>NC_082385.1:29276372-29293566 GCF_031168955.1 Gadus macrocephalus
CGGGCCTTGAGTATGCCGATGGTCATCTCCACTCTGGCTCGTGTCCTGCAGTGAGCCAAGTTGTAGTGTCGCTGTGGGTCAGGGTAAGGGGTCAGCAGATAGCGCTGGCAGGGGTACTCTCTGTCTCCGAATAGATAACCATCAAACTCTCCTATGATAATACAAGATACACTTTATTTTTTCAGTTGCAATAGGAGGAAACAAAATATTGATCATAGGATATATCTATATACTGGATATATAAACTATATATATATATATATATATATAAACTCACCACGGGCAAATCTGGCACTCAGTGTAGACTCACGAAACATTCGTGAGTCATACACAGACCCAGGCCACTTTGCTTCCACATTATTTATCATGTGGGCTGCGTCACATATGATCTTCACAGTGGAGAACAGTAATTAGCTGTATAGTGAAGTATATTTCATTTGGAATGTTAAAGGTTACTATTTAGGCCTACCTGTACATTAATGCTGTGGACAGATTTCCTATTCACATAATCTCCTTCATTTATTGAAGGAGCTATGATAGGAATGTGAGTGCCATCTATGCAGCCAATCACACCTCGAAACCCTAAAATATATCAAATTGACTGATTAGTGCTTCAAGTCTCAAAGCTTTATGACATGAATAAATTATTGCTTAGACTGTTACCTGCAATTCTGTGGAACTCTTTTTTGAGAAGTCTGCTGGGTCTGTGACTTGGGAACACTACAAACGTGTATAGTAGCCGTTTCAGTGCAAGTGTCACATTTTGAACAGCCCGACAGACCGTTGCCTTGGACACATGCTCTGCATCACCGACGTTATACAAAAAACTGCCGTTGGCAAAAAAACGCAGTGCAATACAAAGAAATTGCTTGGAACTGAGAGCGTGTCCACGATGTGTCATGTGAACAATGTGAGGGCTGAGAATATTGTTGAGATAAATTATTATATTATAATTATAAATTATAAATTATAGATGATGCAGAGAAACGGAAACGCTCAAACAGGTACTCATCAGGGAATGATAAAACATCCAATCGGGGTCTAATAACCCTCTCCCGACTGAGATTTATGCGGAGTATCTGCGCCTCGACATCAACTGGCTCTTCAATAAAAGGACACGCCATGTCTGCCACTGCCTTCCGTCTGCAGGCTTCAACTTAAGAGCAGGAGAAACTCAGGGTTAGTTGAAGAGAACCTGCCAGCGAGCAGGTTAGTTTCACATAGTATGTTGCCAGGGTAACTGGCTCAGAGTTTCCCTCATCTCGGGTTTAACTAACTCTGAGTTTCCACTAAACCTGCTTTCTGAAACGGGCCCCTGATTAGAGCATTACGAACAATGTTAAGTATTTTTTATTATTTTTTTGCATTACTCTCACATAGCCACAAGGGGAGCAAGCCATCATCATCATCATCATTTTTTCCCGCTGGGTGCATATCTGAGTTGGAAGCATATGAGAGTTGGAAATCTCTGTGCAGCAGCAGCTGTCGAAGACAGACAGGATGTCTGTCTTCGACATCACGACATGCCGTGACTGATATCACGACATCAGTCAGGGTTAGGTACCTTGTCAAGGACACCTCGACACTCAGCTAGGAGAAGCCGGGGATCGAACCAGCAACCTTCAGGTTATCAGCCAACCCGCTCTACCTCCTGAGCTACTGCCTCCCCAAGACCATATTGAAGGCTGCTCCACGACAGAAGGCATCACCTTTAGGTGAAGAAGCCGAAGCCATTACGTCACCCCGGCCACGCCCACTAGGCCACGCCCACTTGACATCCTCTCTAGCGGGTGATTTCGAACTCCAGAGGCAGAGATCAATAGGTAGGCGGCGCAGAAAGCCCCCCGGGCCTAAGCCCGGGGGGCTTGAAGTAGATCACGGTATTTTCCTCTCACACGCGTTAGATACAATTCCCTCCCTTAAGCTTCAGTTACCATACCGAAAAATGCCGACTTTATAATAAATTAAGTCAGTTAAAAGCAACCCGGGATTGGACAACTTTCTTCAAGAATATGCAACAACAAGCTGAACATGATTCTGTCATTGACACTCGTTTAAGAAAAACAACATTGAACAGCACCTGAAATTCATCAGGCAATCAACATTCTGGCTCATTAGTTACAGGAATTGGACTGCCAAGACACAGTATGGCATTAAGAGGAACTTCTTCATTAACCATTTTTCCTTAATAATTAACTCTGTGATATTTATATTTCTTCCGTTAGTGTTCTTAATTGTTTAATGTCCCCAGAATTTCAGAAAGATTTTTCAGGTATATGCTTTGAAGAAAGCCCTTAATTCACTTGAGAGATGTGAGCTTTGAGTTTTCTGGATGTTGTGTACTTATCAGTAGACATTTTGACCACGTGAATGAGGCTGCAGTTCGGGTGGAACATCTTTCCTTAAATATGACAATTATATCTTATATTTATAGATCTTCCGTTCTTGACTTATAATTTTGCTCGGACCCTGTTAATCATCGCTTGTTATATTTGTGGTTTATAACTTCAGTAGTGGGTACTACTTTAATAGATGTTCATGCTTTAATGTTAAAACACACCTTTTTATTCTCACACTATTCATTGCTGCTACAGCGCTGGGGTGTGGGGTAGGTTTACTGTACAAACAGCAGAAACATGCACAAACCGGTCTTGCAGACCTCATGCAGAGCAGTCAGCACTGCTCACTCCTCACACTCTTCTCTATAGAGCCATTATTTGGTAAATGTTTCACCACGATAGGTGAATTACAAAGCAGTGGCATCCTGCCCGGGAAATATCCTCACCAAAAGGGGTTCTCCGGGGTGATGCCATACGACTTTCATCACAGATTCTTCAGAGAGAGAGAGAGAGAGAGAGAGAGAGAGAGATAGCATTCAGATACTTTAGCGTGACCGTGTGTGTGTGTTTCTGTTAGCAATATTTGGAAAATAAGCAACCTGAAAACAACTCCCCTTCCTGCTCTGCTCCCTCCCAACCCTACGTGCCGTGAACGTGAAAAGCAACTGTAAAGTCATTATTCAAGCATTAAACTAACTAATGGCAGACAGAGGGCTATGACATTGCTAACAAAACAACAACACTTCAACCTGTAGGTTCATTACTGGGGGTCTGCTCTGTTTCCCTCAATAATATATTGGCCTAATTTGTGAACGTTTCTTTATCAATCAAAGGATAGGCTGAAAACTCTGAGGAACCCTGTTTTATCCATTTTGTAATATGCATGAATGTATAGATAACATTCCAATATGTTACTACTCAGGAAACCTTTGACAACGTATTTAGTGCCCCTAGTGTTTATGGAATTCAAAACAGAATGACATATTACAAAATAGTGTTGGAATTCTATAATTCCAAACATTTTAAAATAGCCAAAATCAAATCATAATTCAATGGAAGAAAACTTCTGCGTCGGCCCCGGCCCTGCTCCCTCGTCGGTCCTCCCTAGGCGGAACCTTGTCGTAGTCGGGCAAGAAGTACCCGGGCCCTTCCTGACAGGCGCTCAAACATGGCCGCCAACATAGAACAAATATTCCAAGACTTTATTTTAAATAAAATAAGAGAAATTGAGGACCAACAAGAAGAAAACGGGTACTTGAATTTATTGTATACTTTATCATATATTCTCTTCGTGTTTATTTATTTCGTGTCAGCTCCATAATCTTTGTGATGAGTTCTCGCCGTCGCTGGAGAAGCCAGACTGGCGACCCAATGGACGCTGCTCTGAGCACTTTTATTTTGTTAAATGGTGTTTCTGTTAATGCTCTGAGCACTTCAATTTAGTTAAAATGTGTTTCTGTTGTCTTGTTGTCATGCCACTTATATGATACCACTTCTCATATATGGCCTGTTATCTCTTTTTATTGACGTTAATTACACTGGCGGCAAAGGCTCGGTTATCTGGTCCATTCAACCTCCAATACCTTTTAATATTTGTTTATTTGGAAGGTGGAATCAATTGTTTAGTTCCCCATCATACTACATAAGCTCATTCTGATAATTTACAGTCTAATTACATTAGCACAGCGAGCTTGGCGACCAACGTACTTTACAATATATGTAACGTTAGCTTCTAAACACTTTTGTCATCCAGATTACCAAACTCCCTTTCTCAGTAGGAATATTTTCAGCTATAAAAATAGACAAATCACCATTTTTTTCCCCCCAAACTTGCCTCCTTCGGTTGTTGACAATCCTTTTGAACCTTCAATCCAGCTACTGAGTATGCATTTTTGTTTGTGTCAGCTGTAGATGAATTCACCCTATTTAGTTGGAAAACGGTAATATACACGTTTTGCAAAAAAAACCAGTGGGCAGATCCCACCTTTTAACCAACCCGGGGTTACTCGACCTAACTTGTTCTGTCTCAGTCCTGTGAAGGCCTTGGCTTCAGACGCCGACGCCACCGCCAGGACCATACCGGACTCTGAGAGGGATGACAAGGAAGAGGACAGCCAGGGAGCAGCCCTCAAGAAACACAAGAAGCACAAGAAGCACAAGAGCAAGAAGAGCAAGAAAAAGAAGAAGAAACGAGACAAAGACGAGAAGGAGAGCAGCTCTGAGTCTGGGGTCGAGTCAGAAGGAGAGTCCAAGCATCGCTCCAGGTCAGGAATCAAGGTTTACAGGGGTTGGCAGAAGCAGCCAGGGCGGCCGTGCCATGTGATAGTTTTCATATTGATATGAATACAAAATGTTGGAGGGTAGATGACCTGCGAAAAGCGGGCTTCTTTATCTATGGGTTTATAGAGGTTTAGGCTGCATTTATATCAAACTATGTGCTGAGATGTTGACAGGGATATAATGTTCATGTGTAACTCCGGTGTCTCTCGGTTCCCCAGCAGAACACCCGGAGAGGAGACCCATGATGGAGGTAAGCTGTAGCTTCTCTCCCCCGGGAGCCATGTGTGGTCTTCTGCTTGTTTAAATGTTGTAAAATCTGGGATTTGGTTTAGGATCGTTATACAAAGTCAGCCTCACAATCATGCTGCCGAAGTCAAATTCGAATCGCCCCCTTTTTTCCTTAGACGGCAATCGAAAAGCCAGTCGGCACAAGCAGCGCTTGACGGGGAAGAAGAAGAAAAGGAGGCGGAGAAAAGAAGATGGCCGAAGCTCGTCCGAGTCAGGGGGCAGCCAGAAGGGTGGCCGCCGGGGCTCCGGCTCCACATCCCGCCGGCAGGAAGACCTCCCAGACATCATTCCCAAGCAGGTAATGAGGAACCAAAAACTACAGTGTAACAAAACTTTTGTCAGTTTTTTAACCAAAAAATCTGTGTGCTTCGAAAATGTACGTTTTATGAAACATTATAGTTTCGGAAAGTCCTTGGCAACCAATGGTTGTGTCGTAGACAGACATTTGAAATTCCTCTAATTTTCCCGTCGGGAATTTGACTCTTAGAGCATGGGGCGGGGCTTAAGCGACGGAAACCCCAGACGAGGCCTGTACTGGTTTATTGACCTGCTCGTCTTCTCGTTGTGCAACCAGGACAGCTCTAAGGCCGGAGGAGCCGACCCCGGGAGAGGGGGTGGGAGGAGCCAGACCTCGCGCTCCCATGTCCCGTCCCGCTCGCGCTCCCGCTCTGCGCGGAGAGCGCACCGCTCGCGCTCGCGCTCCAGGCGGCGCAGCCGGAGGTCAAGGTCCCGCTCCCGCTCAAGGTCCAGGCGTCGCAGAACTAAGTCCACCTCCAGGTCAAGGTGGGGTCCTTGCGGTTTGCCGCTTGATCAGAAATGTTAAATACAAACATTTATTCATTTTAAGGGATATACTGATGTTGAAACGGGGAGAAATTTGGTGGGATACCGTTTTTTCCCCATGTGTACTCTCTGACATCACCGTAGCTCTGAATGCCTCAACTGACTGAAAGTGATTGACCCCACACAGTGATCCGTTCCACAGCACTAGCAGGCTAGTAGAAGACTTACAGCGTAGTCCCAGATGAAAAGTCTTACTTGTAGATTCAATGCACTGATATGATAATGTCAATATGTGCTGAGTACCTCCCTAGGCGTTTGTATTTGCCTTGTGATCGCTCCACTGCGGTCCCTTTGTAAGACGGCAGAATGTACATTGTGTCAGTGTGGGACGGTGCCTTGCTAACCTTCTGCTGAACGCGCACATCGCGGCGGCTTGCCGCGGTGGTCCTTGCGTTTGGCGAACAATGGTCTGAAGATTTACCGAGGATGGCCCTAAAAAACCTCCCCCTTTCACGTGGTGCGCCACGGCAGGTCCCAGTTCGGCCGGCGATCCAGGAGGACAAAGTCCCGATCCCGATCCCGGTCCCCCAGGAGCCGCCGGCGGTCGCCCAAGGGCCGGCGGTCAAGGACCCGGTCTGGATCCGGGACGAGGGGCTCTGGACCGGACAAGAAGCCCTCCCTCGACCCAGCCGCCGGTGGGACGGAGCCCTCCGATGTAGGTCATGGCCTGCACTCCTTTGCATCCTAGTGTCGACCGCCATAGTCCCCCCTCTCATCTCCAGCCTACTTGAATCCATAAAGTACATTTATGGGGTGATTTGTTCACACTCTGACAAATGCCTTTTTAAACCTCACCCTTTTAAACCAATTTCTCATCACCATTCCGTCGACTCCAATCGAGTGTCCTCAATCAAAGCGTCACTTTTGTTTGCATCATGTTCCTCTAGCCCTGCCTTCCTGGCAACGAACCCCAGGTCCCTGACCCCGTCGTAGAGCCGGCGGCCCCCACCCCGCGGGACCCCCTCATCCCCTCCCCGGACCCTTCGCCCCCAGAAGCCGTGGCTGTGAAGGCGGCGGGGTCATGGAGACCACTGCCGCCCTTGGAGGTCATGACCTCCGCCAGGTAAACTTAACTTGAGACTCAGAGGTGTGACCGCAGATGTGTGTAACAGGTGTTTCAGTTTTAGGCATACCAGGGTATGTATGCAGACTAAGCAGATCATTGGATACTATGGGGAGGGAGGTATGTAAGATGGGGGGGGGGGGGGGGGTTCAAACTCTGGGTTAAATGCCTTGATATTCCCCAAAGTCAGCAATCCTTTCCAGGGTTAAAACTTTTGCCTACAGCTAGCGTTGATTTCAATTAGGTTCCCGTACCTTTACCAGAACCACAGGTTAATGACGTGTTTTGCGCACAGTAGCGGGTAGCTTCCTGCTTTCTGAAATGGGTCGCCCAAGTGACATTATTTTTCGCATAGAAACTGGTGTTATTACAGTCATTTATTTTGCATCCATCGACTTGCAGTTCGTCACGGAAGGACGGCTCCACCAAACCCTCCACCCAACCCTCCACCCAACCCTCCACCCAACCCTCCACCCAACCCTCCATAGAACCCTCCATAGAACCCTCCACCCAACCCTCCATAGAACCCTCCATAGAACCCTCCACCCAACTCTCTACCCAACCCTCCATAGAACCCTCCACCCAACTCTCCACCCAACCTTCCATCCAACCCTCCTCCCAACCCTCCATCCAACCCTCCATCCAACCCTCCATCCAACCCTCCTCCCAACCCTCCACCCAACCCTCCACCCAACCCTCCACCCAACCCTCCACCCAACCTTCCATCCAACCCTCCTCCCAACCCTCCATCCAACCCTCCATCCAACCCTCCATCCAACCCTCCTCCCAACCCTCCACCCAACCCTCCACCCAACCCTCCACCCAACCCTCCACCCAACCCTCCACCCAACCCTCCACCCAACCCTCCATCGCACCCTCCGCGGCTGGACCCGAACGTCCGGCCGGTGACCCCGCGTCCCCCCGCCCAGTCCCCGGTGGGGAGGGCTGTGGGGACGGGGCGGGCGCCCCCGGGGAGGACCCGCCCGCCGCCGAGCCCCAGGGGGCAGACCGAGCGGCGGACCCTCCGGCCCAGGAGAGAGGGGAGGACGCGGGGGAGGGCTCTCCGGTTCAAAAAGGCAAGGGCTGATGATAGATCTCTCTCCCTCTCTCTCTGTCTCTGTCTCTCTCTCTCTCTCTCTCTGTCTCTGTCTCTGTCTCTGTCTCTGTCTCTCTCTCTGTCTCTGTCTCTGTCTCTGTCTCTGTCTCTCTCTCTCTCTCTCTCTGTCTCTGTCTCTGTCTCTGTCTCTCTCTCTCTCTCTCTGTCTCTGTCTCTGTCTCTGTCTCTGTCTCTCTCTCTCTCTGTCTCTCTGTCTCTGTCTCTGTCTCTGTCTCTCTCTGTCTCCGTCTGGCACTCCTTAGTTGTGTGGCTCTCTCTTATTCCGTGTCTCTGTCTCATTACTTGTCTGTCATTCTTGCTCCGTCTGTCTACTGGTCTGTCGCTCTCTTTGTCCCTCTCTGTCTGTCTGTCTCTCACTCTGTCTCTGTCTCTCTCTGTCTGTCTACTGGTCTGTCACTCTCTCTTTGTCTCTCTGTCTGTCTCTCACTCTGTCTGTCTCTCTCCGTCTGTCACTATTTGTCTGTCTCTCTCACTTTGACTGTATCTCTGTCTCTATCTCGCTGTCTCTCCCTGTCCTTGTGTCTGTCTGTCTCTCTCGGTCTCCCTCTCTGTCTGTCTCTGTGTCTGTCAATACTTTTCATTCACGCATAATCGCAATTGCAATGATTAACAATTGCGCCTGATAAATAATGACCAACGTGTGTGTGTTTCTCTTTCTATAGAATCCGACGATCCTGTCCCACTGCCTGGTCCCTGTGACATACAGCCCGGCGCTGTCGACCCGGGACATCCTACAGAGAGCCCCCGTCTGTCAGAGAAGCCGCACCCAGACGACGGCAAGGATACCAAGTCCTCCACGAAGAAGAAGAAGAGGACGTCGTCCAAGTCGCCGCAGAAGAAGAAGGAGGCCAAGAAGAGCAGCAGGCGGAGGTCCAGGTCCAACTCCCGCGCCCGCCGGAGGAGCTCGCGCTCGGTGAGCCGCAGCAAGAGGAAGAGGTCTGGGTCCCGGAAGAAGAGGTCCGTGTCGAGGAAGAAGAGGTCCGTGTCGAGGAAGAAGAGGTCCGTGTCGAGGAGGAAGAGGTCCGGGTCGAGGAGGAAGAGGTCCGGGTCCCGGAGGAAGAGGTCCGGGTCCCGGAGGAAGAGGTCCGGGTCCCGGAGGAAGAGGTCCGGGTCCAGGCCGCGGAGGAGATCCAGGTCCAAGTCCAGGTCCAAGAAGAAATCAAAGTCAAGGTAGGCGCCCACTTTGGTTGTTAATGGAAGAATCTGCTCTGGTTTGGACCTGGTTTGCTCAGTCTTCTATAGAGTGTAGCTCGCTCTGCATTGCAGAACCCAGTGGTATCTGCTCTAGTTAGAACCTGGTTTAGGCTCTCGTCTCTCTCTATAGAGTATTGTTCGCTTTTCAGTGCAGAACCCAGTGGAAGGATTTGTCTTCAGACTAGGGCTGTAACGATACACCAACTCACGATTCGGTTTGTATCACGATTTTTGACCCACGGTTCGATACATCCCGAGATTTTTTTTAATTTAAAAAGCATTTTATTTAAACAACACTAATATAACAATTAACTTAAGGCCTAAAAAAAAATTTTGTTTGGTTCTGGTTTCCGACCGACCCTGTCCATTTGTGTGCGACCCAAATTATTTTATGAGTTTAAAAAAAAAATAATAATAATAATTTTGATGCAAACTATAATTACGTTTTTGTACAGCACCTCTTCATTCTGTACAAGGATGAAAAAAACAATCTACTTATCATTCGCTGCCGCTGGAAAAAATAAAATAAAAAAATAAAATAAATTCCCTACCTACCCATGACCTCAACTGACAACCAACAGGAACCAAACTTTTTTTTTTTTTAGGCCTAATGTAACATTTATTAAAAAATAATTTGGAACACTGAACAGATTTGAACAGAAAGAATACTATTAAAGTATAGCTAAATTAATAAATAAATAACCAAAGATTGCAGTGGGAGGATGCTTGCAGGTAGGCAAAAACCCTCATCTAGTTTGGTTGGTTTAGTCAAATATCCTATTAGCGCTTCTTATTAGGCTATGTATCTTAAATAATGACATAATCAGGCCGTATAGAATGCAACATGTTTAATAGCCTAACTTTCAGTAGATGGGAAAAAACATGAACGTCTAACATGAACGTCGCAATTACGAGGCATAGTGTTACGAGTAGCGTAGGCCTATGTGTGTGTGCGAGAATGGCAGTGTGCGTATGTGTGTGTGAGTGACGTCAGCGAGTGAGTGGACGAGCGAGGAGAGCGAGCGGTAGCGTGTGTGTCTAGTGAAGAAGCGAACGAGTCCAGTGGAATAAAGTACCCATACTGTCAATAATCGGTGGCCGCCTCATTCCGACCTATAAGCAGACAAACTGCCGGTTAAATCACACAAAACAATAGAGACAGGGATCACACAGGCAATTTCTTTTGCGCTTGGCCCACTCTGGATAAACGTCGTTCTTATCGCATATGAGGACTTCGACGGCTGTGGAGAAATGCAATCCTCCGTAGCCACGGAGAGCTGTCATCACAGAGAGGTCATCTCTTCGCATACTTACGCATACTTTCTGCTCTAGTTCTGCTATAGTGGAACATCTGGGGGGGGGGCGACTGGAGAGCGACTTGGCCCGGAAACCAGCGAGATCGAATGTGCTACGCAGGGTTTCCTGTTTTGGTAACGGATCCTTTGTCTGGACGCGTAGAGAAACTCGTACGAGAGTGGCAGACTTTAGATTTAAATCTAAAGCCCCCCCCCTCTCTAAAGTCCAACCCAACCCGAGAGGACAGGGTTCCTGTTCCCTGCCGGTTGCGGGGAATCATTTCCACCGATGTCTTTCCTTTCCTCAAACATTCCCGTTATTTCCCCCCCCCCCCCCCCCCTGCAGGTCCCCGGCCCGGCGGTCCAGGAGGTCGCGGTCCGGGTCGCGGGCGCCGCGCCGGGGCGCGTACGGCGGGGGCTTCAGCCAGCGGGACCGCTGGAAGAGGGAGCCCAGCCACTCCCCCGTGCTCATCCTCCGCAAGAACCGCTCGCCCGCCCCCACGCACGGCGGCGCCGGCCAGAGCCCGCCGCGCATCACGGAGCTGGGTGAGGACATGGGGGAGGTCGTCTTCTTTTTGTTTGTGTTTGTGCATTTCTGTTTGTGCAGAAAGTACTTTTCTGGTTCTTTGCGTTGCATTGGTTTTTCATCCAGTCGTTCAGAGTGTTAACCGCTTTTGTCTTCATTTAAGTACTCGGGGAGTACTGCTGCATCCCCAACATTTGACGCAAACGTGCTCCTAAACCCGAAGATGTTGCATTTAGAGAACGCATAATATGTTCAAAATGAAGGATGACGCATCCGTAATTCATCAAGGAGCAAAAATGTGTGCGCTGGCAATGGGAAGATTTTCGCACGATTCTTAGCAATTCAAGTATCAAAATTTGATACAATTGTGTATATATTCATAGGCACACAGTATCATAATTGCCGCTCGTGGCTTCTGCATGCAGGCTCTCGTGTTTTCTCGAATAAACCATGATATCGTCTCACCTCGGGTCGTGTCTAGCCGTGTCCTGAGTGCTTTGTTTCTGTTCCTCCGGCCTCCTACCAGACAAGGAGCAGCTGCTGGAGATCGCCAAGGCCAACGCAGCGGCCATGTGCACCAAGGCGGGCGTGCCCATCCCGGACAACCTGAAGCCCAGGCTGACCGGCCAGCTGCTCATGCCCCTCACCATGCCCATGCCCAACATGGCCATGAATGCAGCCATGGCCAGCATGACCGCCGGTAGGACATCCACCGTGTGCAGTACTCGATCCATCAGGCCTTTATTGTGCGGGTTGCAAGGCAAGCCACGCTGTAAATGCATACGTCTAGAACCCTCAAGATTAAAAACATCTAGGTCTAGAACCCACAAGATATACATCTAGGTCTAGAACCCATGAGAGAAACGTCTAGGTCTGGAACCCACAAGATAAAACATCTAGGTTCTAGAACCCACACGATATACCATCGAGGTTCTAGAACCCACAAGATATAACGTCTAGGTTCTAGAACCCACAAGATAAAACATCTAGGTTCTAGAACGCACAAGATATAACATCTAGGTTCTAGAACCCACAAGATAAAACATCTAGGTTCTAGAACCCACAAGATATAACATCTAGGTTCTAGAACCCACAAGATATAACATCTAGGTTCTAGAACCCACAAGATATAACATCTAGGTTCTAGAACCCACAAGATATAACATCTAGGTTCTAGAACCCACAAGATAAAACATCTAGGTTCTAGAACCCACAAGATGAAACATCTTTGTCTAGAACCCAGAAGATGCAACCTATACTGTAGGTTCTCGAACCCAGGGTCTGACATGATTGCTGACCAACCGTCACAACGGGTCAGATTGACTAGATGTCGCATCAGAAATGAACCCACCAAAAATACAACACTCAGCCCTACCAACAGACGTTGTGTCGGTTCAACATCTGCAAACGTGGCTATTTTCTGGACGTTTATTGAAGGTGCTTGCCATATCATGCATTATCTTTCATGGCCTTTTTCCTAAAATACTAGTCCAGGCATCGGCAAAATCATCAGTGCACAATTCAAACCCTCTAGATTGAATAATAGCGATGTTTTATCTCATCTGAAGATGTTAGGCATGCAAAATGCGGGATGAAATATATAGAGCTGCACTACCGGTTAAACCTGCTAGATGGCGATGTGCACTGAGATGCATGTGCCATCACTGGATGAGCCAGCCCAGACCAGAGATTGATATTTAAGTTTTGGGCGTGGGTTCATTAGAGCTGGGCCAATGCAACCATTAAAAACAGAATGGCCACAAGCTCCTACAATCGCACCTCTATTGTCTATGTTGTTATAGGGAACTTGTATTAAATAGTCTCTCTCTGTCTCTGCCTGTCTCTGTCTCTGTCTCTCTGTGTCTCTGTCTCTCTGCCTGTCTGTCTCTCTCTGTGTCTCTGTATCTCTCCCCTCCCCCCACCCTCCCAGCGACGATGACGGCGGCGCTGTCCAGCATGGGGGCCCTGGCTGCCATGCCCCCCCTGCCCTCCATCACCAATAAGCCCCCGCCCGGCCTCCCCCAGCTCAACATGGCCGCCCTGGAGGTGGTGAAGAAGAAAGTGACCAAGCAGGCCAACAGCATCAGCATCAAGGAGTTCACGGATGTAAGGGGAAAGAGACACCGTCCCGGTGTCAAGAGGTCCCGATCAGTGCAGACTGCAGATCTAGAGTGATGGAAAATGACATAACGATAGGACCAATGAGGGCTAAGGGGAGGGACTTTCAGTTCAGGCCGACCCAAGAACAATAATGGCTCCCGAGGAAAGTGAGGCAATCGACAGCAGTCTTTTATTTTTCACGCCCATATCAGGAGGCCAGGCTGATATACATATCCATTTTCCCAATCCTGATTGTCACACGGAGCTAGACCAAGAAACACAGATTTCTCTACTGAGAAAGCAACAAACGGGAGGTGGAGAAACACCTGCTTAAAGAGGGTTTTACATGCTGCGCAGTTTGTTGAGTACTCCAGGCGACCTTCGTCCGTGCAACATGTGAGGGAGCTGGATGTTGGGTTCTGCACATTAGGCCTTGTTAAGAGAAGCTCCCAGCATAAAGTGTCTGTTTGAATTTGTTGTGTGATGACCTTTGTGTCTGACCGTGTGATGACCTATGTGTCTGACCGTGTGGTTTGGTGTGCTGACCTTTGTGTCTGACCGTGTGGTGTGTTGGCAGAAATGCAAGATGATCGTGGACAGCAAGGGGGAGCTGCCTGTGGCCCAGCCTCACGTCTCAGATGAGGAGGACGAGGGGAAACCCTTCGGGAGCGCAGCCCTGCGAGAGCAGAAGGCCATCAGCTTCAGCATCAATGTAAGGGGACGGGGACACACACACACACACACACACACACACACACACACACACACACACACACACACACACACACACACACACACACACACACACCATTGCCTTGTTCCGATATCCATACACATGAGTACACTTAAACCAAGTACACTATGCGCACTCACTAAGCGCGCTGATTTTCAGATGTCAGTGTTGTTCCAAATCGAATACTCCGTGGTGAACTAACCGAAAATTACGATCACGACTGCCGCCGTGGCTCCTCCCCCGCAATAAACATCCCACTTTTAACGGTGAACTCTTTACGCCTAGCAGCTATAAAAAGCTATTAAAACTACAAAATGACTCCATTAATGCAGGCTATGTGGAAAATGCGCCGACTTTGGCTCAGCCTGGCTCCGCCCTCTTCCGCTCCGTATCTAAGATGGCTGCCGTTGAGTACGAAAAGTGTACATCGCCACACAATCCGCGGTTTGACCGTTTTGAGTACACCATCCGGGGCCTTTCAGTACACTTATTTTCGCCCGATCTGATTTGGAACGCCCTGCGTACTCAAACTTAGGCTAGTAAGTACGGATAGTATGGATATTGGAACACAGCCCATGTTATTCTCGTGAAATCATACAGCAAAAGTTTATAGAAACTTTGGGTATGTGTTGGCACTCCTGATTTACTGTCCTCGATTTCTCTGTCCCTTTCTCCCCTCCCACCGTCCAATCAGAACATGTCCGTTCGACCGGCCGCGCGGAGCGATGCGGGCATCGCCAAAGAGTTCCCCGTCTCCTCGGGATCCCAGCACCGCAAGAAGGTAGCGTACCCCAAAATGCCCGCTTCGAATCTACCCCCAAATGAATTGTCCATCAAACCTGTCCATCATGTAGCACCTGTCCATCATGTACCACCTGTCCATCATGAACCTCCTGTCCATCATGTACCACCTGTCCATCGTGTCCTCCCCTGACGTGTGACCCCCGCTCCCCGTGCAGGAGGGCGACGCCCCCGGCGCCTACGGAGAATGGGTCAAGGTGGAGAAGACCACCGCCGCGGCGGCCAAAGCAGCGGCCGCCGCCGTCGCCGCCGCCGTCGCCGCCGCCATGAAGGCGGCAGCGTCCTCCTCGTCGCCGGGGGCGACGGCTGCCGAGACGCAGCCCCCCGCAGTCACCCCGGCGGCCGAGACACAGGTGGCCGCCGTGTCCTCCGCCAGTGACAGCGTTTTCCCCGAGCCGCCGCTACAGGTGAGGCCCCGCCCCCTTCCTCACCGTATGTGACGGATTTAGTTACTGTGCAACAAGTAGCAGGTATATAAGACTTGCCCCAACTCTGACCCCTTTTAAAACAAGACTGAAGACTTTTATGTTTAGCTTTCCGCTAAATCTTTAACTCATTGCACTTTGAACTTTTGCAGTTTTTCTCGAATGCATTTTTAAACATTATTTGAATTCCTTTTGATTTCATGGCGATGTTTTTACGTGAACCACTTTGAATCTGCCTCGTGTATGAAAAGTGCTAAATAGATAAAGTTGCCTTGCCTTGCCGTCATGGTGACTTCATGGTGCCTTTGCACGTATTGCGTGCATTACGTGCTTCCCATGGCCTCATGGCCTCATGGCCTCATGGCCGCTCCTTCTCCCCCGTGTGTCCCTCCAGCCGGTGGATATCTCCCAGGCTGTGATTGAGCGGATCAAAGCTCAAAGGCGATTGGCCGAGAACCCTTGCGACGTCAGCGCCATCAGCATGCTCAGCCGCGCACAAGAGCAGGTAAAAGGCACCTCAGTGACCGCAGCTAAAGTCCGAAGAGCCACGTTGTATTGGCGACGTTATGGCTTGTTTATGTCGTTTTGAGATATTGTATTTCATTTCTAAATACCTTTTTTCTAGCAGTAGATAAGCCGCTGCTCTGAAGCGGTCTACAATGTGTTGGGTGGAGCGAAGCCATCTCAACAGTATGTGTGGTGCCTCGCCCCCCCCCCCCCCCCCCCCCCCAACAGGTGGACGCCTGGGCCCAGTCCAACACCATCCCCGGGCTGTTCACCGGCTCCACGGGGGCCACGGTCCTCACCTCCGAAGAGCTGTCCAGCAGCGGGCCCCAGGCCTGGCTCAAAAAGGTACCCCTAGTGGCAGGCGCGCGCAGACGACCACACTGACTCGCTCCCGGCCAGGCGGGTGCACCGCGCACACACCCGCTACGCGGACGGCAGATAAAAGCGAACGGAACGTGCTCCATGCGCTTCACTTAGCGCGCACACGTGCCCCCCCCAAAAAGAAGACACATCTTTGGGCTGCGCGGTGAGCTGTTGGCACCCTGCATGGAAGAGAGGGGGGTGCTTCTACCGTGGCTTCTTGGCTGTGAATTTCACTGTTTTTTTTCGATTTCGCAGAATTCAGTAACGCGTTTAGGGGATTCATCTCAAGGAATCACTGTGAGCAGGGATCTAAAACACGGTCTACCATTTTTGTTTTAAATGAGGCGAGTGCTTTTGAACGTTTTGGATGGCCCATGCATAGCACGACATGAGACGCGAACCGATACGCGTCACGATGCACGTGTCACAGTATGAAACGTGTGACGATTTATTCTGATTCAATGTCATGTCATTGACGCTTATTCAAATATAATTCCAGACTTGGGATATAAACGCGGACGGCCCATTTTATATTTTTCTCCATTACTAACTGCAACACATAAACCATAAAGCATTCCATCTCAAAAAAATGTGAATTGTAACATTCATAAAATCCTTAGTTTTTTTTCAGCCACACCTTATCTCAGATAACAGAGGACACGGGTGGTCTAGCGGTGCGTTTCTTTCCCAAAGTTTTTCCACCGCCACTCGCGGTGAGACTGAAGACGAATCCCTCAAACGCGTTCACTCTGAAACTCGGCCCCCCAGAAGCTACGGAGCTCCAGGCTCCGCCCCCTCCACGACCACGGGCCGCGCTAGCAGCTAACCGCGCGGCCGGGAGACTTGTCTTTACAGATGCAACTGGTGTCCATCTTCACATCTGGACGTGGGGGAGACGGACAGAGAGCTCATTCCCCCCTCCCCAAAACGTTGGCGTGTTCCTTTTTCACACACACACACACACGCACACGCAGACACACACGCACACGCACGCACACACACACACACACACACACTCTACCATATTGATCAATACCACCCCACTCTGAAAGGTGTCTGCGTTGTTCGTGCCCGCTGATTTGCAACCCAGAGCTGTATAGCTGAGAGCTGGCCCCCCCCCCCTCCCCCCACCCCCTGCCATCACATGACGACCACAGTTCTGCTGCTACACCTGCATCGTTCACGCTACTGCACCATCCACGCTGCATTCCAGCAGTGTCAGCCAATTACTGAACATTGAAAACGATTACATTTGATAATAAAAAAATGAAATTGTTAAAATTGAACACGAAAGGCCAAGTCGTGTTTTAACTGGAGATC
>NC_082385.1:29293666-29298666 GCF_031168955.1 Gadus macrocephalus
CCCTTTTTGTTGACTATTGGTCTTCAACGTGCTTTGCTTTGCTGTTATATGTACTTGAATAAGCCGGCAGTTTCTTCTGTCTAAGGCTTTTTCAGAATTTTGTAGTATCTTATTTCTAAGTCATGGGAATTGTAATGTTCGAGGATAACTTCAGACTAACTCGCATTGGGGGCAGTCTCTTTGGTAATTAGGAACTTTGACAGACATGTCTTCATATATAACGTAACTATAAATTCTTGTACTAGTAAGTATAATAATTCATCTTCTAATATTTAAGCTGGCTACAGCCATAAAGACAAAGCACAGGGACACGGCAAATCCATCCAATCCAGAATCACATTTTTATTTGTTATAAATATCACATCTTATAAAAAAGATAGAAAGATTTTTAAAAAGTAGTTATAAAAGTAGAATAACAAGTCACATCCTCACGTGTAGAACAATAGGGAGTAGCAGTACAGAGAAATAGGATGTTGTGCTGATCACAGTGACCTGATGGGCGGGGAACACTTGGGTTGATTCTCATCGGTCTGGGCGGTAGCACGTGGCGGTTAGCTAACCCTAAACCCGTTAGGCCCGGGTAAGTGGTTCAGTTATACCAGCCTTCTGAGCATGTATAGCTAACCAGTAAGAGTCTCTTCCACTCATACATGTCTTTATTATTTTGAATCCCGACTGGCAAACCGCCAAACAAGATGTTTGACTACGTGACCTAGCTAACCGACCGAGCTAACCGACTGACGCTGTCGGCAAATGATATCGGATATCACATTGTAAAGGACATGCTCTCTCTTGTCTTTGTTCTTTGGCTTTAAAGAGATTTGAAAAAACTAAAAAACACAAGTCACATACATTTTACACCTTTAAAGCTCCACTCATGTCATGGTTCATTGGCATCAAATGGTACGGAATAAAAAAACAACCAGTAGCAACAAACAAGTTGATAAAATGAGGTATAACACAAATTTACAAAACACAGAACGGCGAGTGAAGGGCGACACAAAAAGGTTTCATATTTGGATGGAGGATAAGGGAGTGGGGAGAGAGTTTACGGGGACGGTGGTCTTCTCTTTCTGAGAGGATAGCGATGTGCCCTCTCTCGTCCCCCCCCGGAGGAGAGCCCGACATATGAATAGCACCAGAGGACCCTGCTGACGGCTCGGTCGACCCAAGGTTAATGGCTCCCTGCAGAGAGGAATGGACCAATCACAGAGTCAGAATCACACGGCATGATGGCGCTCGACCAATTACAGTACGACCTGGACTACGTGAGGTTAGGAGTTAGATATCGAATTATGTTCATTTGACCTCCTTAGGAATGTGAAAAGATTCATGTATAGTTTAGTTCAGTCATCAATAATTACTTGCCCATTTTCCATCGCATTGTGATTGGATCACTCTCATGTCATGGTAAACCCTGAAATATATAATTTGTGAAACACAAACTTTTTTCTAAAACACAAAAAGATAAGAATACAAAAAACAGGAAAAGGGTTTCGTTGTGATGACAGTTCAACATCAGGTCTCACATCCTGGACAAATCGCTACATGTAGCACCTTGTTATTGCACTCACCCCTGTGTGTGTGTGTGTGTGTGTGTGTGTGTGTGTGTGTGTGTGTGTGTGTGTGTGTGTGTGTGTGTGTGTGTGTGTGTGTGTGTGTGTGTGTGTGTGTGTGTGTGTGTGTGTGTGTGTGTGTGTGTGTGTGTGTGTGTGTGTGTGTGTGTGTGTGTGTGTGTGTGTGTGAGATGGTGAGAGAGCAAAGAGGAAAGGAAGGAGAGGGGCAGCTGTTTAAACCCCTCTAAACCCAACACCTGAGCACCGCAACCATTGTCCTTTCATCACCGTCCCCTCGGCGCGAATTACGACACGTCTTTGAAGCAGGCGACCATCGTCTAACCCCCCCCCCCCGCCCTCTCGCACTCAGGAACAGGAAACCTTGTGAGTGACGTGACGGGCGAACCGCTGTTCAAGGCGGGCCCAAGACCTCCCAAAACATACATGTAACATTCTTAGTCTTTCATCAGCAGGCTGAGGGCGGAGCCCGTCTCAGGTGTGTGTGTGTGTGTGTGTGTGTGTCTATCGTCAGGTGTGTGTCTGTGTGAGTATGTGTATGTGTGTGTGTGTGTGTCTGTTCTCAGGTGTGTGTGTGTGTGCGTCTGTGTGATTGTGTGTCCTGAGATGTGTGTGTGTGCGTGTGAGTGTGTGTGTGTGTGGGTGTGTGTGTGGATGATGACAACGCGCAAAGGTGGTGGTTATGGGATTAACCCGTGTTTAGCGAGCCACTTTGTAGAGTAAAGACGCTTGTTAACGCAAAGGCCTAATGCCATCTGCTGATAGAACACACCACAACGTACACACGCTGAGACACACACCTGAAAAGCATCCAGTTAGAACCTACAGCTGTGTAATCATCGCTCACACACACACACACACACACACACACACACACACACACACACACACACACACACACACACACACACACACACACACACACACACACACACACACACACACACACACACACACACACACACACACACACACACTCATTATAAGAGGCAGACCCCTGGCAGCTCTGTGATCATTGTTTTTTTTGGTCTCTTTTTGTGTGTGTGTGCATCACACACACCCCAAGCACACACAAACACACGGGTGATGAGAACAGAATTGAAACAGATGTGTTTGAGTGTGGTGTAATTCTGGGGCGGGGGGGTGAAAAGATTATACAAGCCTTCGTCTCGACAACAAAGGAAGCCCCCCCCCCCCCCCCCCCCACAAACACACACACACACACACACTCACACACACACACACACACACACCCACGGCACCAGTTTTGCGGGGGGTGTTCGGGGGGACAGCTGTTTGTGGACTTTGCAGGTGGGTCAGGGGGATGTGTGTGTGTGTGTGTGTGTGTGTGTGTGTGTGTGTGTGTGTGTGTGTGTGTGTGTGTGTGTGTGTGTGTGTGTGTGTGTGTGCTTGTGCAAGATCTGACAGGATGAGCTCACAGTGTCGGCGACAGCTGGACGACAAGACCTTGACATGTGAGTGTGAGCATGAGGATGACCTTAGAAATGAGGCACCTGGTTATAATAGCCATTTTAATAGGCATAAGAGGGATGGATATACCATTTTAATGTATACCTTGGGGACCCTGAGGGTCATAAAAAAAATAAAAGTATATAATTAAATATTGTTTTTTATTAATATTACAGGCGGCACGTTTGTGGCCCTGTTCGAATGGCTAACGCGTTCATACCTGATGAACAGCTGGTTGTTGCTGTTGTGTACCCGAAAGACACCTGATTGTTGCCATGGGGTCCCTGACGGACACCTGGTTGTTGCTAAGGTGTACCTGATAGACAGCGGCTCGATGCAAAAGTGTACCTGATAGACAGTTGGTTGTTGCTATGGTGAGGCCGTAGAGGTGCGAGCGCTGGTCAGGCAGGAACTCGTCGGTGAACTCACTGGTGTCTTTGTTCACCGCAATCACACCGTCCCTGGAGGGAGGGGAGGGGGGGTGGGGGGGGGAAGAGAGAGAGAGAGAGAGAGAGAGAGAGAGAGAGGATCAGGAAATACCCAGAATGGATGGATGGACCCGGACACACTTGCCTGCAGAGGGACATGCAGACGAACAGACAGATGAGTCGGACAGACAAACAGATGAGTCAGACCAGACGTGTTTGGCGTCCGTACCTCCTCCAGTCGGAGTAGTAGAAGTGGTTCCTGTAGTAGACCATGCTGAAGGGGTAGTGAGGTTAGGGTGGATCACCCTTCGACCAGACCCGTCCGGAGACACACACTCCAGCTTCTTAGTGCCTGGGGGAGAGGGAGATTGGGGGAGAGAGAGAGATGCAGGGAGAGGGAGAGAGATGGAGGGAGAGGGAAGAAGGACGCAAAGATTTTTTTTATCTGTATCTAAGGTTTAGGGTTCGACGGAGTCAATATGGGCTCGTAAAAACAACCTCAAACCATCAAGGTGTGGAACACAGAACCACGGTAGCGGGCGGGTAGTGTGTCCTTAGCGACGTAGCGGTTAGCGCGGCTAAGGCTAGTGTCCTTACCTGCGTCGGCCCAGCAGATCTGCCTGGCCTCGGTGTCGTAGGTCAGCGCGTTGGGCAGGCCGATGCCCTCGGAGACCACCACCTTCCTGTTGTCTCCGTCCACGGTGGAGCACTCGATCTTAGGGGCCTCGCGGTTCCAGTCGGTCCAGTACAACGTCCTGGGGCCCAAGAAAAAAACAATTCGGAAAATTAGACTAAAAAGCAAAAGAATAGCACGTCGGTCTTAACGCTCAGCTTTTCAGAATAATAGCATTTGAAAAACCATCATTATAATCACACAATAAGGGCAACATGGGACTTTAGAAGGCATCTCATTAGAAGGAGGAGAGTGGCTCCACAACAGACACTTGACCGAGAGGGGCGGAATAAACCACAAAATGGTCAGGTCTTTATTAAAACAAATGATGGCTTAGGACCAGCGAGTTCCCTTTTTGGTTTGTATTCTGAGTTGCTCGAAGTGCTCTTGGCACACATTGACGAAAGGCTATCAAAATAAACATGCCGCGATTTAGCTTCGTCTGCTACTCAGGCCGGGCGTATATTTTGCTACAGAAAAAATAAACGGGACGGGGTCAAATGGGAGGCTTACTTGTGTGGAGGGTGAAAGCCACAAGTACGCCTTTCATCAAACGTTTTGTATACATTTTTCCGCTGTTTCTTTCAAACTCGACCGACAAATTCTTTAACAAATTCTTAAAATCGTTGACGTTTTTTTAAGGTGGGTTTCCGGAGTGTCAGTGAACGGCGGGCTCCTCTGAGCTCCACTCCAAGAGTCTCGTGTCTCTGGCGCTCCGGGTGTTTATCCAAGAGTTTGAGCTGTTGGACGGATTTGTTTTTTGTGGCGAGGGGCCACCGCTGAGCTCTGGCTTGGATGACGGCCAGGCAATCAGACCCGCTCACACACAAATACACACACATGCATAAATACACA
>NC_082385.1:29306166-29321484 GCF_031168955.1 Gadus macrocephalus
AGAGAGAGAGAGAGAGAGAGAGAGAGAGAGAGAGAGAGGAGTGAGAGGTTGTAGAGTCCAAGTCAAGACCATTTCAGATAATGGTGTGAATAGCACAAACTGTGCCAGAGGCAGGCAATCAAACAAGCAGAGCGATGAAGCAAAATAAAAGAAGTGACTGAGAGGTCCACAACTCAACACCCTATCAATTCATGAAATTTAGGGTTTACTCCAGTGACGCATCATTTATTAATTCACATTTTTCTTAGAATCGCACCGCCAAACAATCCACTATTTCTAATTTCATTTCTAGTATACTGTAATATCTTCTTATGGACCTGATTTGGCAGAGCTGGATTCAGTTCTAATTCAGTGTCTAGTATACTGTAATGTATTCTTATGGACCTGATTTGGCAGAGCTGGATTCAGTTCTAATTCAGTTCTAGTATACTGTAATATATTCTTATGGACCTGATTTGGCAGAGCTGGATTCAGTTCTAATTCAGTTCTAGTATACAGTAATATACAGTAATAACTTTTTAACTTTCCCTTTATTTTCTATTTTTACCAGAAAAATACATGATCTGATACCAGAGAGAAAGGTTGTATAAGGGTTAGAGTCTGAGTTTGCTTGTTTGTATAAGGGTTAGAGTCCTGAGTTTGTTTGTATAAGGGTTAGAGTCCTGAGTTTGTTTGTATAAGGGTTAGAGTCCTGAGTTTGTATTTGTATAAGGGTTAGAGTCCTGAGTTTGTATTTGTATAAGGGTTAGAGTCCTGAGTTTGTTTGTATAAGGGTTAGAGTCCTGAGTTTGTTTGTATAAGGGTTAGAGTCCTGAGTTTGTGTCCAGGATCTGTCTGGGTTAGAGTCCTAGAATCTGGATTGGAGTTCCAGAGAAAGGACCAAGTTCCTTTAGGTCGGGTTGTAGTCCCGACTTGGGTTCCAGAGAGACTGTTGATCTGATCTTAAATACATTGCACTTTCAATTTTACTTACTAAAAAGCCTTTTTAACTTTCAATTTAATTTTCTCTTAAATACATTGCACTTTCTACTTTTACTCATTTCTTGCATATGTTTTCTTTTACTTATCTATTATTTTATTTTATTGTATGACAATGTTTATATGTGAAGCACTTTGAGTCTGCCTTGTGTATGAAAAGTGCTATATAAATAAAGTTGCCTTGCCTTGCCTTGCCTAATATCTTCTTATGGACCTGATTTGGCAGAGCTGGATTCAGTTCTAATTCAGTTCTAGTATACTGTAATATATTCTTATGGACCTGATTTGGCAGAGCTGGATTCAGTTCTAATTCAGTTCTAGTATACAGTAATATCTTCTTATGGACCTGATTTGGCAGAGCTGGATTCAGTTCTAATTCAGTTCTAGTATACAGTAATATCTTCTTATGGACCTGATTTGGCAGAGCTGGATTCTCGACCTGGTGTGAAACCATGTGAACCACCGAGGAGTGTCCAGCAGGCTGGACACACACATGTGCACGACCGCGAGTGTGTGTGTCCATGCCAATTATGGCATTGCGCAAATCCATCTGCCGCAGTATCGTGACGAAGACAGCACATACACACACACACACACACCACACACACCACACACACCACAACAGCCGTGTCCAAAATGAATGACGCAAAACACATCTGCCAAAAAGGGATTGGACGCTTGGATGTCCAATCACGTGCGAGGTCTAAAGGTGAAACAATGGACAGCTCATAGTCCGCCATCTCTCTTGTTTTTCTAACTTTTGAAAATCCTCCCCACAATCCCAATTAATTAATTGTCAATTAATTGTCAATTAATTGTCTTAATTGTCAACAACAGCTGTTTATTAGATTTCCAACACGTCTTACAGCCAGGCTTTAAGAAGCAGGTTGGTGTGTGGGGAAGCTGGGCTTTAAATCCTAGCACCCTCGTGTGATATGTCTTACAACTTCAATATCATCCATAGGCCCTCCTTCTGGGAGGAATCCCTTAGAGAACCTTTTAACATTTTGGGAATTTATCAGACACTTTTATCCAAAGTGACTCGCTTCATACACAAACTGATGGTAGAGTCAACCATAAAAGGCGACAGCCAGCTCGTCGGGAGAAGCTAGGGTGAGGTGTCTTGCTCAGGGACACCACGACACAGCTAGGAGGAGCCATGGATCAAACTAACAACCTTCCGGTTACATGTTAACTCCGCTCTATCTCCTCGGCAAAGCCAAACCTTCCATGCATGGACATCTGCTGGAGAGTCCTTTTCGTCGCAGCGCTTGGCATTAACGTTGAGTAATTACGGCAAGAGCAAAGCCGTTTCCCTCCCTTTACTCTGAAGAACGTGTCCTGGCCGGATTAGCGGTGCCCGTTTCGTTGAAGGGCCCTAATGCTAACAAAAGGATTTATGCCCTTTAAAGCACCATTAGAACACGCAGCCGGGATGCTGAATGTAGCGTCCATGAGCGTGCTGACGTACCGTGTATGTCTGTTTTTTATTGTACACTTATTTAGTTTTATCACTGTTGAGTACATTGTCAACACTGTAAACGCTTAAAACGTATTTTGTAAATAAAGTCTCGTTTAACCTAGCTCAATCCAGTCATGTTTACATTTCTTTTTGGCAGGGGAAATGACATGAATCTCAAGCATGGATATTAATAAACATCAATGGATAGTGATTCACAATAATAATGATAACGACTCCCCAAATTAATCGTAAACACACAGTTTCCTAAGATGGGCTGTTTTGTTAGCCAGTTTTGGGCCAAAACGAGAGTGGAAAAAAGTTGGGCCTCACGCGGTTCCTTTCGACACGTGTCATAAAACTAAACCATCTCTGAACGTCGGGGGCCATTGGACTTCACCCAGCCGAAGGTTCCTCTAACGTACCCACCCCACCCCTGGAGGCCCTCCCTGACGGCCGAGTCCGTCTCCGTGGTGGTGCCAACCTCCCTGCAGCTTAAGTCCACTCATTTAAATCAGCTGTATACAATAAAAATAAACCCTGGCTTTCATTTTCAAACTTGTGCTAACGCACTCGTGTTTGTCTATGCCTGTGCTTTGCACATGGCTTCGACGCTAAGCTGCTCCTAACTCGGGTGGCCTTGTGTTTGTTTTATATGGTGCCTTGGCAACAGCTGGCATGCCGCTCTCACCACTAAACAGCCACTTTTGAATGTCTGCGGCTGTCGTAAGTACAATTTAATGACATTAACTCCATTAGGGGAAGGCAGACTGGGCCATGTGGATATTCAGGGCTGTTAATATTCTGCGTCTAAATGTCAAAGGTTGCGTTTTTCTTTTGGGTGTGTATGAATATGTTGGGTTTGTGTGCGTCAGGTTTGTGTGTGGTTCAATTGTAATCCTCCTTCAACGCAACAGCACACATCGCAGGAGACAGAGACCTCTCCTGCGATGTATTAACTGGGGTCTGTTAACCCTGCCCAGCGCGGCTCGGATTGAAAATTGGTAGTTTAATGTCTATCCGACTTAAACTGTCCCACATTTCCGAATCAGAAATTTAGATTTTTGCCTGATCGATTATGATGTTTTATTCATGTCTGACTGTTGGCTACGCCCTCTGATTCTACTGCACTTTAACTCCCGACAATTTACGTCCCATGTGACTGCAAATGGCAAAAAGCCTCATTATTATGTCGGAGTGAAGTTTGTCACCGTACTGTGACGGCAAACTTAGCGTCTTCCTCAGTTTTACAAAGGCTCATCTTTCTATGCAACGCCCTTTCCTCAGTCGACGAGGTAGGGGTAAAATATCCCGAATGAGATCCTTAACGTCGGAAAGCCGACAGCTTTCCAGATAATCAAGGACAAGCACCGACGGACACAGTTGTTTCCAGACTTTTCCGATGATGACATCACTAATGTTAATAGTCCCAGACAGCTCCATTGGCCCCCCTGGGGGGGGGGGGCATCAGGCGAAACACGAGTCGAGGGATGTTTCCCACTCGGGGGAAAATCACAAGTCGGAATGTGACACGAAGCAGGCATGGGATCGTGTCCTTGTGTGACCAATCAGAACCATGCTTCGGCTCTCTGGTTACTTTCCGACAGATAGATGATTCCAAGGTATACCCGTGTCCCCGGGGATCATTTAGACTCAAAAAGGCAGTTTGACCTCCACATGTTCTCACAGTTCCTCAAGACCTCTCAGGCCGGGAAAAGAGACTCACTGGTGTAACTCACCTGGTTTATTGCAATCTTTCTTCGGTGTACCAGCTGGCGTCCTGGTTCCCGCCCTCTCCTGCCCCCTATTGTCCACACACCAGCAATGGCCACCGTGGCACTGTAAAAGGATAGCATTTTGTTAAAGTGTTGACTCGACACGCTGTACATTTTGAATGGTTTAAACATGAAGGGGAAAACCTGCGAAAATCATATTGTCGTATTTTGTACTTTAGTATCTGTATGAAGAGGACATCTTGTTCAGAGGTGCCGATGGCCAACAACTGTCCCATGCTAGGTGGACACGCCCACTTGTGATGTCAGAAGAGGCCGATTTTCAAGAACTTTACCATGCCGGGGAAGTTCACCTGATGGGTTTTGTACTGTCCTTCTGCATCACATTCGGGAACAAAAGCTCCCAGAAGAGGGTGTCCTTCTGGACTGGTGGTCTGGATCCCGTCTCTGTGGTGTTGACAGGGGGTCTTGGGGCGCTCTGGCTCATCTGGTCAAAGACAAAACGGGGGACGAATTCACAAATATTCACATCCTGTAACCAGACGTTGAACAAGAGGTTGACGACTCAGGTCAGGAGCATCGGCTTCTCCTACGTCTGCCTGGTCTCACCTGGTTTGTAGCAGTCTCTGGGAGGTGTGCCAGACGCTGTCCTGGTACCGGCTCTCTCCTGCCCTTGTCGATCCACGCACCAGCAATGACCAGTGGAGCCGTGGCACTGGGACAACAAAAGATTAGGTTTGGTAAAGGTCCCGTATTATACCACCAGGTGTAAGTGTGATTAGCCACTACAAGCCGTTTTGAAAATCGGCCTCTTCTGACATCACAAGTGGGCGTGTCCACCTAAATATATGCTGGATAGCAGAGCTCTGTCAGACCCCAGCAATGTGGCCAAACACTGACCTGTTGGGGTCTGTACTGTCCATCTTCGTCACAATCAGGAACAAAAGCTCCAGGAGCAGGTCCCTCGCGAGTGGTGCTGTACCGATGTTGCTCACAGTGGGTCTTTGGACGCTCGGGTTCATCTGAGGGAGGGCGGGAGAGAGAGAGCGAGAGAGAGAGAGCAAGAGAGAGAGAGAGCGAGAGAGAGAGAGAGAGAGAGAGAGAGAGAGAGAGAGAGAGAGAGAGCGAGAGAGAGAGAGAGAGAGAGAGAGAGAGAGAGAGAGAGAGCGAGAGAGAGAGAGAGAGAGAGAGAGAGAGAGAGAGAGAGCGCAATATGTTGATCATTCAGATACTTTTTGCGTGACCGTGTGTGTGTGTTTCTGTTAATACAGAGTCACCCAAAAGTCAAACTGGTAAAAGTAAATAGACAAAAGACATCTAAACTTGCTTCCAATGATGTTATCAAGGGTTCTCAAGGTGTGCATTAAGCATCAGAAAACGATTTTCAATCAAATCCATTGCACTCTCACGTATTTTCCGTCTATTGCTTTCCTTCTATTTCTTCAAGCCCATTTAATGAGTGGACTTCATCTCCCCTTCAAGCTACACAGCCAGGCCGGTGATCAATCACAGGACACTTGATCAGTATCTCCATACCAGGTTTGTCGCAGTCTTTTGGCGGTGTACCAGGTGGAGTCCTGGACCTTGCTCTCTCCTGACCAGCATTGTCCACACACCAGCAGTGGCCGGTAGAACCGTGGCACTAAAATAAAATCATGATACCTCAATGATTAGCATAAATTACACGTAATGGTATATACGATTTCCGTGGGTTCAAAGATGCTTGTGATAGAATAAAATTGCATATAAAACATTTGGAAGTATCCCAGAATATTATCAGGCTGGTTAAGCCTGCTAGATACAGGGCTTAGCTATCAGTTTGCACGCCAGTAACAGACTTCTCGAGTAGGTTGAATTTGTTGTTATAAAACATTCAAAATTAAGCAAGAGGTGATAATGAAAATGTTGAAATCAATTGAATGCTAGTGAAAACTCTTGTGTCAATGAATCCAGACCTGTAGTGGTACGTATTGTCCATTAGCATCACACTGTGGTACAAAAGCACCCAGGATAGGATATCCTTCAGGACTGGTGGTCTGGACGCTGTCTCTGTGGTGCTGGCAGTGGGTTTTAGGAAGCTCGGGTTCCACTGGTCCGGAAAGAAATATCAAACATGGGGAAAAAATGAAAGTTATGGCTGTGTTTTTTATACATCATTACAAATGTTGCATATTGAGCAGGCTTCATATGAGCCATTCTTAACCTCGAGCCAGGCAAAGGTGAAAAGGTCTCAATGAATGATTTGTCCCAGCTAACATTTTAAAAATGATACATTCCATTTAGTCTAAAATGTTCTTATATCCTGAAACATGTGTCAACCATAACTTAACATTTTCAATGTTCTGCAATTCCAGACTTATAGTAATGCAGTCATGTTGAATGTCCATTTTCCCTGCCAGCGTTCCTTTGCTTTGGCCCTCTAGCGTGTCATCTAGCGTGGAGAGTGTCATCTGCATATAAGAGCATCTCTCGTTGGGATGTTAAACACAATGTGCTCTACTGAGTTTACCCGTCAGATTTCTCACCTGGTTTGTCACAGTCGATGGTCGGTGTACCAGCTGGGGTCCTGGTTCCCACTCTCTCCTGCCCCCTATCGTCCACACACCAGCAATGACCGGTAGAGCCGTGGCACTGAGATAATGAGGATAATAACAAGCAAAAATCATCAAAACAAGACGGTCGACTAGGGAATAAATGAACAAAGAAAGTCGGAGACTAAACAAAATCATTCAACAAATTCACCAGTGGATGGTGAGTTACCTGTAGTGGTTTGTATTGTCCGTATGCGTCACACTCTGGAACAAAAGCTCCAAGCAGGGGGTACCCCTCTGGGCTGGTGGTCTGGACCCCGTCTCGGTGGTGTTGGCAGTGGGTCTTGGGACGCTCCGGCTCATCTGGTAGATAAATACACAAACAATCAAACCCTTGCAAATCAATTAAGAATATTACCCTAAACTCTTATGTCACATGTTGAGACAAGATCAAGTTTTAACGTTGACTTCAAGAGACAGAGCGGAGCTAGAAAAAAAGTATTTCTGTTCAGTTTTTAAGTGATTTTTGCCACTGCCACTGCTAATCGAATGTACCAGCCTGCTTACCTGGTTTGTTGCAGTCTACAGTTGGTGTACCAGGTGGACTCCTGGTTCCCCCTCTTTCCTGTCCCTTGCCGTCCACACACCAGCAATACCCAGTTGAGCCATGACACTGGAATACATAAACATATGTTGAATGTTTCAGAAAACCACAGAAATGCAGAGCACTGAAGTAAGGACCATCACTATCACCATCTCAACATAACTCACATTAGATGAAGAATCAAGGGATTCTTTGAAACCAAAGTCTGACGGGGGGGTCAAACAAAACATTCAAGGACCTGTCGTCACCTGTAGTGGTCTGTATTGTCCGTGTTCCACACACTCTGGCACAAAAGCTCCAGTGATGGGATAGCCCTCTGGACTGGTGGTCACCACGCTGTCTCTGTGGCGCTCACAGCGGGTCTTCGGAAGCTCTGGCTCATCTGGTCAAAGGCGAAGCAAAGCAACGTTAGCTCGGGGTGACGATTTCAGTATGAACGTAAGGATGGGGCATTTACTGCGCATGTGCGGTCGCTCATCTGTAAGAACCCTGGACTTCAAACCCATAATGTTCCTCATGTTGCACATCTCAATCCATTTACTTTTTCTACTTTTTTTTTTTATATACCGTTTCATTTTACCTAATTTTATCCTTTGCTACTTATCGCACCGTGGGTCCGAGACAAACGTCGTTTCGATTCCTCTGTTTGCCTTGTACATATTTTTTAATTGAAGTGATGGTATTAGGCCGTGGGCCTGCGTTGTACCTGGTCTGCTGCAGTCTGTGTTGGGTGTACCGGCTGATGTCCGAGTTCCTTGCCTCTCTTGCCCGCCGTTGTCAACACACCAGCAATGGCCGGTGGAACCGTGGCACTGCGATGATCGACAACAAACGATAATCAACATGTTGATTCATATTTCAAAATGGAGGTCTAGTTTCGACACACATGACATGATGTTAAGTCACGGTACCTGGAGTGGTTTGTATTGTCCATGTTCGTCACACTCTGGAACAAAAGCTCCAACGAGGGGGTACCCCTCTGGGCTGGTGGTCTGGACCCCGTCTCGGTGGTGTTGGCAGTGGGTCTTGGGTCGCTCGGGCTCATCTGGTTAGAGAGCACCGTCAGTTAGAGTTGTACTTTTGAAAATGTGTATTTTTGTGTTACATTGATCAGGGAGTGACACATCCGGGTGGAAAGAGCAGGGTGAATCCTGATCTAAAAGGCGTTGGTCCCGGTTAAGCTGTTCCTCAGCCAGGAAGTCATCGGACATCGTTGAATCTCAAAGACGAGAGGGCGGACGTTTACGAGAGTAATGAAGGATGTTCAAACAAATGTACATCTTGTCTATCGCCCTCCCGAAAGGAGAGGCCCATCCAAATCTTCAAAGACGGCAAAGTTGTGATATCACTGTTGTAGTTTCTCAAGCAGCCTTCCAGTATGAACCACTAAGGGTGTGTGAAACAACCCCATTTTGGACTCGGATGCACTCCCGGGTGCACTCCCTTACCTGGTTTATCGCAGTCTGTCGGCGGGGTACCGGGTAATGACCTTACCTTTGCACTATCAGAATAATTTTGCACTATTTAGGATTTATTTAATGTAAATATTACTTATTTTTTTCATTTTACCGAATTTTATCCTTTTCTACTTATTGCACCGTGGGTCCGAGACAAACGTTGTTTCGATTCCTCTGTTTGCCTTGTACATATTTTGGAATTGAAGTGATGGATATTAGGCCGGGGGCCTGCATTGTACCTGGTCTGCTGCAGTCTGTGTTGGGTGTACCGGCTGATGTCCGAGTTCCTTGCCTCTCTTGCCCGCCGTTGTCAACACACCAGCAATGGCCGGTGGAACCGTGGCACTGCGATGAACGACAACAAACGATAATCAACATGTTGATTCATATTTCAAAATGGAGGTCTAGTTTCAACACACATGACATGATGTTAAGTCACAGTACCTGGAGTGGTTTGTATTGTCCATGTTCGTCACACTCTGGAACAAAAGCTCCAACGAGGGGGTACCCCTCTGGGCTGGTGGTCTGGACCCCGTCTCGGTGGTGTTGGCAGTGGGTCTTGGGTCGCTCAGGCTCATCTGGTTAGAGAGCACGGTCAGTTAGAGTTGTACTTTTGAAAATATGTATTTTTGTGTTACATTGATCAGGGAGTGACACATCCGGGTGGAAAGAGCAGGGTGAATCCTGATCTAAAAGGCGTTGGACCCGGTTAAGCTGTTCCTCAGCCAGGAAGTCATCGGACATCGTTGAATCTCAAAGACGAGAGGGTGGACGTTTACGAGAGTAATGAAGGATGTTCAAACAAATGTACATCTTGTCTATCCCCTCCCGAAAGGAGAGGCCCATCCAAATCTTCAAAGACGGCAAAGTTGTGATATTACTGTTGTTGTTTCTCAAACAGCCTTCCAGCATGAACCACTAAAGGGGTGTGTGAAACAACCCCATTTTAGACTCGGATGCACTCCCGGGTGCACTCCCTTACCTGGTTTATCGCAGTCTGTCGGCGGGGTACCGGGTAATGGCCTTACCTTTGCACTATCAGAATAATTTTGCACTATTTAGGATTTATTTAATGTAAATATTACTTATTTTTTTCATTTTACCTAATTTTATCCTTTTCTACTTATTGCACCGTCGGTCTGAGACAAACGCCATTTTGATTCCTCTATTTGTCTTGTACATATTTTGGAATTGAAGTGATGGATATTAGGCCGTGGGCCTGCGTTGTACCTGGTCTGCTGCAGTCTGTGTTGGGCGTACCGGCTGATGTCCGAGTTCCTTGCCTCTCTTGCCCGCCGTTGTCAACACACCAGCAATGGCCGGTGGAACCGTGGCACTGCGATGAACGACAACAAACGATAATCAACATGTTGATTCATATTTCAAAATGGAGGTCTAGTTTCAACACACATGACATGATGTTAAGTCACGGTACCTGGAGTGGTTTGTATTGTCCATGTTCGTCACACTCTGGAACAAAAGCTCCAACGAGGGGGTACCCCTCTGGGCTGGTGGTCTGGACCCCGTCTCGGTGGTGTTGGCAGTGGGTCTTGGGTCGCTCGGGCTCATCTGGTTAGAGAGCACCGTCAGTTAGAGTTGTACTTTTGAAAATGTGTATTTTTGTGTTACATTGATCAGGGAGTGACACATCCGGGAGGAAAGAGCAGGGCGAATCCTGATCTAAAAGGCGTTGGACCCGGTTAAGCTGTTCCTCAGCCAGGAAGTCATCGGACATCGTTGAATCTCAAAGACGAGAGGGTGGACGTTTACGAGAGTAATGAAGGATGTTCAAACAAATGTACATCTTGTCTATCGCCCTCCCGAAAGGAGAGGCCCATCCAAATCTTCAAAGACGGCAAAGTTGTGATATTACTGTTCTAGTTTCTCAAACAGCCTTCCAGCATGAACCACTAAAGGGGTGTGTGAAACAACCCCATTTTAGACTCGGATGCACTCCCGGGTGCACTCCCTTACCTGGTTTATCGCAGTCTGTCGCCGGGGTACCGGGTAATGACCTGGTCCCCTCGCGCTCGTGTCCCCAGATGTCCACGCACCAGCAGTGGCCTGTGGAACCGTGGCACTGGAGAAGACACATTTAATTCAACTTTTTTTATTCTTATAGCCCTTCATCATCATTACAGTCTCAAAGTAGACTGGGTAGCCCCGCCCATTCTGCCGGCAATTTGAGTTCGCCCTGCACGTTTTTGCGGGAGCCAATCACCGAGCTGGCTTTTCCCCTTGGCGCGCTATTGGCTGGTTTAACACAATGACGGCAGGGAATCGACTGCAAGCAGCCAATCGCATACAGCGTCAGTTGAACTAGTCCCGTTGACCACGCCTCTTGTTCTAAATAAATGACAGCAGACTCCCCTGACCGACGTGCAATCTACGATCGAGCTTGGTCTGGCAATAACCAGACTAGTCTCAAAGGGCTTAACAGGCCAAATACTAATGACACATCCATGGTTCCCATTTGAATCACAAGCTCTTAAATCGAACCTACAGCCCCTTTTAAACAATGAAAGTCCACAAGGGAGAAGGTTGAATCCACGTCTGCTTCCTGACCTGTAACGGTGCGTACTCTCCGCGGGCGTCGCACCGGGGGGCAGAAGCCCCCGCGATGGGGTGTCCCTCCGGCCCGGTGGTCTGGAGGCTCTCCCTGTGCTGCTCACACCTGGTCTTGGGACGCTCCGGCTCATCTGGTCCAAAGAAGGTTCCGAAATATTCAGTCACAGAACACATGCACCCGGACACATTGTGGGCATGAGCTCGGATCGAGGTTCCACAAAGAGAGACTTTATCGTATTGTTGCGACGGCCCCTTACCGGGTTTGTTGCAGTCGACGGGAGATTCCCGGGGGGGACGTCCTGGTGTTGGCTCGCTCCTGCCCCTGGCTGTCCACGCACCAGCAGTAGCCGGTGGAGACGTGGCACTAGTGTATGGAGCATCAGGACGTTGAGAAAAATCTGTATTTCGGTGCATCCCTAATGGCATTTTCCATTGGGTTCCATCGTTGGGAACGACAAAGGGAGAAATAATTGTCATTGAGGTGTTTGTCTTTTCACCTGTTGGGTTTTGTACTGTCCGGCCTCGTCGCAGTCAGGAACATAAACACCCAGAAGGGGGTGCCCCTCTGGGCTGGTGGTCTGGACTCCGTCTCTGTGGTGTTGGCAGTGGGTTTTGGGACGCTCTGGCTCTTCTGAGGAGATAAACAAGCATAATGTGTGCATATAAAAGCATAACAGCCAGGCGCTGATTAACACAGGAAGTTTACGATCTCGTGCGCTAGTTCATAACAGGTCCTTTTTTTTTTACGATCGCGGGCACCACATGAAAGTTTACGATCGCGTATAACGTAGAAACTCAGAGGGGGGCCCGTTGGCTGTAAAAAAAAAAACGCCAGGCGATGCTTTCCGGAGAAAACAACAAGGGACCCTGGGGGGGGGGGGGGGGGGGGGGGGAGGGGGGCGGTTGGAGTCTGACCTGCTTCGTCACAGTTGGTGGGAGGTGTACCAGGTGCCGTTCTGGTGTCCGCTCTCTCCTGCCCCCTACTGTCCACGCACCAGCACTGACCGGTGGAGCGATGGCACTGCAACAAGGAGGCATCCGTCAGGCCAAGTGCGTGATTCAATCAAATATCACCAAATAACAACATCGGGCAAAGTAGATCAAACCGATCCTTTTAAGGGCCCCCTACGTTACCGCCAAACGGGGACATGGATTAGCAATTAAGAGCCTCTAGTGACATCACACCTGGGAGTGTCCGCCCAGATGTACGATGGACAGTTCGGCCCAGCCTGTTAGTATACACCACTGGGTCGGCCGCAGAGGTGGATCTACCCTCATACATCTGAGTAGTCGGCCGACCCCACCTCACTCCTGGAGGACCGATAGGGGAACGGGGGGGCACCTCGAAGGTGCCTGGGTGTGTTCCTGGGCCTACCTGCAGGGGTCTGTACTGTCCGTCGGCGTCACACTGAGGCACATGGGTGGTGGTCAGGACGGGCCGGGGGCCTCTGGGCTCCAATGCGCCCTGCACGCTGTCCCGCTGCTGCTCACACCGGCTCTGGGGGCGCTCAGGACGGCCTGGGAAAGCGGGGCGGACAAACGCACACAAAGGGGTTAGGAATCTGAGGCAGCTTTTGGACATGCTCCACGTGTTAGGTGACACACTTGGGGGGACATGCCATGTCTACGTCCCAGCATTGTTACACTTTTATTGTTTTTGTTCGACGTGGTTCCTAGTGCCGCACATACCTTATTATGCTCCATAAATGAATTGCTTGACATGCATTACTGACTCTGACCATAGGGGGCGCTGACAATACGAGATTTTTGAACCCCTGATTCAACAGAAAACAACACAACAACAGCGGCTCGGACCAATGTGCGTCCGCAGCGCAAAACCGGGTGTCCCGTACCGTGCGGGGAACACTGGAAGCCGTCGCCATGGAAACCGGGACGGCACTGACAGCGGAAAGAGCCGGGACCGTTGGAGCAGCCGGCGTCGGCGTGGCACGGGGACGACCGGCACTCGTCCACGTCTAAGAAACACACACACCACACGACAAGAACAATCTCTACACGATTCATTCTGGCCTTATTAGGAGGAGGACGACAGGAAGATGACATGCATAGGAACTGCTGCGTTCGACGGTGACCCAGACGAGAAGGGACTTTACCCCGCCAGGTCGCCATGAGGAACAGTCATCGCTTTGGCAAAACGGACTCACTTCTGACTGCAGGAAGTGGTAGCGAGAGGTTTGTCTCTCGGTTTCTTTACCGCTGGAGCAGCAATCGCTGGCTCTGATTGTCGGGATGTTACAACGTGTAGCATGAGGTGCCGTGCTACGAGGGAACAGCGGGACTTATGTATTCACCCTCACATCAACACACACACACACACTCACACACTCACCCAAACACACACACACATGCAGGCACACGCATACCTGCACACGCACACACACATATACACACACACACAGACACACTCACGCATACAACACCCACACACACAAATGGTTAGGTCACATATTCGGTATGTCGTACCTTTTAGGACTTCCTCTTGTCTGAAGGCGTGGCAGAAGACAAGGTGAACGTATTGGAATTGCTGGAAGGCATTTGAATGCTATATTCGTCATGGAAATCCGGTGGGGAAAATACATGTAGGTGCCCACCCCCCCCCCCCCCCCCCACACACACACACACACATTCCAATTCCGTTCTACCTTGTCTTCTGCGACGTCTTCAAACAAGCTAAAAAAGGTAGGACATACCGAAGTCATGACATAACCAGATAGGAAGCAATGAGTGGGATCGGCACAGTAAATGCACAGTGTGTAAACTATGGTTTCTTAATAAATAACTATTAAACAATATGTCATATAAACATCATATTACCAAATGAGCTGCCTACACCCACTACATTTATTTTCTGTCTCTTTCTCCCCCCCCCCCCCCCCCTTTTCTCTCTCTCTCTCTCTCTCTGTATTTCTCCATCTCCTCACACATCTGTCATCATGGCCTCACCCTCCCTCTTTATCTCTCTCTCTCCCTTGGCTCCTGTCCTCCCCCTCCCGTCTCCCTCCCCTCTTCCCTCCCCCACGGCACACAGCTGTGCAGCACCAGTGTTGTGGGAGAAATGATCTGTTGGTGTTCTAGGGCAAAGGGTGAGGGCACACAAAAAAAGTGTGAAGGAGCACTTGGAAGGAATATTTGTAAGATTTGTTATCTAAAGGGAACTACCACTCAAATCATGACAGCACTCATGTTAGTGGAGGATGAAAAAAAGTTGTATTTTGGGATTTTAAAAGTATATTATTAATAGAATACACTTTTATTACATGTAGGGTTAGTGCAAAGATAAGGGCAAGCCCCCCCTTCATAAGTGTTTTAACGATAGCGTGAGTGCACACATACGTAGCATTGGGGAGGAGGGGGGAAATGTTATGATACCAACAAATGTTCTTTAATATCGAGAAAGTCAAAGTCAATGTTAAAGCTGCTGCAGGTAAGATGCAAGAGTTGTAAAGAGAACGAGAGCAGAAGAGAAGATAAGAAGGTAGGATTTTGAAACTAAAGGAGTTCTCTCCCTTGCTCTCTTCCCTCCCTAACATTCTTCACCATGAGGAGCTTTGCAATTCACACATCGACAGGCAAGGTGGATTCCCCCGACCAATCAGGGAAGAGATGCTCTGATTGGTCAGAAATAAATTAAATTGAAATGGTCTCACAGAGAGGCAGGTGCAATCAACTGAAAACAGATATTTTTCACAGTGCATTTCACTCACTAATTAACACTTTAACATCACCACCAAACCTTCTCCTTGTGAAAACACTGTTTACGGTAAACATCCGCCTCAACATGAATGGCCGCCACACTTGTGCACCACGTACCAACACAGGAGCGGCCATCATAGCTGAACTCGTATCCGAAGTGACACTGGCACCGATGGGACCCTGGCAGGTTTACACAGTCAGCACCGGGGCCACAAGGGGCCAGGCCCTCTGCACACTCGTCTACGTCTGGAGAGAAGAGAGAGAGAGAGGAGAG
>NC_082385.1:29321584-29326584 GCF_031168955.1 Gadus macrocephalus
GAACAGGGAATGGATGGATGAATAGATGATGCATGAATTAATGCATGGTTTGAATGAGTGAAGAATTCATGGATGTGTCCCAAGACGGAGGGAGGGAGTGAGATATGGACGAATAAATGGATGAATGGATGAACTCATGTAAAGGAAAGAAGTTGAAAGATAATGACTACTTAAGAAAGGCAGGTATACAAGTCATTTCGAGACACATATTTATTTTTCCTGTTTTCACAAAGAGAATAGAATCTGGATGTAGCTTGAGACAGACGGACAGGCAGACAGACGGACAGACAGTGACGGAGGATGAACGCCTCCTCCTCCTCCCCACCTGCGACACCCGGTTCAGCACGCTGGGCGTCTCGGTGAGCCGGTAGTAGATCTGGCCGCGGCCGCCGCTGGTGTCAAGGTCGGCCAGGAACGGAGCGACCACGGGGAAGTCCGTGGGGAAGCCGTCGTCCACGTACTGCTTCTCCATGGGCAGGTCCTGCGCTGAGATGATGCCATTGGTGGCAACCTGGAGGAGACAAGCGAGCGGCATGGTAAATTGAAGACTACAAATGGTGGAAAAAGTTAATGATAAAAAGGGGGCGGAGTCAATATCTCCGATAAATGGGAATACACGCGCTCCGTTTTCGTGCATTAGATCAAAGTTGTACAACATTTCGGTGCGCCAATTGGACCTTGGACTAACTTTGGGTCAAACTAAGAGGGACCCTGTGTAGAAGATCATGCCTCAGTCGTTTATTGATGTTTTCCAATCCACTAACGGTGTTGTAAGCAACCTATGAAAACGCTGAGGAATATTCCTTCACAATAGAAGATAATTACTTGGTTATAACATAAAAAAAAATAAAAAAGATAGTCCCATGATTTATGAAGTTGTAACCTCATAAACCCAGCTATGTGTCGGGGATAAAACACGGCGTTAAAGCCTGTTCCTGAGTGAAGCATTGTGTTCGTTATCAGTCTGGGCCATCCGGCCCTGGTTAACACCACCGCCCGGAGGCCATCTCCAACCCATTACTCTATCTATTAACATGGACCTGGAACACGGACTGTAACGAATCGTTTACCACCAGGGTGGACGGGTCAGTGGTCTGCGGTGCAAGGCAGCACAAAGCCGGCAAGAACGGTGTAATTTAGTTTCCTCTGAACTTGCAACCCGTTCCCGTAATGATAGACTTGATGATGAGAAGTGCGGACTTTCAACGACGCAGCATTTATGAGTCCAAACTGTTTAAATTAATCATCGTGCATGATATATTTTTAAAGAAGGTTTTCCCAATGCCATTGCTCATAATAAGAGCCATCGTTTGGACAACTTATAATCGCTGACTTGTTCCTCAGAAATTCAGGGTTAGGCTTGCCTTAAATTCATACAATGACTTGCGGTAGCCGGCATCCCATTAATAAAGTGTAACACAGAAACTGAGCAAGGACACGGACTTCTGCAGCCCTCTGCATCACTTTTCACTCATCACAGCCAGCCTGCCACTTTCCAAGAATGCGCGTATAGTTATGTAATCTATGCCCTAACACGCACGCACACACACACACACACACACACACACACACACACACACACACACACACACACACCACACACACACACACACACACACACACACACACACACACACACACACACACACACACACACACACACACACACACACACACACACATTTCGTTCCCCCGTTTAGCATGCAATGAGACACAAAGTCCTGATGTAAAAGATGTAGGCCTACCCTAATACCAACCAAAGGGTTCTCTTTGAGCGGGGGTATACTTACATAAAGCTCGCTGAACTGGGTGTTGTAGAAGTACAGAGGTCTTGGCAGCGTCAGGACCTTCGAGGTTTCGTCGTCTCCTTCGGCCAGGGTCAAGTCTCCGCTCGGGGTCCCGTACGGGAATATGTCCGATCTCTGCACGGCCGCGGTGACCGAGGCGCTGCACCACAGGGACAGCAGGAAGAGGCTCACTGTCGTCCCCTCTGCCATTATTGCTGCCTGTGGGACGGGGGGGGTGTGAGTGGTGAGGGGGAGAAAGCTCAAAAGCTCTGCATGAAAGTTTTTTTCTGTTGGGCTGCGGGTTTTAAGTGGACACCGCGAAGATCGAGGGGCTACACACACACACACACACACACACACACACACCCACACACACACGCACACACTGACGGAACGAGCGGCGGGGAATTGCTCTGCGCCTGCTGCCGTGGAGCGCGGACTGGAAAGAGCGAGAGAGCGCGAGAGAGACACACACACACACACACACACTCACACACTGGAATACACAAACACGCAACGCGAAAAGGGTGCAGAGATGGAAAGAGAGGAGGGGATGCGCATGTCGTTGCTACAGGGACCCGAAGTTACAAGACTTCTTCGAGGGTGGGAGGGGTTAGGGGGGGGGTGGATTATAGGCCGCGGTGATTGGTCACGGGTCGTTTGAGTGACAGGGCGGAGCCGCGTGCAACATCTGGCTCTGGTTAAGGAGAGCGCCAATAGAGCGTTCTCCCCGTCCGACTGTAACTCTATCTATTTGCCCGCGATGAGAAAACACACACCTTATTTTCTATTAGCCCCGTCCCGCACAGTGACCCCATCATGCAGCGGATCCTTGAGAACATCACAGGGCATTCCTCGATTACAAGGCAACAGCCTATTGGTTCATTCATAGAGCGCGTTGATTTGTCATGAGCGGTTCAGTGCAGTCCCACAGCCTACCGCTGAGACAGGACTTGAAATAGACCCAGTGCGAAATGGTGAAGTCTGAAGGGCTAAACTGTATTATTGCCTGATGCCCCCTTTGCGTACTCCCTCTCACGTACGTGCACGCCCACTAGCGCGCACGCCCACATACACACGAAAACACACGAAAACGAACACGCACATCAATAACTCGCTCCATCTTTCCTACCCCCTTCACCCCCTCTCTTTATCTATTTCTCTCCCTCTCTCCCTTTCTCTTTCCCCCCCTCTATCTCTATCTCTTTCTCTCTCTCCCCCTCTCACCTATAACATGAGAATGGAGCGACCTGTGTGTGCTGCTCTCTCACTCCACTCTGCTTTAGGCCTACTTATTCTAAACCTGATCTAAGTGTGAACAGTGAATACACATTTAGTAAGTTGAACACTTCTTCTTTCCTTCGATTTCTTGATAACGATTATAATATTATGTTTGTAGAATAACAGGACACTTCATTGCCCACTACAAGTTCTGTACTTGATCGATGTGTTGAAATCGATAAAAAAAAGGTTAATTAAAAAGGATTAATGAACTTCTTTATGTTCTGTTGCTTCTTTGAACGAGCGTTCTCTCCAACTTCTAAAACTTAACTATGGCGCCATCTGGTGGTTATGAGGCTACGGCTCGAAAATCGGAACAGGAACATTAAGCGAGACATCGCGCGATCGCACACACTTAAAGGTCCCATGGCATGCTACTTTATTGATGCTTGTGTATAGGTGTGAGGGGGGTCTTAATACAGTATTTGAAGACGTTCAGCCTTGGTGCAGAATTATAGGCACTTAGAGCCAGTCCCACAATGAGTTTTCCACAAACGTGCCGTTTCTTAGAGGCGGATCAATGTGGAGGTGGGGGTGTAGCCCTGAGCAGCTTGCGGCCACGGTACCATGCGCTAGTGTTCACAGTGGATGTATCGCGATGACGAGGCGCACTGAGTTTTTGGCCGTGTTCTGTAAATATTCTAGAACACTCCGGTGCGCCGGTGCGTCCTGGAGCACTATATCAAATAATACAATATTATACATAGATATCTATAGCATAGGCCTATAATATATATTATCACGGCCAAAAGCTGTGTGTGCCTCAAGACGATATTATGAATGTCAAACGTCTGCGTCGGGTTCTCCGACGTTTCTGGTTCTTCCACTTCCACATCAATCTGAAGTAGACTGAACCACAACATGGAGGAGAAAGGGATTACTGCCCGCTGCCAAGGCAGTGGTGCCTCGGCAGCGGGCAGCGGGCCTCGGTTGTGGGACAATCGCGGTCAATCCCTTTCTCCTCCATGTCACGGTTCATGTACGTCAGGGAGTCAAAGCCAAAGTTGACTCCCTGGTGAACAGCCCAGGTTTCCAACTCAGCGGTTAGAAGCGGTCTTAATGCTAGGGGTGTGAGGATTTACTGACTGTCCCCAGCTAGCCCATGCTAGTTGGCATTGGTTACATAAAGGTCAATGGACAAAAATGTTTGGGCGAGTTGGAGCAGTTGTTAACGTCCCTGACTGACTTCCGGGAGACCGGGGTTCAATCCCCCAGCTGCAAGTGCATTTCGCTATTAGAAAAAGCATCTGCTAAATACCTGTCTTTAACATTTTAAACTTTATTTGTTGAGCGTCGAGACGCACCTCAACTATCGCACGTTGAAAGCGAACGGAACCATGATGGAGCCTGCTCTCTCTGGGTGTGCTTGTAAATTAAATAATGAGTTTGTTATCCAAGTTTTATCATTACTGATTGAACCAACATTCATTGAAAGGATCCCTTGGTCCAAGATAAAGTGACTTATTACACAGGTCTTTTCAACGTTCCGTTAACTTGCATGGGCACTTCTGATTGGCTGGGAGGGGTGCATTAATCCGGCATATTGCCCGCTGACTTGTCGGTTCTACTTGCTGCTGACTGAGCACAGTAGATCAATACGCCGCTTGTATCGTTTTCTATCACATACATTTCAAACATGAGGTCCGTTGTAAAAATAAACCAAGGAGTGCATGTTTGATCGATCGTCATTAAAGCTGGCTTGATACGAATGTAGCAACTACGTTATTAAACTAGTGACCAGATCCAGCCTTGTGTGGTTGCTATAGAAACGAGTTACCTACAGCTGAGCTAACGTTATTCACCGTAGTTCTAAAGGGAACTACTTTTCGAGGGAGATGAACTTAAACAGAGTATACATTTAATAAGCATTCAATACGAATAAGAAAAAGCTAATTATTAAAGTATTTGAATTGTTTTATTATGTTGGCCGGC
>NC_082385.1:29336584-29412389 GCF_031168955.1 Gadus macrocephalus
AGGGTGCGGAACTGATCGGATCGCAAAGGTGCGGGTCGGATCGCGTTTCCACTGCCAAAAGTGGGCGTGACCCGGACTTTGCCGTACCCGTTCCGACCCCATTCTCGGGACTCCTCCGTTGCGGTACCCAAAACAAGACCAGACTCCTGAAAGGGTACCCTGGAATTCTAGCTACACCCCCCCTCCGTTGATTGGTCGACAGAATCGTCACTTCCGGGTGACGCGGGGATAAAAACAAACAAACAGTAGCCTCAAGGTATTATTCTTTACAATTAACATGTCGCGTAAAAAGCTTGCTTGGGCGAACAAGGAGGTGGAGACGTTCGTCTGCATTCTTGCGGAGGAAGACGTTGTTTACGATGTTTACGTAGCTGCCGCGGCGATTGACATCCGGCCTACCACCAAGGGTACTGTCGGCAGTGGAAACGCGACCTCGGAACTGAGCTGGGCTATACTGCCCCCTCCCTACCGCCCCTTTGCGATCCGATCCGTTCCGCACCCTGCAGTGGAAACGCGGCATTTAGAGCCGTGCCAGCCGCCTGCTATTTATTTTTTGTTGACCGTGTGTAGAGAGCCGGGCATGATCGGAGCTCATGAGACGGAAAAATTTAGTGTGAAGGATGATCTTTTTAACTCCACACAAGAAAATCTTGGAACGAGATGGCTAGCTGTAGTCTTATAGCATTTAGTCTACTGTCCATAATAATTTAGAGATCACATTCTCCTTGTCGTAAATACCTGCAATCATACGGGCAAACGGCTCATTAAAGGGAACGTCGGCTGCGGAGGTCGTGGGCGGAGTCAGGCTGCTTCTACAGCTCAAGGGGATCACCCAGAGGTTTAGGAAGTGACGACGTGGGGAATGCTTTTTGGAATGCAACCCCAGTGTTCACCAAAGCTCATAAATGACCTGAGGCAGTCTGCCACTGATTAGCATCCAGAAGATGCTAATCAGTGATTAGCTCGATGAAAGATAGATGAGAAAGGAAATAATATCTATAAAAGTATAAAACATATATCCTAACAACCTAACTAACAAACAAACTTAGAAATAGTGTCAAATATAAAACCTAACAACCTTATTTGTGCACCAAATGTTATTTAATCTCTAACTATTTAGTTATTTAGTGGTGGCTTTTATCGAAAAAGACTAGAATAGAGTAAACACAGTAGAAGACCGTTGTCGAAGCACCTCGTCACTATGGAATCAAACCCACAACCTATATCATGTGAGAGGCCAGAACCCCGTTGAGCTGTGACAACAACAGTGTTGAACGTGTTTCAACACCGACGCACATTGTGAAATGGGTGAAATGAATTGGACACATGCACAGTCTCGCTCTGACTCATGAAAATCCCTTCATGGAGTTGCAAAACGTGAACGTCAGACACGGCATTGAGCGAGGACTCCTCACCGCCGTCCCAGGCCTAACGAGGCTGGTGGTCTTTGAGTGGCACGTCCTTGCAGTCACTCTCCCCACCTCCTCATCCCTTCTGCATGGATTGCTTACCTTAACCTACTGGCAGACCACTGCAGAGGAGAGACCTCTGGGGACCGGGGCCAAACGCAATCCACCATACTAGATCACTTTAACTGCTCCTTCTGCAGTGGAGGAAGAGAGGAGGGGGAGGGGGGAGGAGGAGGAGGAGAGGAGGGAAGGGGGAGGGAGGAGGGTGGAGGAGAGGAGGGGAGAGGAGAGGAGGGGGAGGGTGGAAGAGGGGGAGGAGGGGAGGGTGGAGGAGGAGGAGAGGAAGGGAGAGGAGGGGAGGGTGGAGGAGTAGGAGAGGAGAGGAAGGGGAGGGTGGAGGAGGAGGAGAGGGGAAGAAGGCAGAGGAGTAGGAGGAGAGAGGAGGTGGAGGAGGAAGAGGTGGAGGGCAGAAAAGGAAGAGGAGGAGGGGAGAGGAGGATGTGGCGGAGGAGAGGAGGAAGAGGATGATGAGAATCATGAGAAGAGAGGTGTAGGTGGAGAGGAGAAGAGGGAGAGGAGAAGGATTGGGAGGAGTGGGAGAGAGGAGGAAGAGGAGGAGGAGTGGAAGAGAGGAAGAAGAGGAGGAGGAGTGGGAGAGAGGAAGAAGAGGGGGAGGCGTGTGAGAGAGGAAGAAGAGGAGGAGGAATGGGAGGAGTGGGAGAGAGGAAGAAGAGGAGGAGGAGTGGATCGTTTTGCATTTAAATCAAAATGGACGTTTCAGTTCTAGCGGCACAATGCAGTGATTGGTTGATTGGGTGGTGGCTCTGGCGCGGCGGAGGGCAGTCTGTCTCGCTCACAGACAGTGGTGAATGACAGCCCGTTCCTTCTTTTTTATGGGCTGTTGGGAGTTATTAATTTGAGAATGGCACTGCAGAGCAATACGATGGTAATTTACCGCGTGGGTGCCTAAGTGATGAGTTTGGGGAGAAAGAGATTCACAGACTGAAGTAATCAGAAGAACCTTGAAAAAGACAGATGAGGTGGTTGACCGAGCAGTTAGGCGTCATTACAAGTGAAATCAATTTTAATGACGCATAACTTCTCGGCCGTGAGGTCAATATGGTTTAAAGTCAAAAACATCAACACAGATGAAAAGGTATAAAGGCACGCACAGACTCTCTCTCACTCTCTCACACACACACACACACACACACACACACACACACACACACACACACACATGCAGACACACACACACACACACACACACACACACACACACACACACACACACACACACACACACACACACACACACACACACACACAGTGGCGGCTGGTGGTTTTTAAAGTGAGGAAGGAAGGACTGCACGCTTGGTTGCCATTGGCCTGCTTGCACTGTTGGTGTATGTTGGCATAAGAATGTGAGACTCAAGTTTTTTTAGGGTGTTTTGGTGAACTACAAAATAGTAGGGAGGGATAGTGATTTTTTTTTTTTATGTGAATAAAAAAATAAAATGGATACAAAGCCACCAGTTTTATCACTGTAATCTGAAAGCTGGTGGGCAGCGTATCTTTGAAATGGACAACAAGGGCAGAAGGAAAGGATGGAAAGCCCATTAGTCAAATCAGGCCTGCTCTTGATTTGTAAAAGTAAATAAAAAAATCGGGGCCTATTTTTGCCCTCAATGGCTGAGGTTATTGGATGTAATTTAGCTATGTTTATTTTCAGTTACAATTGTTTTAAGAAAAGACTCAAGACCAAAAGTGATGCCATTTAATATGCATCATGCTCTGAATCATTCACCCTTTCCACACCCTTTCCACAATATCCAACAGAACGGTCAGAGTAACTAGTAAAAGAACAAGAACATTATTTCAAACAACCTGGGGCCGTATTCACAAAGGATCTTAGGGCTAAAAGTAGGTCCTAACTGGCGAATTTAGGAGTAACTCCTAAAAATAATGGGTGTGTCACTCTTAAATTTAGGACTCCTAACTTTTTTCACTAAGAGCAATTCACAAAGTATTTTAGGCCTAAAAGTAGCACCGAAGTCTAGGAGAGCTTAAAAGTCCTCAAGAGGACTCCTAACTCAGTAAGACCTATTCACAAAGAATCGTAAAATGCCTGCGAGACGAAATGTTAGGGTATTAAACTTGTTGTGGAGTAGTGTGCGATGCAATAACATCCCCGACTAACAGGAATAATCCGATTCGTCCCGAAATAAAATGTTTGGCCACACTACGTTATTTAGCAACAGGGGAAATGCAACTTTGCAATGCAGACGATTTAAAAAAATCGCAACCATCAGTCAGCCGTGCCATAAACTTTCCTTTGGACATTCAACAATTACACAGGATCAAAGCCAACTTCATGGCACTTGCAGGTATGCCCGGTGTGGTCGGTGCTATTGACGGGACGCACATAAAAATAATTGCGCCATCAAAAGACGAGGACGTGTTCGTCAATAGGAAGAAAGTGCATTCCATCAACACGCAGGTTGTTTTTGATGCAAATTTTAACATGGCCTACTGGATGTTGTTGCAAAGTGGCCTGGAGCTTCAGCTACCCATGATCCGCGCATTTTAATGGTGTGCGGTCTGAGGCAGCTTTTTGAGATGTACCAGTTGGGTGTCACTTGCTGGGTGACAGTGATTATCCATGCAAGAAGTGGCTCTAGACACCGTGGCTCTAGACACCCTACCTCAATCCACAACCGGTCGTGTATGTTTGTGTGCTCTAGCATATATGGAAGAAATCAGTAAACGATAATAAATATGGATTCAACAAATAAAAGGCATCAAAGAGCCAATACGATGTGTTTTACGCATAGGACTAAGTGTAATCTGCGTAATCACTTACATGTTATACTTTAATGTTGTGGAGAGAGGAATTGGGCAGATGAAACGTCGGTTTCATGTCCTCCACGGCGAAATACGCCTCACCCCAGATAGGGCAAGCACAGTAATCATTGAATGTGCCATTCTACACAACCTCTGCAAGCGGAGGAACATTCCACAACCAGACGATGATGATGATGATGATGATGATGATGATGGCGATCAACATGACAAGGAATTTGGCCGTGTGGTACCGAGTGGACAGGCATTTAGGGATCACTTTGAAAACACATTTTAGGTAAACACCTTGGCACAAATCAGTCAACACTTAGGCAGTTCATAACATTTATTTTCTTTTAAATTTTACGTATTTTTACTGTTTGCTTTCTCTCTCTCTTGAACGTGCAGGCTACAACGTCATTATCGTGGTCTGCACAAAATTGTCATCATGCGTGTATTCTGCTAACTGCACTATAACTACTTAATAGGAATTCATTTCTAGCCTAGGCTATTTCCTTGTTTTTCGGTGATTCAGTGGGCTCGTCTGAACAACCAATCACCGAACTGACCGCTTCTAAACTCGTGCACGAGAATTGACGTAATCCATAGCAACGGCGCGTCACTCTTAGTTCACTCTTTGTGATTTATCCTTAGTAAGAGTAGGTCTCAGCGGCTTTGTGAATAACTTTTAAGAAAAAACTCCTACGTAAAATGTTTTAGCGCGAGTTAGGAGCACTCCTAGCGGTAAGATAAGATGCTTTGTGAACACGGCCCCTGATCTATAGGCATGGTGGCTTGCAAGGAAAGTCGCATAGCAGCACCAACGTGAACTTGACACTTCACATCAGTGAAACCATGAACAGCCCACGTTGGAGATTTGCCATTATTCATTAGCAAACAGGGCCAGCAATACAGTCGATTGCTAGTAATGCTACCAGTAAGCCATGAGTATATAGCAAACCATGTAGCACCCACAACACTGACGTTGCCATTTCTTTTGGTGATCTCGATTTTGCGAAGTGGTCTAGCTGTTTCTTTGGTCGCTAACTTAGCACTGTAACTCAATGAATGGAATGCTTTGTAATTAAACATGAACAATGCCCTCTGTTTCCAATGTTTCCATTGTACACTTTATTCGCAAATGTTAGAATCTCGTTATCCTTCAGATGATTTCACCTGCTTTGCGAAGGTCACACCCACTCAGAGCAGGACTTCCCTCCTCTCTCCCATTGAAACCCATGTTATTCACCGGCCCGCCAGTACTTTCGGGGAAATGAATGGGAGTCAACGGAGGCTGAGGGAGGACCTTCCTCCCTGAAGTAATTGTCAATAGGCGATAGGGGGTGCTAATGTCCCTTCACCCAGGGAAACAAACATTATTTATTCAAAGGCATTGAACTACTCATATTTAAGGGCATTAATTCATTACAGTAGTCTGGGCAATCTACATTTTTTATTCTCAACAATGTTAGGGAGTATCTTCCTCCCTCTCCTCAATGGAGAAGCCTCCACTGACACACACACACACACACACACACACACACACACACACACACACACACACACACACACACACACACACACACACACACACACACACACACACATACACACACACACACACACACACACACACACACACACACACACACACACACACACACACACACACACACACACACACAAACACACATAAACACATTCGAGTGCACAAGATATTTTGCATATTTCGTCCATGTACACATGTATTACACATGTCACGTGTATTACATATGTACTGTGTAAACGTGTATTACAAATGTATTACATAGTTATACACATTCACAGTGGCATCCTGAACAGAAATTGATTTATTCCTTGCAATTCACTTCGGTTTACAGAACTGGGGCCGTATTCACAAAGCATTTTATCTTACCGCTAGGAGTGCTCCTAACTCGCGCTAAAACATTTTACGTAGGAGTTTTTTCTTAAAAGTTATTCACAAAGCCGCTGAGACCTACTCTTACTAAGGATAAATCACAAAGAGTGAACTAAGAGTGACGCGCCGTTGCTATGGATTACGTCAATTCTCGTGCACGAGTTTAGAAGCAGTCAGTTCGGTGATTGGTTGTTCAGACGAGCCACTGAATCACCGAAAAACAAGGAAATAGCCTAGGCTAGAAATGAATTCCTATTAAGTAGTTATAGTGCAGTTAGCAGAATACACGCATGATGACAATTTTGTGCAGACCACGATAATGACGTTGTAGCCTGCACGTACAATAGAGAGAGAAAGCAAACAATAAAAATACGTAAAATTTAAAAGAAAATAAATGTTATGAACTACACAAGTGTTGACTGATTTGTGCCAAGTGTTTACCTAAAATGTGCTGGTTTCAAAGTGATCCCTAAATGCCGGCCAATTCATTGTCATGTTGATCGCCATCATCATCGTCTGGCTGTGGAATGTTCCTCCGCTTGCAGAGGTTGTGTAGAATGGCACATACAGTATTGACTGTGCTTGCCCTCTCTGGGGTGAGGCGTATTTCACCGTGGAGGACATGAACCGACGTTTCATCTGCCCAATTCCTCTCTCCACAACATTTCGTGTATGTTTGTGTGCTCTAGCATACATGGAAGAAATCAGTAAACAATAATAAATATGGATTAAAAAAAACACATACGATGTGTTTTACACGTAGGACTAAGCGTAATATGCGCAATCACTTACATGTTATACTTTAACTGTGCTCCCGGTTGTGGATTGAGGTAGGGTGTCTAGAGCCACGTCTTGCATGGATAGTCACTGTCACCCAGCAAGTGACACCCAACTGGTAGCCCTACATCAAGAAGCTGCCTCAGACCGCTCACCATTAAAATGCGCGAATCATGGGTAGCTGAAGATCCAGGTCACTTTGCAACAACATCCAGTAGGCTATGTAAAATTTGCATCAAAAACAACCTGCGTGTTGATGGAATGCACTTTCTTCCTATTGACGAACACGTCCTCGTCTTTTGATGGCGCAATTATTTTTATGTGCGTCCCGTCAATAGCACCGACCACACCGGGCATACCTGCTATTGCCATGAAGTTGGCTTTGATCCTGTGTAATTGTTGAATGTCCGAAGGAAAGTTTATGGCACGGCTGACTGATGGTTGCGATATTTTTAAATCGTCGGCATTGCAAAGTTGCATTGCACCTGTTGCTAAATAACGTAGTATGGGCAAACATTTTATTTCGGGACAAATCGGATTATTCCTGTTAGTCGGGGATGTTATTGCATTGCGATTAACTCCACAACAAGTTTAATACCCTAACATTTCGTCTCGCAGGCATTTACGATTCTTTGTGAATAGGTCTTACTGAGTTAGGAGTCCTCTTGAGGACTTTTAAGCTCTCCTAGACTTAGGTGCTACTTTTAGGCCTAAAATACTTTGTGAATTGCTCTTAGTGAAAAAAGTTAGGAGTCCTAAATTTAAGAGTGACACGCCCATTATTTTTAGGAGTTACTCCTAAATTCGCCAGTTAGGACCTACTTTTAGCCCTAAAATCCTTTGTGAATACGGCCCCTGACATCCCTAACAAACTCATATCATTCTTATACAACTATATTAAACTATATACAAATATATATATATTTTTTCTCTTTTATCATGATTATTTCTGAAAAATATATAAACACTCAAACACCTGTGACTGATAGCTCCTACAGGTGCAGATGTGTAAACCCGCAAACTCACACATACTGTTTGTTATATCAAAATGAATAAAATATAAACACAGAATAAGCAATGTATTTCCTTTCTCTAGTACACAGACACACACACACACACACACACACACACACACACAAACATACACACACACACACAGACTAAGCCACTTGTAGTTTGATATCTGCAGAATAACGTAATATGATCCATTTGTACTTGCTGTGTTTATGCCTCTACGTGTGTGTGTGTGTGTGTGTGTGTGTGTGTGTGTGTGTGTGTGTGTGTGTGTGTGTGTGTGTGTGTGTGTGTGTGTGTGTGTGTGTGTGTGTGTGTGTGTGTGTGTGTCTGTGTGTGTGTGTGTGTGTGTGTGTGTGTGTGTGTGTGTGTGTGTGTGTGTGTGTGTGTGTGTGTGTGTGTGTGTGTGTGTGCAGACATTGTGTGCCATATTGTTACTTAATAACAATCTTGTCTGATGCATGAATAATTGAGAAGGGTTGAAGGTAGGTTTTAACAGGGACAGAGAGACAGAGGGTGGAGAGGACAGAGATGGTGTGATAGACAGAGTAGAGAGGAGAGAGCTGTAAGACAGACAGACAGAAGGTGGAGAGGACAGAGATTTTAAGAGGGACAGACAGACAGAAGAACAGAGAGGATAGGGGTGGTGAGACAGAGACAGACGGTAGATAGGGGGAGACAGACAGACAGACAGACAGACAGACAGACAGACAGACAGACAGACAGACAGACAGACAGACAGACAGACAGACAGACAGACAGACAGACAGAGAGAGGAAAAGAGGGTAGAGAGGACAGAGTTGGTGAGACAGATGGACTGTAGACTTGCAGACTTGGCCCAACCACATTAATATTGTTGCAATAATGAGACATAGATATTATAAGAAAGAGATTTCTGTAGCTCTGGAAAAGAGCTACAGAAGTAAAAACGGCGCAGTAAGAACGAACAAGATAAACCTTAATTTCAAGCGTGAAAGGCGGGACCACAAAGTCCAAAACAAAAGCAGTTGTACCACACGTGAACCCTTTGCCCAGTACAGTACAGTACTCAGTACAGACCGGTCACCACTCATCGATTTACATGTGCCCTTCATGATGGAAGTAGCTGTAGGGAGTATTGTACTGTCAGGTGGAGAGAGCTATAGTTTAAACTCAGACCGAGAGAGAGAGGGAGAGAGAGAGAGAGAGAGATATATAGTTTGACCAGAGAGAGAGAGAGAGAGAGATGAGAGAGAGAGAGAGAGAGAGAGGTATATGTTAAACAGAGAGAGAGAGATATATCGTTTGAACAGAGAGAGAAAGAGAGAAAGAGATAGTGTTAACACAGAACAGAGAGAGGGAGTGAGATTTAAAGTATAAACACAGAACAAAGAGGTGAGATAGGTATGCTTTAAACACAGAACATAAAGAGCGAGAGCAAGAGAGAGAGAGAGAGAGAGAGAGAGAGAGAGAGAGAGAGAGAGAGAGAGAGAGAGAGGTATAGTTTAAACCAAAACAAAAAGGAGAGAGAGAGTGAGAGATTGTGGGTGCTGACCCGGGTGATTTACTACATTAAAGAACTGACACGTCAAAATGGCACGCTGACTTTCCCTAGTAGTGAGCCTGCACACTTCGTCTGATGTTCTCTCCAGATGAAATGTGCTCACGGCTATGGCCTCGCCTCGCCTATGCTCTACGTCAAATGGGAGCGTGAGAACGTATGATACAATGTGATCGCATAATAATCACATTGTTATTTTAGGTTCATTCAACCCACGTTGTATTAATAACGGCGTGTGTGTTTTATGTCATGATGCTGTGTGGAGTGAAAGCGCACAGCATTCTGGTGATTGGGTGTGTGGTCTTCGTTATAGACGTTTCATAACCAAAGACAGAAGGTAACACCTTTGGCTGCCATCAATCAAACTTGCCCAGTCTGCAGCAGCTGGACCCTTCTGGGAGAAACAGGCCCAAGCCCTCAGCTCTGATTGGCATGTACTCCCTCGCCACCCGGACCCACATCACAGAGTACTTACAGATGTCTGGCCTGCAGTGAGTGAGCAGAGCCGGAGGAATGAACTGTGAGGGCCACAGACGACTTTTACGGTTTCTTTATTCCTTCTTTATTCTTTCCCGAAAATCAGAAACATTGATCTTTGTTTGAAGTGCGCTCCCTCTTACACGCTCACATAGTGCAAACGCACAGCAGCATGTAGAGGCAAAATGATGGGCACACACAGACGTAGACACACACACGCACACATACACACAGGAACGAATACTGCACAATAATAAGTTGCTTATCTGGAAATTGTAATTATCGCAGCACGTGCAAGTGATTAAAAAGACATCTGGGCCATTAGTCAATGGCTAGCCCCTGCCACACAAACATATTCCAGCCTAAACACAATCACTCAGCACTGCCATATCTCCCTTCATTGTTTCAACATCGTCACCGAGTAAATTAGGGAAGCAAATATATCGTCATTTTCACTTCTTCATTTGAGTTCTCGATTTCTTTACTTGTCTTCACAAAATGTATCGCTTTCAACACATTAGTCCCAACAGTTTTCTTGGACCGGTTGGGCACGGAAATGAGTTTGCAGGGCATCAAGGGTGGAGGGATGTGTTGATGGAGCCAGTTGCCGTGGTGACAACGCGGGCATGGGCTCAGGAAATTGGACCTCTGTCTCCCCACCTCACTTCCACCTCACATCAAGCACCGCACCACAAGCGAGGGGGATGGGCACTGGTGAGGGTTAGAGGAAATAGATCCCCTCCAGGGACAGGAAGAGAGGGAGGAGGGAGAGAGAGAGAGAGAGAGAGAGAGAGAGAGAGAGAGAGAGAGAGAGAGAGAGAGAGAGAGAGAGAGAGAGAGAGAGAGAGAGAGGGGGAGAGAGAGAGAGAGAGAGAGAGAGAGAGAGAGAGAGAGGGAGAGAGAGAGAGAGAGAGAGAGAGAGAGAGAGAGAGAGGGAGGGAGAGAGAGAGAGAGAGAGAGAGGGAGAGAGAGAGAGAGAGAGAGAGAGAGACAGAGAGAGAGAGAGAGAGAGAGAGAGAGAGAGAGACAGAGAGAGAGAACAGTTTTTAGTTTTCCTGCCAAAAAGAAACCTTAAAAGAGAAAAAGGTACGGATAGACGGAGCGATATACCGATTGCAGAAATAAGTGTAGAAAGATGTGAAAATGTATTAGGAAACATGACATCATTGTTCCCCCGCACCCCCCTGGGGGCCGGGAGAGAGAGAGAGAGAGAGAGAGAGAGAGAGAGAGAGAGAGAGAGAGAGAGAGAGAGAGGGAGTGGGAGGGAGGGAGGGAGGGAGGGAGGGAGTGAGTGATCTGTCACGGTTTCCTGGGATTGTATTAGAATCCCACAGCAGTCATTAAACTGCTGTTTCCCAAGCATTCCTGGTGCCTTATTAAGTCGATTAAGAAGGCGATCAATGTATGGATGAATATTGGACAGCGGTACTCCGATAATCATATGTGCCTTAACCTCCCATCAGCCTCCCTCCTCCAGATAAAATGTAAGGGTGTATGGCTGCCAGTCAAAGGGTACCAGGTTCGATTCCCGTTGCCCATCGCAGGTTTTCTTAAGCAAGATGCCCTGACCTCTTCCTGCAACCATTCTAACCATTCAACATGGATCTGAATGAACTGCAATTCTCTTTAGATGAAACCGTCTTCTAGATAGTAGTACATACTTATATGAAGATGACTGGCTCATTTAAAAATGACGTTACATTCTATGCATTAATCGACCGTTCACTTGCGTAGATAGCTACAAACGATCCAGTGGTCTAGAGCAAATGCTTGAGATGTAAATCCTTTGACATTTTGCAAGGGAGTTATTTGATAAAGTGGACCTGCTTGACGTGACCTCAGTGCCACCGTCTTTGTGTGTGTTGACACAAGCACTGGCAACGCTTTGCTGTGCACATGTTCAGCTCGCCGGGTTCACCTTGTGTGCGAACCACGACACAACTAGACAGGATAGTTGTGGCCAAGGGCGTTATCAATTGTATCCACCTCTCTGTCTGTCTGTGAATACAAATACAACATGAGTGCTGAGTAAATAACCTACACCACGTAAAGATAGTAAAGTGTAACGTATATTTTTTTGCTGGGTCCAACATTCACAGCTTTAAAGATGGACTTGACTAGCCTGGATACCAGCCTGAACTCCGCCCACAAAATTTTTGGTCTGGGAGATTCAGTCTGGAATTGAGCTAGTTGGGAGGTATTCAAGGCCTCGAAAAAGTGATCTGACCAATCAAATTGTAAGGGCGGGCTTTATACGTTGATGGACAGATGATACACATTAACGTAATCAACCACGTCACCAAAGAGCGCTCGGTTCGAATTCTACTTCTTCGAACGTGCGCTCAGTTGAGTTAGTTTGAGAGTAGCTGTGCGTCGCACAACATACGTCACATACTGCGTTGCTCTGATTGGTTTTAGGTCTATCCAATTGAGCGAAGAGGCATTTTCCTTCCTGGTTCCGCCCTATAATCACAGCCCAATGGTTCGGTCTCAGACTCATATTCTGACTAGAATTACGAGTATGACATCGTCAGGCTAGGACTTGACCATATAGCAGGGGAAAACAAAAACAGGTTATGTTATCATCACCAAGTATTATCATTATCATGTTATCGTATTCAAGCAATTGCTCGGCCTGTCGAATGTTTTACTCGGGCAGGTGAAAAAGACTCTTTTTTGGTAAATCCTTGTGAAAGTCGGTAAATGTCGATAAACCGTGTGTAAGGTGTGCGAACGTTGTGTGTTCCCCAGGTGCGCGTCTATCTCAACTCGTATGACCAGGCCAGCGAGTCCCACCCGGCGGAGCTCAACGCCCTGCGCTTCATCTCCGTCAACTCCATCATCGACCCCTGGGTCTTCATCTTCTGGTCCCCCAGCGTGCTGCACTTCTGCTGGGCGTCGGCGTGCAGCCGGCCCCTGGCCTCGCCCCGGGCCTCCGCCCTCAAGTCCTCCACGTCGGAGCAGCGGCTCAGAAACGTTCGGCTGGTGGTGAGCCAGCCGCCGTCGGCCGACTGCGGCCGCCGCCCGGGGTCCGAGTCCACCCTATGCACCATGGACGTCTGACCCCCCTGACCTCTGACTCCTGACCCCGCCAGAGGGAGGAGCAGGACCTTAAAGCCATGCTTGAATGCACCTCTATGGGGGGGGGGGGGCGGCGCAGTGCGCGTCTGTGACAATCTCACCACGATGGGACCGTGTGGAACGTGAGAGACGGGAAACATGGTGCAAAAGACAACAACCTGACAATGTCGTTGTTGTTGTTGTTGTTGTTGTTGTTGCTGCTGCAAGTTTCCCCTCGCAAAATCTGGCGAAAAAAAAAAAGGAAACTGCTTTTTGGGTGTTGACTGCCCGACATGGTCGCCATGACGATGACTCTACCCGTCCCCACGCCATTCCAACCCGATCCTTCACGCCCGGGGCCGCAAGCTTCTGCTTTCCCAATAAGCGGGAGTCAGCAGTTGGATGCGTCAGTCCTGGGGTGGCCGCGTGTGGCTGCGGCCGCGTGTGGCCTCTCCGTGCCGTGGAGATGTCTCTGGGTCAGCAGAGCCCCCCCCCGGCCAACCCCTACGGCCCACCGGCCCTCGCTACACGTGTCCACTGCACTCCAACAGGACGCCTGTGTTTTCGCATGCTCCGTCTCGTTGTTTTTGGGATCGAGTTGCGTAATCAGAGCTGTGTTTGTCGTTGTTTTTTCGGCGGCGGCGCCGTGAGAATTAGAATTGAACGTGAACTTACGTGTATTATGTATTAAGAGGGTATGAGGAAAGACATCTCCGATCGAGGTTTGCTTGATTGAAAACAGGATATCAAGTCCACTGATTTCTATTATTTAATTTTTTTGGCGTGGTCCATTCAGGGTACGATGCGTTTTGAAACACATTTGAAACCAAACCTAGATAATGTACAGACCAGGAACCCAAATCAAACAGGCTTTTCCAATATCGGAGGGCAGATTGTGAACTGAAACAGGACTATCTTGTTTAGTGAGCAGAAAAATATGTGGCCATAAAGGTGTCTGAAGCCCATCCCAATCCATGACTGCACCGAACCCAATGTTTCCACAGGAAGCGGGTGATGCAAAGTAAGCTAGGTAGGCTCCTTTCCTTTGGCCGTTTGCCAAGGAGCACAGAATGGTTCAAAAGGGATTTGATCTTAGTGATGTTGTTGTACGTTCTCCTGCCAACATGAGACAATTTGAAAACCACAGTTTATGTTTGTTCTCTATGTCTGCCTCTGGCCTTCCATACTCACTTGAAGCTTCTGTACCTTCACCCCTTGAGCCATGTTTTTTGCCTGGTCGGCAGGCAGTTCTTATGGACTCCAGGTTAAAGCCTTTTGCACTCTCACTTGAAGCTTCTGTACCTTCACCCCTTGAGCCATGTTTTTTGCCTGGTCGGCAGGCAGTTCTTATGGACTCCAGGTTAAAGCCTTTTGCACTCTCACGCCTTGAGTCACCCGACACTACCCTATGGAACAAAGGGTCTAGCAGGAATGGTAAGGGAAGAAAATCTCCTGAAGTCTCTGACCCTGGTTTGTGAGGGAGCTAGTTAAAGCTAGCCTCAGGCTTGACAGAAAGTTGGAAAGAAAACAAAGGGCAAGTTAACGAGAGGCGTAACTGACACATTTGGATGAAAAAAAGAATACTTGTTTTGTTTCAAAGTTGCATTCAATTAGTTCAAACTTGATGATACATGTTGTGTATTCTGCGGATCCACATGCTCTTCAAAATCGTCAGCACTGGTCTCAAACTTTTTTCTGTCTATTTCCTTATTCATTGTATCGAGGTGTTGTTGAGCTTTAATCCTCCGATCGCATGCTAAGTATAATTAATTTCCCCCCCAACCTAGGCTAATCAACGTTCTAGATAGTGTGAGATAAATAGCTTCCATCTTAGTTTATTAAATGTTGGGTTACACGTGAATTGTGTTTTCATTTCCGAAAGGAAACACATTTAGCAGGGAAATCCTCAGCGCTGTTAAAACGGGTCTCTTTGGACCCATAGCCGACTCACACTCAATAAACGTGGACAAATTAAACATTTATATGCGCCAAAAAATTGTTCTGGAGACATATAAAGCCCATTGTTTGCCTCAAGCGGCTGTCAACGGCTCATATTAATCCACTGGTTAGCCAACTGCTTTCTGTTTGGAGATAGAGATATTGTGTATTTTGGGTTATGGTTTGACCATAGACAAGCCAGCCAAGTGATAGTTGTGTGAATGTCGTAAAAGTAATTTCCACTTTTGTTCTCTTTCCACAAAATTCCTGTTCTGTTTGATCCAACGGTTGCCCTTGCCATTGTTGTAAGCATCGATGCATTGGTCTTGTGTGGGCTGTTATTGTTGAGACTGTGTCTGAATCTATTTATTGCGTGTTGTTTGCTGCCTACGATCCCGACTCAATCATGAATTAACCATTTACTGCTTACTGTGGATGTTCTGCCAAGTTATAAGTGTTACTGTATGAGCTGGTGTGTGTGTGTGTGTGTGTGTGTGTGTGTGTGTGTGTGTGTGTGTGTGTGTGTGTGTGTGTGTGTGTGTGTGTGTGTGTGTGCGTGTGCGCGTGCGTGTGTGTATGGGTATGTTAATGTACTGGTGTGTGTGTGAATGCACTATATTTGAGTGCATGTGTGTGTTTGTATGCGATGTGTGTGTATGTGTAAGAGCAGGCCTATTTTCTCCCATGTTTTTCCTGGGATGTGTTGATCCAACTTTTAAGGGGAGATTCACATTGAACAGTGTGATTTTGTCCTGTTGTGTGTCATAGGGAAATACCTGACCCAACACCTGCATTAGCATGAGTGTGAGTCTGAATGTCCATGTGAACACTTGTACACGACCATGTAATGTAATGTGTGTTTTGTAGCACAGACAGCACTGAAATGTACCTGAATCCAACCAAAATGCTACCTACAAAATTAATATGATGTGTTATGGTCAGTAGAAAGTACTGTAAAACAAACATGAGCTGGTGTCCTGAGCTTGTGTATATGTGTATGTGAGCGTGAGTGCTAGAGCGAGGGAGGGAATGAAATGTTAGTCAGAAGGTCCCTCTGTTTGTGAGTGTGTGTGCGTGTGTGTGTGTGCACTTGTGCACGTGTGTGTGTGTGTTAGAGAGCGAGAGGGTCTGTGCAGCTTGTGTCAATAAACCATCTCATTCCAAACCATTGCGTCCGACTTGCTTTCTTATCCGTCTGACAAGACAAGAAAAGCACACAAATGCACAAGACACAGAGTCACACAAATGTAACGCACACACACACACAAACATATATCGTGTATATTTCTCTTGCTCAAGTCAATCCAACCAATATTATGAATGCGTCATCTTACTAAACGACACGTACAACTCCGAAAGGCGGGGATTCTGAAAGATGCCCACACAGAAGAAGGAGCAAATACTGTCCATATCAACAACAGACATTTACCTCGACCTCCAACCTCCCCGACGTTCTTTCTTCACAGGTAGCCAGCTCCCGATGGAGCCCCATCTAGATCTCATGATCTGAGGCTGAGAGGAGGCACGCTGAGGCCTGTCTGACCGGCTTCACCCTCCAGCTCCACCTTCCCTCCACCCCTCAACCTCGAGTGTCGAGAGAGAGAGAGAGAGAGAGAGAGAGAGAGAGAGGGAGAGAGAGAGAGAGAGAGAGAGAGAGAGAGAGAGAGAGAGAGAGAGAGAGAGGGAGAGAGAGAATTACTTTTAACTAGGGAGTTCCAGGAGCTCCCATCGAACAATATCCTTGATAATAATAAAGTGAGGGACAATATAATGCACATCTGTATCAATGTATATGATGTTAATACAAAATGTACATTTAAATGCAAGTTAATTCATATTTTAAACAGGTTGAATGTTAAAAGTAAACAATGCCAGAAAAACCTTTAAAGTGTTAAATGGGCAATTATACAGGGACTTTTAATAGTTCAAATGTAGCTATATTACTCCTTCAGACGTAGAACAATTAAACATTATTGTCTCTCCCTGTCTCTCGCTAGGCTTAGCAACAATGGGGTAAAGTGCACTTCGACAGCTACGGCGGATTCACCTCCCTCCGAAGTAATTCAAAAGACCGGAACATTCTCTCCCGGCTCTAGTCCAGTGGGCTCAACTATTGACGCTAAACAACAGTGGGAAGATTTAGTTTAGAATTCACTTTCCAAATGTTTCTATATGAAACACTTTTTTTTCCAACCGACAGACCTGTTGGTGGGAGGCCATAGTCATAAAACAACAGCCTTCTTTGTTCTAGGTGATAAAGGTCGGAGAGCGAATCCAAGACGTGTGGAAAAAACTGATAAGCTAAATCAAAGAATGACGCTGAGGTGGAGATCACTGCCGGTAAGTTCTAGACCTTGTCATTCAGGATCTGTCAACACACACACACACACACACACACACACACACACACACACACACACACACACACACACACACACACACACACACACACACACACACACACACACACACACACACACACACACACACACACACACACTAACCGCCACTCACAGTTATTGCCCATAATCCACCACATTTCCTGTTTCCCGGGACCTCGTTTCAGAACCCTTAACGTCCAGACTGAGCAAACCCAGATCCTATACAGATGCCCCCCCCCCCCCCCCCACCCATAAATGATTTCATTCCCTTTAATCGAAGCGTTGCTTCCGCCGCTTTGAGCGTCTGATTGGAACATTTTTGTCCCTGCACTCCAGTGGTTTGCACAGAGGGAGGAAGTGGGGTTTTACCTGAGTGTGAGTGACTCTGACCCTGTAGTTCATTCAACTACAGTTCAGAAACAAGTCCATGAGCCCAGTTAGTAGCTTTCTCTCTCTCTCTCTCTCTCTCTCTCTCTCTTTCTCTCTCTCTCTCTGTCTCTCTCTCTCTCTCTCTCTCTCTCTCTCTCTCTCTCTCTCTCTCTTCCCCCCCCCTCTCTCTCTCTCTCTCTCTCTCTCTCTCTCTCTCTCTCTCTCTCTCTCTCTCTCTCTCTCTCTCTCTCTCTCTCTCTCTCTCTTCTCTCTCTCGTCCATTATGAAATAAAGTCCCTCCCAGGGGCGTAGCCACATGGGTGCTATGGCCCCCCTTGGTCAGAGGTTGGCCAAATTATTATTTTTTTTTTTTAAAGTCCTGAACGGAAACTGAAATATATGCACTATTAATTTAATCTAACTTTACCATTATGAAGAAATATTGGACGATTGTCCCCCCCCCCCCCTCCTGGCTATGTCCCTGCTCCCTCCTTAAGGCACCCGAACTTCGGCACAGGAAATTCCTAAAGTCGATAAAAATAAAGGTGTAAAGGTTTAAGGAAAAATAATGACTATTTGGATTCCATAAGAGCGATTGCGAGGGGCGTGGTCAATCGCCGTCAAAACCAACGTCCCAACCGCTTGGGCTAGGGTGAGCAGCCAATAGGAAACTACCACTCTGGGAAAGTGTTTTTTGTAGCAGCAAGTGAAATACCTTTTGTATTTTTTCATGCCCCGTAGTTCAGCTTCATACATTTTAGTTAACGCAGAAATGGTCACCAGCCATTCTGAATACCCAAACAGAATGAGTTTGAACTGATGAAAAACTGATTTGGAGCTCAACTTACCTTTTAAGTTTTGTAATTGTTCACCGACTTTTCAAACTATCATCTGAAACTCATTTAATGAATGAATGAATGAATGAATGAATGAATGAATTAATTAATTGAATGTGTTTCATTTTCTTCCTTAGAGGGGTGATATTTTGCCACCAGGTGTGAGTGTGATTAGCCGTTACAAGCCGTTTGAAAATCGGTCTTTAAGTGATCAAACTGATCTATCCAGCATACATCTATGTGGACACTCCCGGCTTGTAATGGCCAATCACTCACACCTGGTGGCATAATATCATCCCTTTAACCTGAAACTAATGCAAGCCCATTCCATTACGTGACTGTGCTGCTATCTATGAAAGACACTGTGTGGCACATTTTATTTTAAGTGGCTCTGTCTTTCAATGTTGTTTTCCCTATAAACTGGCTTAATGGAGTCATTTGAAGGCAGGTCAGGTCTGCAGAAGAGTAGCACTTTACTGAATAAATAGGGCTCTTCTTGCATGGAGACTCATAAAACCCACTAATGAAAGTACTTTGCTGTCGAAAAAGCTGGATTTATTTTGTTTGGTAGATCCTTCCGTTTACAACTAGAGCAATTCATTTTCCAAATGGGAAACATTGGCATGTGAAACTGTGTACAATCCTTCAAATGTGTCTACACAAAAACAACATACAGACAGACACACACACACACACACACACACACACACACACACACACACACACACACACACACACACACACACACACAAACAGAATACTAATGGTGGTCTGAAATTACGCTTTGTGTAATGACAAAATGGTCTATCACCTCATTATCTCAGACCTTTAGGAAGCCATCGTAAAACGGGCACTCTTGAAGACGGTATTGATTGACGGGCATTAACCTTTCCAAAGATAAAGATAATGAAAAAATAAGAGAATGTTTTACCTTCTTTATTTTTGGTGTATTTATGCCAACCCTGCCCAAACTAGTTTATTTCCAGGTGTTTTGAAGACGTATTATAATATGTTTTGAAGGTGAAAAAGGAATTATGTTCAATTTGCCCTTAGGGAAGAACACTGAATGAATTTGTGCGCTCTGCTTTTCCAAAATGACTTCATTAGTCAGTAAACAGATTTACATTATATATATATATATATATATATATATATATATATATATATATATATATATATATATATATATTTATCCTAGCCCCCTCCCTCTTGTGACTCACAATAGGAAGTGCACACAGTATGGCTTTTACTTGGGAGTTGATAGCTCTGATACATCCTACTTGTGATGTCACAAACCAAAGGGCATGCACTGTAGTTTGCTACACATCTTCATATTCAAGCGAGGCGATCATGTTCATGTCAGGAAATGAAAGTGGATGTTACGATTCTGCCAGGGCAACATATATCAGGGATGTGTTTACTCACATTAAAAAATAAATCTGAGTCAAACAAACTATAAAATGTACCAAATAAGTAAAACGACCTCCAATTACAAAGTAACCTAGCACATGTTTACCCAGAAATCATCCAAACAGCCTTCATAATTTCCTCGAGTCAGTCTTTGATCCAGCTTATCTCGTTGGTTGGATTCACTCTGGCTCAAGTTTCGGAAGAACACGGGGTCCTCTTAGTTTTCTCCTCACACACTTTACCTTCAGGTCTCTAGACAAGTGCTTTGTTGTCGCTTGCCGGCGCCATTTTGGGGTCACCGTTCGCATGACTTTGGATTATTGAGGCTCCTAATTGAAGCACAGAGTATTTCGTTTGCTTTGGATAAAAGCATTCCACTAAATTGGATGCATTTAACGTTTCAAATGTTAAATGTTTCATGTCTAAATGTTTCATGTTAAATGGAAGTGACACTCGGCCATTAGCTGGGCCCTCCAGAAGAGGAGAACGACCAGGGGAAAGCGATCAGTATCAGAGGGAGAGAACAGAGAGTGTAATATTACCATTGTTACCTCTGTAAGTCCCCATCTGGACCCACACTCCACACTTACTGTAATGGAGAGGAGGCTGTTCGCGTATGTGCGTGTGCGTGTGCGTGTGTGTGTGTGTGTGTGTGTGTGTGTGTGCGTGTGTGTGTGTGAAAAAGTTGTGTGTGTAAGAAAAGTGTCTAAATGCATATGTTGGCCTGAGAAAATGTCAGGGCTCGCCTTTGTTCTATTATGGAGAGGATCAATTGGTGTGTTTGTGTGTGTGTGTGTGTGTGTGTGTGTGTGTGTGTGTGTGTGTGTGTGTGTGTGTGTGTGTGTGTGTGTGTGTGTGTGTGTGTGTGTGTGTGTGCGCGTGTGTGTGTGTGCACGTCTCCTTGTCTGAGATGGCCCAAAATAAAACAAAACATAATATCAAAGCGCAATGGGATGGCTGGATATCTGGGAACATCTGGAAATCTGTACGATAGAAATGTAAACAGTATACTATCGTCAGAAGTCTGCAAAACAAAGGAGATCAAGAAGGAGAAGGTCTTCCAGGAAATCGAACGGCTGAGCTTGGATTTCATGGAAGAGTACTTGCCATCTTCTCTCTGGCTCCGAAATGTCCACCGTAACATTCCATACGTTAAGACAACGGACCGAATGACGCCAAATATGGAACTTCCTGTTTAAACCCGAACTGAGGCTCGGTCACGCCAATTTGAGCGCTAAAGTTAGCTAACAAGCGCTACAAGTGCACTGATTTGATTTGGGAGTGAGCCTTCTGTATACGGTTGTAAGGAAGATAAAATGGATTGAAATTGGAACCTTGTTTCATCTGCGTGTAGGAAGCTTGCCAGAAGAGGTAGGAGTCTGAGTCATTCGTTTGTTTCCTGATTTCATTTCAGAAGGTCAAAGGTTATCAACGTAAACCGAGTGTGGGACTATGAGGGATATAAGACATAAGTTGATCTATCGATTAATCATCATCGTCTATTGGTGTGACCCCGGCAGCATTTAAAGCGCAGAGAACGTCTGGGGGTGAACACATCACAAGAATGGCTATGGCTGAATAGTTTACATGGAACACAAATAATTTTTACCTCTCTCTCTCTTCTCTCTCATTGTTTTCACCCGGCCTTTAGGAAACCATTTCCTCTAGAAAACCATGAAACCACCTCCTCCTCCTCCTCCTCCTCTGTTCTGTCCTCAGCCCACTCTTTCTTCTTCTCCACATTACAGTAATACATCCACGTATGACTCAACCCTGCGAGACGGTGTGGGATTGAACGAGCAAGGTAAGCGGGATAAGCTGGTAAACTGGATTCTAGGGAAAAAGTTCTACATAAAGGTTCATATGTATAAAAATAGGTTTTTGGATTTTATTTTATTTTAAATTAGGAAGTTGGGATTGTTCAGTGATGCAACGAACGTGCTTCAGTTAAGTATATACAAACATTAATAAATAGTTAAATATAGTTACAGCTGTCATCGCCTCTGTCCTGCTGGCCAATCAGCAACCAGCTCACTCCCAACAGCCAAACTGTCATATGAAAGTACAATTTGGTTCAGAGCAGGGTAATTGGCGACTATTGTTGTTAACCACAAACCACACCTATGAGCATTCCTGAGCAACATTGCTTGACCCTAAACCAAAGAGTATTCATACTTAACTTGAAGCTTTCGTGGAGAATCATAGGTGGCTTCCAATTTTTTTTACGGGCTTGATTCTAAATGCAACGTGTATGATGCGTATAAATAAGCAAAATGTAATTTGAAATCCATTACTCATTCATTTCTTAAATAAACCCTCAACTGCAACTCAACCATTTTTGGGAACATAAACTTGACGTTATTCAGTTTTGCAAGACGCAAACATTTTTAGTTTTTTTTGTGTCTCACAACTTCAGCTATGAAACAAAAACAATGAATAAATACATCCGTAGACAATAGATTAACCCAACCATTCGGCAAGCGTTGTGGGTTTCTTGCTGATCCCCCTGCATTGTTCTCACACTTTGTTATGGACATTCTTTCGTCGTCATAAAGCCCACATGTGGTAAACATCTGGAGGCGAGGAAAACCCTGAAACTAGGCTGTCATCCATCTCCGGGCCTAGATAAAACAAGGTTTTCTATATCATGTGTTTACTGCCACGTAACTATAACAACGCTTATGTTTGACGGCGACACGGGTGGTCGATGAAAACGTCCGACAGCAAACATAAACCGAATTCCTCCTTTTTATCGGGAATTGTGTCCTATGATAGAAGCTCTTTTATGATTGGCTTAGCTGAGAGCGAACGGCACCAGCAATCTCGCACAGAATGAGGGATTTGGAGGGGGGCGTGAGATGGAAGAGGCATAGACAGTGTATTATATTTGTATAGGCTGATACTGGCAGATCGAGGCAGAAATTGCCAGAAATTGCCACTGTGTGTGTGTGCGTGTGTGTGTGTGTGTGTGTGTGTGTGTGTGTGTGTGTGTGTGTGTGTGTGTGTGTGTGTGTGTGTGTGTGTGTGTGTGTGTGTGTGTGTGTGTGTTTGTTTACTTTGTTTACTTGTTTACTTTGTTTAAGTATCAACAAAGGATTAGCACACAATTCTGCCATATGCAAACCCTGTTGAAATGTTTCCATCTATAATTCAGTACCTAATCATTCGGGCTACTGGTTGACAGTCTAGTTGGATGTTGACTCCCGGCCAAAATGTTCAATATTCACAGTTTTCCTGGGGTGTAGGCATCTTTGAGCAACATTTGCTCCTCAACAACATAACGTCACTTTGGTAAACGCATTGGAAAGAAGCACCCACTCAATGACTAAATACCACTCCCAACAACCTGAATCACCCTTTATAAATAAAGACGATTCCAACAAGGGCTTCAAATCAAGTCTTCCGGTCACTCCCTTCATCCATCAAACAGCATTATAAGAATGAATGCTATTTATTCTTATAATGCTATTTAATGTTCCTCTGAAGGCAACCTTTAGAGGAACATTAAACCGAAGGGACAGCATCACCTCTGGCGAAACAGGGAATGGCAATCGTTTTCCTTATGTCGTTTTTTTATGGGGGATTGATTCAAAGGGATGTTGTCATTTTCCACTTGTTGCAGAACATGCAGCAGCTACTCTAATGAATCTCTTGAGTAATGCACTCAGAATGGGGAGGGGGTTGAGGATTAGCATTCAGGCATTGTGACAATACGTTCCTTATCGTGCATACACATTCATATCTTCACGTGCACATCGCTCGGAAACCAGGGACATGGAAGGCATGTCACTTTCTATCATCCCTAGGTACACATTGCTCCACCGGAGACGATCCAATATCCCGTCTCTCCTCGAGATTCCCACAGATTCTCAGCAAATGATCGTCCTGATCGCTACCAGATTTGCTGGCTTGTGACAAAAGACCTCCGTTCACACGAATCGTCCATGTGTGTGTCCGGACTTCACATGTTCGCTCCATCTTTTTCCATGTGCCCCTAATTGGTCGATTTTCTCTCCAGCCTTGGAACTGGGCCTTGGTGTCCTCCGACGTTATTGGTTACAGAGGGCTGTTGTGATTGGCTGTCTGACAACGAGCAAACATGAACCTGAAATTGAACGGTCCTTTCGTAATTGTGCGTTTATTCGTTTATACTTTGTGCATAACCTTATGTTGTTCAGTCATATTGAGAGGTCACATCACAGAAATGGTTTTCCGTACTGAAACCTCATCTGTGGGTTACAGCAGGCATAGGGGAAGTCACTTTCGTGTTTTTTTTTTTTTTTAAAGGGTGACAGCTCTCTCCCCTAGCTAGCTGAATGTGGGCTTTAAGATGGCCCAAGCTTTTTGGCTTGTCTCGGTAAGCAGGAACCCCTGTCTGAGCTTGTCTGGGTCGTTACACAGATCAGCATAGTCCTGACAGGCTTTGAGCGGCCTTCTGTCTTCAGTAGGCTTCTGCTGACCATATGAACATTCATTTAGCACACGATAAATAGGGTAAACAGTGTTTGTGTGTGTGTGTGTGTGTGTGTCTCTGTGTGTGTGTGTGTGTGTGTGTGTGTGCGTGCGTGCGTGCGTGCGTGCGTGCGTGCGTGCGTGCGTGCGTGCGTGCGTGCGTGCGTGCGTGCGTGCGTGCGTGCGTGCGTGCGTGCGTGCGTGCGTGTGTGCTAGGAAGAAAGAAGAATTAAAGGATGACTGACAAATAGGGAAAGAATGACAACAAGAGACAAACAGGCAGTCAGATAGACAGACAAACAGAAGAAAAGGAGAAAAACCACAACAAATTTGCATAAGGTATGTCTAAATATGACTATAGTTGTTATGTTATATATTTTGTAGAGCTGGGTACTAAAATAATCCGATTTGTTTCCAACAATGTTTGGACCAAGAGAAATCCAGCAGAAATGACATATTATACCTTTGGGGTTAATTAGCCTATTCTTAAAGGGTAGTGACGAATGTGCAACAATGTTTTTCGCTACCAATCAATCAAACAATTAATCGGTCCATTAAGCAATAACGCAACCAGCACACAACTCCCCAGTAGTATTACAGAACCCTTTTCAAGTTGCAAACATAACAACTCATAGTTCTGCTTTTCCTTTTCTTGTTTAACTTCCATCAAAAAATGTGCAAGCTTTTATTATTCATGACGACGATTTTCCAACTTCAGTCGATACCAGGGGGTGAAAAGAGTCCCCAGTTTATGCAACCCCCTTGTGGGAGTTTGTAGATAATGAAACATGACATGGTGCTCCAGTGCTGGTTTAACCTTTGCACCTGTGCTTTCATCATCCACCCACACTCACACCCCTATCAAAAAGAAAACGTTTGTCAGTATCCATGGCAACAAACGCACAATTTTGTTGGTGCGTTGATTCGCCGCGCGGTACGACATCATCACTCAAACTACGTGAGTGCAGGCCGGGTGTTTTTGCGGCGTGCTTGTTAGCCACGCGTCAAAAGCGTGGGGATCCTGAGTCAACACTTGGCCGTCTGTTTTCCACCGGCCGTGACAAAATCTGGAACATCTTGTTTGTCCTTTTACGCTTCAGATGAAGCCATTGACTCGACCATTCGTACGGTTGCCTTATGTTGCCGACCGCTGGGAGAAAATGGCCACTCTGCCACACGCTAACACCAGTATTATGTATAACAGAAATGTGTTGAGTGAGTGTAGTGAATGAACAGGGGCAGACCCGACATGTGCTCCATCTGTCTGTGAAATGGGGTTGTCTGGTTTTGTCCCTGACAGTAATGGGTAGTTCACACAAAATTCACAGCACGTTATGGCTTCAGTTATCGACTATTATTCTCCATTGGTGCCAATATCTGGGCTCCATATTGATGAGATTGCTTCTGTCAGAACATATAAGTACGCCTATTAACAAGTACTGTGTGTTAAAGCGTCCTTCCTGTTTGTGTGCGTGCCTAAGTGGATGTGCGTGTGTGTGTGTTGAGTGGGTGTGCGTGCGTGCGTGTGTGTGTGTTGAAACCTACTGGCATTTGTCATTCTTGTGAATATTTCGACATACAGGAAGCTCTCAAATCTGGGCAGAGGGCACGATACACACACAAACGCACACACACACACAGACACAGATACACACACACACACAAACCAAAACACATGCACACACATACACTTACAAACGAACAGCTAGACAGGGAGTTGAAGGTGAAGAGGTTAGCATATCTGAATCAACCCCGGTATCTTCTTTAGCAACCACAGATAGGGTGAGTGAACTTGCAACAGCGGAATTTCTCTTACAAGCAAGCTGCTAATCCCTAAAAGTATGCTTTAAGGAGCTATAATCTTAATTTGGGTATTCAGCAAATCAGCATCTGTTTCCGTTAAAGCTGTCGGTGTGTGTGTACGTGTGCGTGTGCGTGTGCGTGTGTGTGTGTGTGTTTCCCTCTGCTGATCTTGAAAAGGTAGCATTGTTTTTGGTCCTGAGAAGTGTGGGCTGAAATTCACACAAATCTCAAAGGAATTCTGCATGGGAAGGTCATCAACGGGATATTTCCCATGTTGCATCATCGTTTGAAACAGGACGGAACCAGACGGTGAAATCGCCTGCGATCGTCAACACAGCAAGCGCCATAATCCCTAAACGCGTGAACATGTTAAACAAATTAAACACACACGCATGTGCACCAGCAGTTAGAATCCCACTTTTTGTCCCCTCTTTCTTCTTCTATCCTTCCTCTCGCCCTAATTAGCTTAGCTTTTTGCTAGCATTAATCATCACCATAGGTCACTGGTGGGTGTTTGCACTTGGTTTGTGTTTTGTGCTAGTACATAAAACAAATGTCAAAGAAATGGCATAAGACCTTAATTGATCATACAACGATTGCTAATAAAGATAATGCAGAACGTAAGCTGGCTGTTTCATTCGGCTTTTCAACTGTAGTCGAAGACCAAAACCGATTGGGTTGAACCTCTTATGATGCTCAGCTAATAGCACCTAATAACGTGTGTCATTCCTTCAACGCTTTGTCACTCATTGTCACTCATGTTACTTAGCCATCAACAAAATGTATCAAACATGTAATCCCTATCATTACCGTTGTCATACACAGCCAACACACACATCGTCACTAACCCTTCTATAGGAGGAGTTGAATGAATCAGGTGGCCTATTGCACTAAGGTTAAACTGTGAGAAGAACTGAAAACACATTTGAACACACCGTCGCTATACAACAGACCATCAGACAGTCGACTGGTCTTTGGTGGGGCCCCTTGTACAAATGGATGCACGGGGGCCCCTTATAGCAGCCGTCTTCCTTACCAGTTTTAAAGAACACACTAGGTTTGGTTTCAAACTGACTCACAGGTTGAAACCACACTCTCAAAAACAGTGACAAAAACAAAGACCTTATCTGTTGATTCAAGGATATACAGAAGAAACTGTAAAGATTGGTGTGTGTGTGTGTGTATGTAGGTGGGTGGGTCTAGTGATAACATGGGAGCGTAACATCAGGTAGGGCCTGTTTCACTGAATTCGATTAGATATGGCTCCAGCATGTGTGTGTGTATGTTTTGTTGAAAGTGAGGGCAGCCAGGAGTCATCCCGAAGCGAGCCGGAACGAGGCGGAACGAGGCGGTTGATTGGACACCAGGCTGACGTCAGCCCGGACGTCTCCAGACGTGTTCAGACCTGCGGCTCCGAGAGACCCAGGAAAACAGTCCAACTGCCGCCATTTTGTTCTTCCTTTGGCTCGGAACCACAGGTGAAGCAGATGTAGAAGAGGACAAGGGACTGTTTGTCTGTCTTTACAAAAAAGAGTTTAATAATACAAATACAAGTCTCTGTTATTTTCCCTTACAAAGGAAGAAAATAACAGATCATCTATAATAAATGTCACACTCTTTCCAGGTTAAGACCTGTTCTAATCAGAATCCACGTCCGGTTTGTTTATCTTGTATGCAGCTAGTTTGGTGAGTCGCGTCTATGAAACCAAGCTCAGATTTGAGTGGAGATAGTATGAACACGAATGACGGAACAAGTTGCCCCGAAATGGGCCTTTTAATCGATGAAAAGGCACATTTGGCTCGGTATGAGTTCCAACTGAAAATGGTTTTAAGAGCTAGATGCTCAATGTGTCAGGAAGTTCCCGTTGACCATGAAGTGATGTCATTAGCGCACCAGTATACCCAGCTATTTGATGCTCTGCCATACCATTGGGATCGGAATGAGTGTTTCTATGAATAATACAGAGAGGACAATTCAGATTACTGATTTAACCTCTTTTGTGTCTGAAGATCCAGGAGAGGTCTTCTTCTTTTGGCGTTCAATAAAATATATTATTTAGAGTTTGAACATTTTGTCATGAGACTTCAGAGGAATTTACAATGAAAGGAAAACAAAGGATGATACATCTGCTGTTTTGAGTTCAATGAAATCCCTGCATGACCTGATTTCCATCCAAGGCTTGGAACCGACATCCAAGATAGAAATCTTATTAATATCAGTAGAGAAAATAAATAGATATCAGAAAAACAAACAGAGTGATGAACAGATTTATATGCCGCACATTTTTCCCAAACTATTCTTCAAGTCTGTACTTAATAAATAATTAAATCAAATAAATAAAAATGTGCAATAAATCAGTTCAATTAAATCAATTGTATTAGGTCTTTATTTGGAAAGCTTTATAGCGCAAGTGCTACATTCTTATGAGTAATATTATCTAATGCGATGATGTTCAAATGCATAAACAAATAACTTTTGACAAAAATACATTTTGTTCATGAAATATTGACATCCATCTGAGAGAAACCAATCAGTAATGTCAGCAATGCTTTTTAATGAATTTCACAATATGCTTTATCAATTTGTCACTGAATAATGACATTATATGATATGTTTAAATCACTATCTGTACGGTTTGGATCGACTTGCGAAATGGACCATGACATCTTTAGGTTTCAAAGTAAAGGCGCAGAACAAATCAAGCTCCACATCTGACCAAGATGGAAGTGAACACGCGCATGAGATCCACCTCTGTGCAAACACAGAACACAATGTACAAGAAAATGACGATGAATAATGCTTGCGTAATCGTCAACCCGTGTGAGGCTCAGATTTATAGTTTTGTGGGTGTGTCAGGATTTTATTGTTCCACACACACTGCAGATCAAACACTAGGGGTGCTGGGTTAGCCTCCGTGGGCAAGATTGCGGCCCAAACCACACACACACACACACACACACACACACACACACACACACACACACACACACACACACACACACAGTGGAGGTTTGTGTCGGTGGAATGTAAAATGAATAAAGAATAATGGTAAAATGCTTTGTAATTATGGGGAGACATTGTTGTGTTTGAAACCGAGGATGTTGCCACGTGTCTCATGGGAGACGTGGCAAAGAAACAATTTCATAAGCCTAGGTCACGGTATATTTACGTTGATTCAGGATTTTAGAGAGAGTATCAGCGTTAATATCAGCGATAACATCATCGATACTGCATTCTGATAATGCATTCTGTTGCACAAGCTCTATTGAACAATTATGCTGTCTTTGTTTTTATGAATGCAGAGAGGTGTGAACCACTGAACTCTATCTTTATCTTCCTCCTCCCCTCCCCCCCCCCCCCCCCCGCCCATTGACCCCTGACCTCCGACCTGGAGTCAGAGGGTAGCCTAGCCTCCAGAGGGTGTGTGGTTGTGTTTGTCTTTCACAGCACGTGGGTATGTGTGCGTGTGCGTGTGCGTGTGCGTGTGTGTGTGTGTGTGCGTGTGTGTATATGTGTGTGTGTGTGCGTGCGTGCGTGCGTGTATATGTGTGTGTGTGTGTGGGTGTGTGTGTATGTGTGTGTATATGTGGGTGTATGCGTGCATATGTGTGTGTGTGTGTGTGTGGGTGTGTGTGTGTGTATACGTGGGTGTATGCGTGTATATGTGTGTGTGTACAGAGGCGTTGGAATAGTCGAGGGACACTAGAGATGCTCGTGGTCTGTTTATACAAAAGGAAGACGTGTGCGTGCGTGCGTGCGTGCGTGCGTGCGTGCGTGCGTGCGTGCGTGCGTGCGTGCGTGCGTGCGTGCGTGCGTGCGTGCGTGCGTGTCTGCTGAAGGTGAGCACTGAAGCTAAAGCACACTGGGAAAGGGCATGAAACCTTGCCTTGCCCGCCAGGAAGCATAATATTATCTTTGAGACCTTTAAGCTCTTAATAAATATTGACATATCGCCACTTCACGCCCATTCCCTCGACTGGTAAGTCCTGTCAGATGCCCTCTCCTCTTTCCTGTCTCTGCTCCCCCTCTCTCCCACACTCCCTTCATCTCTCTATCCTCTGCTCTCTCACGCTATCCCGCTCTTCCTCTCTCTCTCTCTCTGTCTCCCACATTCTCTCCCTCGTTTGCTCCCCCCCCACTCTCTCCTCCTCTCTCACCACCTTCATCATCTCACCATCTTCCTCTTCCTCTTTTGGCTGCCCCCTCATTCCCGCCCCTACACTCCCTCCCTCTCTCTCCCTCGCTGTCCACCGCCCCCTTCCTCTTCCTCTCTCCTCCCTTCCTGCATCCCTCCCTCTCTCTCCCTCGCTGTCCACCGCCCCCTTCCTCTTCCTCTCTCCTCCCTTCCTGCATCCCTCCCTCTCTCTCCCTCGCTGTCCACCGCCCCCTTCCTCTTCCTCTCTCCTCCCTTCCTGCATCCCTCCCTCTCTCTCCCTCGCTGTCCACCGCCCCCTTCCTCTTCCTCTCTCCTCCCTTCCTGCATCCCTCCCTCTCTCTCCCTCGCTGTCCACCGCCCCCTTCCTCTCCCTCCCTCTCTCTCCCTCGCTGTCCACCGCCCCCTTCCTCTTCCTCTCTCCTCCCTTCCTCTCCCTCCCTCTCTCTCCGGCTCCCTTCCCCATCCTACAGATACAGTGTTCTTTGAAGTGTGCCTCCTATTTCCATTTCCTGTTCCCTTTACCCCTTCCTGTGCCCTCCTTCCTTCCCACACGGACCTGTGACCCCCCCCCCCCCCCGCCCCCCCCGTCCCCGTCCCCCTGTCCGGCACAGTTTGAAATAACAACGATGGATCAGCATTAATGCATTCATCTATATTCATATTTCACTGAATGGAGAGCATTTGCTGTTTTTTCAGAGAACACGAGAGCATAAATGTGGGGTTAAACTAGCTTAGAACGAACTGGAAATATCTTTAAATGTCTTCAACGCTGACAGTGATTTTAATATGGCGATCGTTTCGAGGACTTCAGGTGGGTGGAATCAGGGGTTGAGTTTGATTTGACTTGGTTTGGTTTTAGGTCAGGGTCTGGTGGCTTTGAGGTGGGGCTTGGTTGAAATCACGTTGAGTCATGTCAGACCTTTGTTTACTAAAGTTGTTTCGCAGTAACAAGAGGTTTCCTTTTTTTTATTTACATTACTTAACCGCTCACTTTACTAGTGGTTGATGAGTTTGGTCAAGGGGTTCGGTTGAATTACGTTAACAATTGGGAGAGAGCAGGAGAAAAACGAGGACTTGTATTTGGTTATCGGTTTAATCTGTGTTGCACCACCGAATTCGGCAACAAAGCCTTTTTTGGAGATTGTCGGTTGCGTAACATTTGCGCTGTGCAGTGAAGGCAGAGTAAAAATACAACATGATGGATCGCGCTGAAGAGATCTTGGGCCGTTTGTCCCTGCCGATAAAACTCACCCCTTCATACCCTCATGCCCCCATCGATTCACTCACCATACGGCCTCATGTGACCCCAAGCTGGGGGGCTTTGAGCCGGTCCACTTCTTTTTCCTTCAGTTTTCACGCATTCTCTCTCAGACACGCGGACGCCTCCCAGCTGTATTCCCCCCGAGGGTGTGTGTTCTGGATGTGGCGGGCACACGCGTCTGGTTTATCTCGGTAGCCGACATGTAAAAGAAAAAACCGAGGTGGACAAGAAACAGACCGGGATGTCATGAACAAGGACACATTATCAGAGGAGGGAGGGAGAGGGGAGAGATCAGAGAGAAACAACAGCAGATAGAGACAAAGTCCAAGACACAAGAGACAGTTCCAGAGAGAATGAATGAGGAAATAATGATTAAAAAGTTAAAAGTATAAAAAAAAGGCAATTATTGATGTTGTTTTTGCAATTTTGGCAAGTTCCTGCAATTTCATCGCATAAAATTGCATAAATGTGCTGCATATTTCATCGAATTTTTTAAGAAAACGTGCCGCATAATCAAGGATTTTTGGCCGCAACAATCACAAAAAAACACTGCATTTTTCTGGAGGGACTGTCTGCTGGAGGGTTGAAGAGCAAATACAACGTTAAGTATAAGCAATTTAAATAATGACCCAAAATTAGTGCTGTCAGTTAAACGCGTTATTAACGGCGTTAACGCAAACCAATTTTAACGGCGTTATTAATGGGACAAAGAAATCAAGGGATATTTAGCATAGAAAAAAAATTGCGATTAATCGTGAGTTAACTGTGACATTAATGCGATGAATCGCGATTAAATATTTTAATCGCTTGAGAGCACTACCCAAAATATATTCAAAAAGCATGTGTCAGACATGCACATGCACACTCAAACCCACATTGCATCTGCACAGATACACACAAACACACACACTGCATCTATACAAATACACTAACCCACCCACACTCTTACAAACACACACACACACACACTGCATCTGTGCACAGCACGCACACACACACGCACACGTCGCCGCCGGGCAGAAACCTGTCCCAGCCCGTAGCGAGGTTCCGAGGTGATCTGCATTACGGTGCAGAACTCAGAGTCCAGCAGTACTAGGGCCAGCACTTTAAATGGATCGTTCTGATCCGGGCTCACGGTGATCGCCCTCACTCCCGGGTCAAGGTGTAAGGGGGGGGGGGGGGGGGGGGGGGGAAGCAAATGTCGTCCAAACTATTTGCATGTTTTTCTTTTGATGAAAAGGTTTGATTTTAGAAGTGTGTGTGGGGGGGGCCCTCTTCACCCTAGCGGATCCTACGCCCACTGCCCTTGGTCAAATAACGTTATATTCATGATTATTCAAGTTGAAGCGGTTGGGATGGATGGTGAATATGGATGACTGATACTTGGGTGGGATACGTTTTGCGTGGGCCCTAAAAAGTCCTATAAAACTATGATGGAAGTGTTTTTGTTAAGTGTGTGTGTGTGTGTGTGTGTGTGTGTGTGTGTGTGTGTGTGTGTGTGTGTGTGTGTGTGTGTGCCTTCAACAGGAAGACATATAGATGGATATATATTCAGAAGCAATTGCACCCCACATCAATTTACAGATGTCCAGTAAACCCTCTTTTCCAGACAAATCAAGCTATTTATGCCATCAATTTCTTCCAATAATAATGTTTGCTTCCCATGATAACGACATTACTCATTTCTTGAAAACGGGACTCCCAAATTATTTATAATCTCCAGATGACGAGAGAACGAGACATTCGCGATTCGTTGGACGTCGTTATCTCAGCAGAACAACATCGGGCATCCTGTGATAGCGTCAGTAAATAACCGGATATAATCTGGGAGAAGACTATTGGATTTGTCATCCAGAAAGGCAGATCTGCTCAATATCATTTATTCATCATAAATGCCCTAAACACACACACACACACACACACACACACACACACACACACACACACACACACATACACACATACACACATACACACATACACACACACACACATAAATGCACACGCAGGCACACACACACACACAGACGCAAACAAATATACACTCACATATAAGTGAGTGTGTGTTTGTGTGTGTGTGTGAGCGTGTGTGTCCGTGTGTTTGAGATATTGATCAGTATTTATAAGTGATGTACGAGTGCAGAAGGTTTACGCCCTTGAGAAACGGCAAGCGACCCCTCGACGCACGAGCCCACTAATCAATCTAACTGTCTTATACAGACCGTAGATAAATCACTGTATGTGGAGCAGCATGCTGAACTCTCTCTCTCTCTCTCTCTCTCTCTCTCTCTCTCTCTCTCTCTCTCTCTCTCTCTCTCTCTCTCTCTCTCTCTCTCTCTCTCTCTCTCTCTCTCTCTCTCTCTCTCTCTCTCTCTCTCTCTCTCTCTCTCTCTCTTTTTCTCACACACTATCACTCTCACGCACTCACTCACAAACATCTTGACAGGTCAACTTCATCTAAAGTGCCGAATAGAACAAAGATACCTTCTATTCTTGGGTTCTGATTGGGTCAGCCATGTTTTGATCATTGGAAGTCCTAACATATTGAGTCCTAACACAGTCACACACATTCATGTATTCACTACAGTTGAAACAAAACTGTAGTGCAAGTCAGTACAATATGCAAACAGGGGAAAAAACAAACATCTACAAAAATAAAGCCAAAACAAATTGAAACCAGCTCAAAGCAAGAGTGAACAAAAATGCGAAACCAAAATAACACGACAAAACAACGACAAAGTATAGAGCATCCCATCCCAGCAGGGCTGAGTTACATCACCAGGCGAGCTACAAACCACAGGGCAGCCCGTTGGCTCGTGTTGGGGTCACGTGACAATGTGAAGTGGTTCTGGTTCTCCGTTCAGACGTCCCACTCACATCTCAACTGGGATCCAACGTTGACCACACAACACGTCAGATTTGTATAAACTGCGTAAGTGTTCCAACTCTGATCACTGCTGCTCACATTCGCAAGCCTGCGATGTCGTTCTGGGAACCTATCAGCAGACAGAGCACGCCCCCGTTCACACACGTAGCCAATCACCATTTCCCAATAATCCCAATTTAGTCTCACACTCAAAGCGGATGGATATAAAAGGAGATAGACACTGTGTGTATGTGCGTGCGGGGCACCCGTTTATGTGTGTGTGTGTGTGTGTGTGTGTGTGCAGATGCAGTGTGTGTGTGTGTGTGTGTGTGTGTGTGTGTGTGTGTGTGTGTTTTGGTGCATACTATGTACACACACATATGTACAGACAACTTTTAGTGTGTAAGATGATATTTGCAAACAACCCTGATTGTAAATAAATTTGATCGCTGGGTAAATTCCCCTGTTAAGATTTATGTAACATTAAGTAAGGGAGAAGAGGAGAGGATAGGAGAGGAGAGGACAGGACAGGAGGAGAGAAGAGGGGAGGAGAGAGGAGAGGAGGGGAGAGGAGGCGAGAGGAGAGGAAGGGAGGAGAGGAGAGAAGAGGAGAGGATCGAGGGGTGAGGTGCTGTGGGTAGGAATTGAGAGGAGGGAAGAGGAAAGATGAGAGGAAAGGATAAGGGAGATATATTAACTCCAGGTTAATATGTTATTGTTCGTGAAGGAGGTAACTTCGTCCCCAGTATTTCACATGATTTATGGGCCCATTTACAGCCTTTAGACACCTCATGACTCTCTACATATTCCAGCCCCTCTCTCCTTCTACAGCGACCATCTCAGCTCTCCTCTTGTTCTTATAAACACCTTTCGCTTCTTCCTTACCATTGCAGAGAAGTTCAGGATGCTGACCATACTTCCAGGCTATTCGTAATAAAGTAATCACTTGACAATTCGATAAGAAGCCCCAATTAGCCAGAGCAACTATCAGGTGCATTTATTTGGAATACTTAAAAGCAGGAGTTGAGGCTTTGATCAAGGACATACATGTATGTCCCGTTGTAGGCCATCAAGACTACATCGGGGATCGTACCAGGAACCTTGGAGTCGACTTGGAGTCAACACACTAAAAATAGTGTACATTGTGACGTCAGATTGTAATCACGTCTCTATTTTGGAAGTATAGAAGCACAGAAGTGTTATTATTGGTAGTAACAGTGTTTTGGGTCATAGCTCAGCTCAATCTTGAAATTATTTATCATTATGTTGTTTTTGAAACCGCCTCAGTGTTTTTCATGCGTGCCGGGGCCTTGGTTCTGGTATATTTCCGATGATTTAGGAATTTACAGTAATGCAGCTCTCTTGAGTCCTCTAAATATGGCAGAGTATCACCATCCAAAAAATCGAATGAAGCACTCTGATGTCCAAGCCCTAAACTAGCCTTCTTATAATGAGGAGGTGCCAAGTCTGTTAAAAGGCATTCCACAGGAATGCCTTTTAATTAAAGAAAAATAGAAACAGCTGTGAGGGAGGGGGAGAGGGAGAGAGAGAGAGAGAGAGAGAGAGAGAGAGAGAGAGAGAGAGAGAGAGAGAGAGAGAGAGAGAGAGAGAGAGAGAGAGAGAGAGAGAGAGAGAGAGAGAGAGAGAGCAAGGGAGAGAGAGAGAGAGAGAGAGAGAGAGAGAGAGAGAGAGAGAGAGAGAGAGAGAGAGAGAGAGAGAGAGAGAGATTGTGTGATGGGGAGAAAGAAGATGGAGGTGACTAGACCAAAAGCAAACAAGATGGTTCAATTAAAAAGACCCATCCCTTAGGCCGACGGGCGGCCAGGGTAAACACACGCAGGGACACATGCTATTACTTATCAACTTATTATTACAGTGACCCTGACATAAGCACAGGCTCACATTCCTCTGCCCAGTGACCTACGGTACAGTGTGAAAGCAATGGTCCCTACAAAGCGTTCATGGTACGTTGGAGACATTTTGGGCACACACACGCATGACTAAGTTCGTAGTAAGTAGCATGCAGCACAATACTACCTGACATTTCCACCCTAAAAAGAGGTGTGCATATGTTTAACAGAGTTTAACAGACTTTAGTTGAAGTCTGATCGACATAGCATCGTGTTCATCCTCGTTTCCCGATCAGTCGAGACATGCCCTCCCATATATCGTGCTGTCATTTATGATGTGGACCGCAGAATAGTCTCAAAATTGAGGAATTTGCGCCTCAGGACGTTTCCTTCATCAACTATGAAGGATTCTTAGGCAGATTATTCTGTTTTTCAAACTTGTCTACCCTCGTTTTTCATGATATATGATATTCTCGTGTCTTGTCTTCATATTGTTCGTTGTTTTGATGCTGTCTGTTTGTTGAGGCTGCTGCCTGTCTCGGCCTAATTTTGAACCTCAGTGTCCCTTCCTGGTTAAAAACAATCAGCAGTATTTGTATTGTCTGGTAGCTGCTAGCGCTGGGGTATGAGCCTCAGCCATGGTTGTGGTGAAACCAGGAGCAAACTGAGCTTCCAGTGCCAGTAGAAACATCTGCTACTGGGGGAGAGGGGGGACACATTCACTGCTCTGCCAAGCTTGTCCTCAGTATTTTTCAATTACTGAAAATCTTCTGTAACTTCAGTCATTTTCCAAGCCGGCCTCGGGATTCGAACAGGAGACCTTCTGATAACTAGTCAACGTCTGTCTGTTTTCCGGGACTCTGTGGTGTGTGTCTGGAAAACTACCTGGTTGTTTTTATTATATTCGCAGTGCTGGTGGTTGAAGTACAAATGTAGAAAAAAAAATAAAGGGATATTGAGGGACTTAAGGGATACCATTGAAAAACAATGGACTTGAGGGGTGAGATGGAAGTTGCAAGGACACACACACACACGCATGCACTTGCTTTCCTAAAATCTGCCGCTCTATTCATGGGTATTGTGTTTCTCTTCCCAGAATTGTGGGGCAAATCCAATAAAACAGCCCCAACACACACATGCAGAAACATACACACAACAAACACAAACACAACCACATACACACGCACACACATAAACACAACCACATCCACATTTGTTTTTTTCTGTCGCTACGTGTTAATAACTCTCTCACACTCTGACTCACAAACACACACAACACTGACACACACACACACGCACGCACACAATGGATCCTCTAGACGTCTGGATATTATAACATTAATCATAGCAATAAACCAATACCTTAACCGTACCGGTAATGACAAATGGCTCAGTGTGTGTGTGTGTGTGTGTGTGTGTGTGTGTGTGTGTGTGTGTGTTGTCGGGCTGTCCAGGGAGCAGACCGCCGGTCTGCTGTTACCCACAAAGTAATCGGGACCCTCCTAGTGACCGGAATACCACCTCCCTCGGTGATGACGTCATCATGGATGACATCATAGTGGATGTCAGAAAAGCTGTCTCGTTGTGGGTGATATTTGGGCGCCGCACTGTAGTACTTTTCCACTCACACGAAAACCAATATTGCGGTAACTTTAGCATGTATTGGGGGTAAGGGGGCAAACATATATTAGATAATGCTTATCAGTGTTAGCCGAGTGTAGCTCGCAAATCATATACCATCATTCATACATATGTTCATACTTATGAGGACGTGTCGAGCCATTCCGTTTGTGCATTTAAAAACATCAACACACACAAAAAAAGTACACATTGAAGCGATTGACTAACTAAATTCTACCTTACCTTTTTTCGCTAAAAATCTTCATTGGAGCAAACCATTGCTATATAAGTTTGCGCTACATTACATTCAATCTGACTTTCGACGTGAGTCTCAAGTGAGCAAGGGTTGAATCTACACTTCATGGAGGGGGGAAGTTACAACTTTAAATCCATTTAGCTAAATACTGTGGCTAGCTGCCATCTTTTGCTGCAGGATGATTATAGGCTACTGAGAAACAAAATCCTTTGAAACAAGTTATCAGGATACGTTCATTAAACATCTGGTCTGATGACATTGTTAACCTCAGATTGTTCCCAGGACTATTTTTACCACATTTTTCATTTCTCAAAGATAGGGCTTTCCCAAAGACATCAGATTTGCGTAGCATTTCCTTTGTGAAGAAAAATCCAACTAAATAGTTGTTGTAGTCATTCAGACCCAAAGGGTGCATCCTCAAACTTATATTTTAATAAATAATAAATCCTACGTGTTCAGGAATGACACAGCCCTGTGTACTATACGTGTGTGTGTGTGTGTGTGTGTGTGTGTGTGTGTGTGTGTGTGTGTGTGTGTGTGTGTGTGTGTGTGTGTGTGTGTGTGTGTGTGTGTGTGTGTGTGTGTGTGTGTGTGTGTGTGTGTGTGTGTGTGTGTGTGTGTGTGTGTGTGTGTGTGTGTGTGTGTGCGCGCGTGTGTTTTTCCAAGCCAGTGCTGCGACATGACCGCGTCCTCCGCTGGACTGATGTAGTAGATTCCCGAAGACACCGAGATGACATCACTGTCGGGCACTCACTCTCCTCACTCTCACTCACTCTTCGTCTGCTGGCGAGACAGGAAGTGAGTGCTACCGGTCCCAATAGTAATGTAGTATGCCAACGGTCATTGCCGGCCACACAATGGACATGACCTTTGCCATGACCGGATACCAGACCCACAAATCTTACAGATGAGACGTTTTAACCAAGTATGAATGGTACTCCTTCCTCTATGACTATTCTGGTGAATCCTCTCAAGAGAGCCGGCGTCATATTTTCTTCGAATTTTGCTCTAAATATGACAAGTGGTGTGAAAGCCTTGAGTTAGTGGCCATTATTAGAGGCAATATCTCGATTCTGTGTAGAAGGACAAGGTGATGCTAAAAATGAAGCTGAGGATCTGCATATTAGGACTCAATATGGAACAGAGGAGGAGAAGAGAAGAGGAGGCGGGCTGAGTCTGCGGTGGACTGCTTGTTGTTTAAGCGAAAGAGGTTGCCAGTTGAAAGCCTGTACTGGTATGAGGGCAGCCCTGAAGAATACCTCTGTTGAGCCAAATCCGTGAGAGATTGTTGGCAACACGCTCAAACTACAGAGAGAGAGAGAGAGCGAGAGCGAGAGCGAGAGCGAGAGAGAGAGAGAGAGAGAGAGCTATGTTTAAAGGAAATATAATTGTTCGATACTATACATATAAGGAAAGTCTAATTATTATCTTGCATGTATGCTATCTAAATGAAAATAAGTGTAGAAAGTCACCAAAGATTGACTCTCACCTATTTATTTATATAAGCCTTAGCCTTAGCCTTAACTTTAACCTTATGCCACCCATAGCGTATGATTCTCAGGGACCTTTCTGAGAAAAGCAGGTTCCAAGTAGCGGCCTAACTTAGTAATGCGTCACGAGAGAGCCCCTCCGTAGTTACAATAACAATCTACCTACACATGGAGGAAGTGGAGGAACCGCACTTGCATCACTTGTGTCGGATCATGAGGGAGCCTCTCGCCTCGAACGCTGATTGAATCTAGAGATAAGGAGAACTGTGGCCTGCTAATGAAGGGCCCTCATATGATGCTATAGCCTGGCCCTCAGGCCCAGGCACAAGGGGCCCTCACCCAGCTTTCACCCTGAAGGCACTGATGGAACTAAATGCGTGACGCACTAGTTATATGAGACAAGATGATGAGGCGTCTCTCACATGCTTTAGAAAGAATATATTCACTGTGTTGAAATGGAAGACGCCTTGAACACTCCTTTTGTTCCAGGAGTAACAGTTGCTCCTTGAACCAGCTCCGGATTGCATGCGGGCACGACTGATTTGAATACCTACTGTAATAGTTTCCATATTATACTTGATTAATCCTCAGAGTCTTACCAAGTAGAACACTTCTACTACAACGACGAGCCAACACAAACTCAAACAAATGTTGTGTTTCCACGAAAGGGAGAGAGAGAGAGAGAGAGAGAGAGAGAGAGAGAGAGAGAGAGAGAGAGAGAGAGAGAGAGAGAGAGAGAGAGAGAGAGAGAGAGAGAGAGAGAGAGAGAGAGAGAGAGCAATGTTTAAAGGAAATATAATTGTTCGATATTATACATATAAAGAAAGTATAATAATTATCTTGCCTGTATGCCATCTGAATGAAAATAAGTGTAGAAAGTCACCAAAGATTGACTCTCACCTATTTATTTATATAAGCCTTAACTTTAACTTTATGCCACCCAAAGCGTATGATTCTAAGGGACCTTTCTGAGTAGTGTCTGGTATGAGTACATCAGGAGGACACTTATCTTAGTCGTGGTGAAAACTATCAGAAAAAGTTGACTATCAGATCAGTTACTTCAACGCAAACCTCTCTCTCTCTCTCTCATTCCCTCATGCTCACAAACACAATAAAACAGGGCTTTGTGCCACCTCTGCAAGTATAAGAGGGATATATGTGAGGAAAATCCCCACTTATGCTAACGCAAGAAATTGCAGTATCAAAAAGTAGTTAACCCTCCACATACACACACACACACACACACACACACACACACACACACACACACACACACACACACACACACACACACACACACACACACACACACACACACACACACACACACACACACACACACACACACACACACACACACAAACACAGACAGCCCAGCCGATTGTACTTAAAGTGGAAGCATGAATTAGGCTAATGTAACCACCAGAGCCTCAAACAGGAAGCTCCATCGCGCACCGGCCTGTGTGTCAGACGCCATTAGGCCACGGGGGAAGCAATAGGACCCCATTTCTCCTATAGTTTGCTTCTATCGTCTTCTCTTTACCGTAAATTGTATTCCTGCTAGCACACACTCACCGGTTGCCGTTCCAGTCAACCTACTGTAATTCGTGTTTCCTATTGGCCTGCATTAACGCTGTCATTATGTCATTAAGGTCTTACATTATGATTAACACGTAACAATGCCAGTTGCTACGCGCTACCTAGCGGACTTTACCTGGGCTCCTCCAGACAAAGGAGTGGTAGTGGTGTTGAAACCGGTTTATTGTAAGGTGGCAGACAAGGAAACAAGACCTGGTGCTCCACTGCCATGCAGGAGTTCTCTCTCTGAGTGTGTGTGTGTGTGTGTGTGTGTGTGTGTGTGTGTGTGTGTGTGTGTGTGTGTGTGTGTGTGTGTGTGTGTGTGTGTGTGTGTGTGTGTGTGTGTGTGTGTGTGTGTGTGTGTGATGGTAGGGACCACTAGGAATAGTCAAATCTCCTAACCTTTATGCCTCCTTTCCTTAACCTTCGTGGAAAACGTCATCGGTTCAAGGAGTGATGAAAAGGTGCTTCCTCTCGAACATAGGAAAAGAAAGCACTCTTTAAAATGAATTAGACTCCACTTCTCCTAACCGACGTCATTGCGCGACGGCGAGTATTGCTGACCTCTGGCGTCCCTAGAGTGATACTACAGCTTTCCGAAGTTGGACTACAACCAGGACTCTTTCGAGCCATGTGTACTTGTCGTATTGATTTCGATCAGGTTGTCGCCAACAGTGAGAATCACTTAGGTCTGACCTGGCCAACGGGAATATTTTAGGCCACTTGAAACCGAACGAATGTGGGAAAAAAAAAGAGGCTCAACTTATGTTGATGTTGAAATTAACTTCCCCCAGTTGGTAGTCCTTCTTAAATGTGAAGTCGGCATTTTATTTTCTTACGGTGTATATTGTGTGTTTAATAACCAGCAATAAAGTATTTTCTTCCCCCTCTTCTTCTGCTTTACCGCGACTCATGCGTTCGCGTAGTCGGTAAACTTTGTCGGTGGCTTGTTGCTTGAAATATTGCCGCCTTAAAGGATTATGGGATACCACTATCTCCTTTCCTATCGATAAGATTGCTAAGGAGTAACCTATGCTAAAGGAGGGTTTAATTCTCCAAAAAGAGAATTCGTAGAGGCCCCCAGGTTTAACCTATGCCCACTGAGGACTCGTGCCAACGGGCAAAAACGATCCGGTTTCGTTTTATGCGGTTCAGGAATATCTCTGAAAAGACGGATTCATTGCGAAACCGCATCGAGCTGTAGAAACGCTGTAGTAAATATTCAAGACGATGGTTCTCCACAGAAAAAAGTGTAGCGCATCAAGCCTGCGCGTATTAAGGCTGCGCGCTGTATACAAACATGTAGTCACGAGTAGATTCAACCTTTTAGATTGAGCAGAAATACTTTTCAATGTACAGTAAGTAATTCAATTCATCAAGGGGCTGTATTTAAAGCTACAAAAAGAATACAAATAAATAAAAAATTAAAAAATTCAACGCAACTCAGCCGTCGCCCAGCTGGTGGGGGGGGCAATGACGTCATCGTTTGCGTTTCAGGCGTCCACACGAATCCTCACACAAAACCACCCTGGGGCATGGTTTCAGAAATGAGCCGTTTCGGGCACCGGATCCACCGGCTCCGTCTGGACGGTCGGCCGAAACGCACAAGACTTATGCGGTTTCACCAGAAAATCGACTCCGTGTGGACGGGGCCTCGATGTGCAACAAATGTGCAGCCTCTCCAAGGGGCAAGAGTTCAATCGGTGTGACTGGGGCCAGGTGAGTCTGCCTCAACCAGCCATCATCCACACATTTGCCCATAACCAGCTACGAGGACACTGAGGTCCGGACATCTGTAATTTTTGTAGCGATAAAAATAAAATTCGAACCTAAATACAACTGTACACCAACATCAAAACAAATCGATTGAGGACTACTCAGAGTCCGAGATGAGTAAATGCTTGATTCAGTTGGGACTTTTTACTTTGTGTCTGCCGTGTGTGACATTTGTTGGTGCGTGCGCAAGACTATTTTTCAAACCCTGGCTACAGCCCTGTCCACACACACTGTACTACTCAAATTGCACTACTAATCTATACGTCGGCTCTGTAGTGTCATTCACTTCCTGACTTCCTCATTGACAGGTGAAGAGTGAGTGAGTGAGTGAGTGAGTGAGTGAGTGAGAGTGTGCGCGCGTGCGTGTTTTCTAAGATAATATCGAGTTTCAGGAGGTGGTAGGGGTGAGACAGTTCAGAGACAGGTCATTAAGGAGCAGGTAGGGTTAGACAGTACAGAGACAGGTCATTGAGGAGCAGGTTTGGGTTAGACAGTACAGAACCAGGTCATTAAGGGGCAGGTAGGGTTAGACAGTACAGAACATGAAAAACATATGTGACTTCCTCTACATGTTGATCAGTGTGCTCTACATGTGCCTCATCTCACTAGCTTTCAAATTTCTCTTTGATATTTCGCCCCTCCTACCTTGGCCCAGATAGAGTACAATACAAGATAAACTGACACAACGGTACAATACACCCACTGCTTTTTTCATACCCACTCTATGACCAAGTGTCAACGAGGCGTATTGTTAGAAATTAACACCTCAGACTGGAATCAGCCGCTACGGGCTTCCGTTTTCACCCCCCTTGCAGAGACAACATCTTAGTCTTAGCTTCATTTCTTCAAGGAAACCACAATGTCTCCAAGCCCACTTGTGCATTCACTGCGTGCGCCTTTTCCAAATGACACATTTGACCTGGATCCTTCCTTTGAGTAAAATGAACCCACGATTGTAAAAGCTACTAACATTTACACTTACATTAAGCAGACACTTTTATCCAAAGGGACTTACAATAAGTATATTTGTTAGAAGAAAGAGAAACAACAACTTGTCCCTTAGTCGCTACATTAAAGCTACTGTAGAATAGGCTAGTGGAAAATAAAAAGAACCAACATGAAACTCGACCTCTTACTATTTGTTACAAAATCTTGCTACCATTTAAACTATTTGTTTCTCTGTGTTTCTTCAGTGTGTGGTTGAGTTGATCGCCGGCGTATGCCGCAAAGGTAGTGCAGAGAAAGCTTTTGTGTATATAATTACTTGTATGCCATTTCTTTGTTGGGAATGGGTGCCTTTTGTGGTCCAAGGACAGCATCGGAAACAAGATGGCGGTCAGGGCGGTCCAGCTCTCACCACATAATACGTTTCTCATCAGCTCACTCTATAATGACCAGGATAATGATAGCATGGGTGAGTGAGTGCTCGAGTAATGAGATGAGAGACCACTTATATTGTATTTATATTATATACTTTATATCACATAAGTGGTGGAGGTGTAGACCGTTGGCAAAGACCACTCGGTATGACATGAGATTCAGCTGTAGAATGGACGTTGTTAATAGGGGAATGATACAAGCTGAGGTGACAGTTGGAGTGAATTACGCAGTCTTTAAACATTGTTGTCGTTGACAGTTTTTCACAAACAAAGTACTACAACCTTTATTTGGAATGTCTTTGGTCACATATAAAACAATCTTTGGATAACTATGACATTTGAGGTACTATAACGTCAATATTTAAATTAAAATATAAAACGTCAGTAATGTTAATTCCAAAAGAAAGGATGAACATTTCGGTTTCATGATTTGGAAATAAAGCTCAATGTGTTGCATGCAATACAGAGACAGAGAGACAGAGAGACAGAGAGAGAGAGAGAGAGAGAGAGATCAGACTCCACCGTAATTGATTGGGACAAAGCAGAGTAACATAAGCCCAGGTTTTAAACCCTGACCGTGACTAAAAGTGACTGTTCCAGCGAGACGTAATCACTTGTTTGCACCCCAGAAAACGCCTTGGATACTGTGACTGCAGACCTTCATGGAAAGTAGCATTGGTGTGCCAAAACGTGTCCTTTCAAGAGCCTGAGTGCATTCATTCCCATTCTACACACGTTTCATTAACTGCTGCATCTGCCTCTCAGAAAGGACTAACTTTCCGAAGCAAAATATAAAAACCTGCACGACAACTGTCTATTTATGCATCTTGTTCCCAAACATCATCATACAACCATAACAATATTGCATTCAAAAGACCAACAACAATGAAGGAACATAAACACATCAATCGAAGGATTTATCAATGTGAAGTCTGTCCCGACCACAATCCTCCTGGCTTATTCTGTAGTTAGTTCCACAGACCCACTCTCGTAGTGCTGCCACATTTGAAACTAGACCCGAGGGCAGAGAGACAGAGAGACAGACAGAGAGACAGAGAGACAGAGAGACAGAGAGAGAGAGAGAGAGACAGAGAGACAGAGAGAGTGACACACAAAAGGAAACAGAGAAAAGAGAGAATCAAAGTATAGACAGCACACAAATAGACAGGGTAACAGTACTACTGGCCTCACATGTAGTCTGACCTCCTGCAGTGTTGGGTGGTTACATAAGGCGGTTAGCCTGGATCTCACCAATCACAATGGAGGACCCGGCCACACACAGCCGTTGGTCGTCCCCCCCCCCCCCCCCCCCCCCCCGACACACACCCAGGTCACCAAAACAGGAAGTGGCCTTTAACTGGTAAAACAAAATCGTAAAAGTGGGTTTGTGTCGCTCAGGCAGCGGTAGCATGTATGTCACCCAGCAACCGTAGTTCCTCAAATGAGACCCAATGGAAACTGCAAGTGGGCTGACGACTTGTGTGTGACGTGTGTGTGTGTGTGTGTGTGTGTGTGTGTGTGTGTGTGTGTGTGTGTGTGTGTGTGTGTGTGTGTGTGTGTGTGTGTGTGTGTGTGTGTGTGTGTGTGTGTGTGTGTGTGTGCCGTCACAGACAGTCAATGCAAGAGTCTAAGGCGTTGGACTGGACCAAACCCAAACCTCTGCGAGTTTGATCCTCAGTGGCCTCAGCCTACCTGCAAGCAGCCCTTCAACAAGCCCCCCCCCCCCCTGCCCCCCAGCCCTCTGATAATAGCCCATCTCTGTGCTGGCCCTGAGTGGCTCCGTCTGCAAAACGTCCCCTAAGGGACTGAGTGTTGGATGGAACTCAAACCTAAAACCTAAAGTGCTTGGAGTGATCATTACCGTCCATTTAACCAAGAAGAAGAAAAGAGGGGAAAAAAAACATGACGACTCAACAGAAACCACGTGAACGTGTTCGCCTCGATCACATAACATAAAAAGTAATGTGAAATGTATTGGCGGCTCAAACTTTTAGCGACACAGGTTACATTTCCTCCGTGGTCCTGTGCTACATGTCATTCTCCTTTATCTGCAACGCAATGTCCTGTCTCTCTCTTCAGTATGGTCTCTCTCTCCACTGTCCTGTCTCTCTCTCTCCCCTGTCCAGTCTCTCTCCCCCGTCCTGTCTCTCTCTCTCCACTGTCCTGTCTCTCTCTCTCCCCTGTCCAGTCTCTCTCCCCCGTCCTGTCTCTCTCTCTCCACTGTCCTGTCTCTCTCTCTCCCCTGTCCAGTCTCTCTCCCCCGTCCTGTCTCTCTCTCTCCCCCGTCCTGTCTCTCTCCCCTGTCCTGTCTCTCTCCCCTGTCCTGTCTCTCTCCCCTGTCCTGTCTCTCTCCCCTGTCCTGTCTCTCTCCCCTGTCCTGTCTCTCTCCCCTGTCCTGTCTCTCTCCCCTGTCCTGTCTCTCTCCCCTGTCCTGTCTCTCTCCCCTGTCCTGTCTCTCTCCCCCATCCTGTCTCTCTCCCTCCCCCGTCCTGTCTCTCTCCCCTGTCCTGTCTCTCTCCCTCCCCCGTCCTGTCTCTCTCCCCTGTCCTGTCTCTCTCCCCTGTCCTGTCTCTCTCCCCTGTCCTGTCTCCCTCCCCTGTCCTGTCTCTCTCCCCTGTCCTGTCTCCCTCCCCTGTCCTGTCTCTCTCCCCTGTCCTGTCTCTCTTCAGTCCTGTCTCTCTTCAGACTGTCTCTCTCCCCTGTCCTGTCTCTCTCCCCTGTCTCTCTCCCCCGTCCTGACCATAAAAGGCCCCAGTAACACTAGATGAAATAGCCCAATAGAAACAGTCCTGTCTCAGAGCTCAGCGTGCCACGGCGGACGGGAGGGTTGGGCCTCCCGCTCCCCTCCCCCCTCCTCCCGCCCGCCTCCCTCCTCCCCGTCCCCCGTCTTGGCCCTGGGCGAGGAGGGCCGGGCGTAGCCGGGGGCCTCGTGGTCCATGACGGACAGGAAGTCGTACAACGGGGCGGCGGGACGCCACCCGTCGTCACCCATCGTTCCTTTAGGGGGGAGGAGAGGGGAGGGAGAGGGGGGAGAGGGGGGAGGGGAGACACACACGTGTGATTGACTTTTTATACGCCCGACTGTAAAATCCGAGCGGCGGCGTGTTGTCACCCGATAGCGAGTGATTTAAGACGGGAGTCCTTGGCGATTCATTATTTTGGTGAAAACTAAAATAAAAGAATCGAATAATCATGATTACGTTATAACCCCTGGAGTGTTTTCAAAATGTACACGTTTTAGATGAAAAAAAACAACAACACCCTAGACCATGGATGCTTTCTGAACTAATCAGCGATGGGCCATTTGCCCTGAGCTTTAAAGTGTACCGTCGGTCGATGCAACTCTTGCAAGGGACAGCGTGAACTCTGACCTCCGACTTCAGGGCGCAGACTCTGCAGCGGCGCTGCTGAGTCTCACGTTATAAGAGCGAGCTTGAAATCGCAAAGACACGCATGTTGTGTCTTTAAGCGTGCGTGGAATGTTCTGGAACAACACGAAGACGTGTGTGAACGAGAGCGGCGCTCTCCCTGTTCCATAAACAAACACCGGGTCAAACCGTCAAAGGACGGGAGTCAGCTCACTTTAAATAGCAGAGGTTCAAACCCAACGATCATCACTTTCATCAAATGGCTTTAGCGCTGTATTTTAAAACATCGAATCCACAGCTCCCATTACAAAATGATTTGTGTGTTGTTAATGTTAGCCTAATGCACAGACACACACACACACAGATTATTATCTTTTGCTTGCGATTGATTTGTGGTTCTTTTCTAGCTTATCTCTTGCTAGAGATCAATACATTGTTTCATGGATGATCTCTTGTCCTCAACACTCATTACAGCTACATTTTATCTATTCATAATTTATTTGAATTTATTAATTAATGTTTTCAATGTTTGGTTTTCAATGTTTTCGACACAGTTTCCTGAACTCGGCTACCCGGTGCCAACGACCGTCTGTACCTGTGGGTGGTTCGGTCCCGTCCCGGATGCCCTCCAGCCAGTGCAGGACGGAGCGCGCCACTATGGGCCCGTGGGAGGGGTAGTGGTAGAGCTCCCCGCTGGGCAGCTGGGACAGGACCAGCGCGGGGAGGGGGGGCAGGGAGCCCAGGTACGTCCGCAGCACGGAGGCCCCAGCGGGGGTACGGCCCCTGCAGCCCGGGAACGTAGGAATGAGGGTTGGGTTGATGAGGCGTCGACGCAGTGACGCTTTTATCCAAAGAGACTCACAATAAGTACATTTGTCCGAAGAAAGAGAAACAACAATATATCGCCCTCGCTCATCCAGTAAGGATGTTCATTAGAAACAAGTGCCGAGCAATTACAAATGCTAGGCTAACCCATTAGCTCGGATAAGAGCTCTTTGAGAGTTGAATACAATATTATTAATGCATCATAACCACATACAGGTTACCATTACAGCTCTTTATGGGTGAATTCATTATTATAATTGCAGTTAATAAACACACGTGATATCATTACAGGTATTTCAGGGGTCAATTATTTATAATTATAATTATTACATAAATATTTGATCCTTTCTGCTCTATTATGGGCGAGTTATGTATTATTAATGCGATTGTTATCATCAAATGGTACAACAGAGATTGTGTGTCCACCATAGTAGCTCTACAGATGACCAAGAGCAACGTGCAACAGGTGCTCATTCTCTGTTCCACATGAGCAGGGGACATCACTGGAGTCCCACCTGTGGTCACATGTCAGTGTTAAGCAACTCATCATACAGTTAAGGACTAAGGGGAGGGCCGGGCATCCTACCCCGAGGCTATCCTGCCTCCATTAAACCGCCTGCAAATAACCTCACCATGACAGGTGTAGGCTAGTGTGTGTGTGTGTGTGTGTGAGAGTGAGAGTGAGAGAGTGAGTGAGTGAGTGAGTGAGTGAGTGAGTGAGTGAGTGAGTGAGTGAGTGAGTGAGTGAGTGAGTGAGTGAGTGAGTGAGTGAGTGAGTGAGTGAGTGAGTGAGTGAGTGAGTGAGTGAGTGAGTGAGAGAGAGAGAGAGAGAGAGAGAGAGTGAGTGAGTGAGTGAGTGAGTGAGTGAGTGAGTGAGTGAGTGAGTGAGTGAGAAAGAGACAGACAGACAGACAGACAGACAGACAGACAGACAGACAGACAGACAGACAGACAGACAGACAGACAGACAGACAAGGAGAGAGAGAGAGAGACAGACAGACAGACAGACAGAGACAGAGAGACAGACAGACAGACACAGAGACAGAGAGAGACAGACAGACAGACAGACAGACAGACAGAGAGAGAGCGAGAGCGAGAGCGAGATGGACAGAAAGAGACAGACATACAGAGAGAGACTCCACCTACAGGTGTATCCAGCAGGGCAGGTAGCCCTCGGCCCCGCCCTCTCCCCTCCCCCCGGCCGCCGCCCTCACTTCCCGCAGCACCGCCTGGGTCTCCCTCCTCGCCCACTCGTCCTCCTCCTCCTCCTCCTCCTCGCTCCCCACGAAGAGGAGCAGCAGGGGCCGGCCCAGGGCCAGGTAGGACGGCAGGTTGGCCACCGTCAGCTCTGGCTGGGCGCGGCGACAGACATCCAGGGTTATAGATCCAACATGGAGGACGTGAAGGCGCACAGGTCCACAACCAAGGTGTCTAGTTCCCACGTCCACGCGGGTACACACACACACACACACACACACACACACACACGGTGGCTCTTCAATCGTACCTACAGCCCATTACCGCTCTGCGCATGTGGTCTTCAGGCGTACAAACTAAGTCAGCGTTATTTATTAGTCGGCTCCGGCGTTCGCTGGAGCGAATGGCGGCCCTTACAGATGAAGACGAATTGATTTCCCCGCCATTTGCCGTAGCTTAGCGCGGCGTTTAATCGATCAACGCCTGCTTTCGAGGTCCCGGTTTACACACACACACACACACACACACACACACACACACACACACACAGATGGATCGACCACACACACACACACACACACACACAGATGGATCAACCACACACACACACAGATGGATCATTCACACACTCTCATACGCACCAATGGATCAACCACACACACACACACACACACACACCACCCCTACCATCTGGTGGAGCAGCGCAGCGTTGACCAGGGCGACCAGCTCTTCAGCCGAGGCCGGGAGGGGGAGGGGGAGGGGCCGGAGCAGGTCAGGGGGGGCGGGCGCCCAGGCGTCGGACGCCTTGTACAACAGGACCTCCGGTGACGACAGGCTCTGTGAGCGGCCGGCAGCCCTGAGCGACACACACACACACACACACACACACACACACACACACACACACACACACACACACACACACACACACACACACACACACACACACACACACACACACACACACACACACACACACACACACACGAGGGTCGGAACAGAGGAAGGGAAGAGAAAACAAATCATTAGCGGAGGAAGACGTTTACGGGGCTTCTTCCTGCTTATTCCTTTCGATTTCATCAACTTTGAATCAATTTTGAATCAGGGAGTTGAATCATGAGTGTAACGGGCCTGTCGCACACAAACTCAGGGTGAACTCCGGAGTACCGGGTCCAAAGAGGATCAGGAGCTGCCCTTTCAAACATGCGACACACAGCAGGAGATAGGCCGCGTCAGACGTGCTCACACATATCAGAGATCCACGGTTTATATTAGGTGAGGGCTTGCACCTGGGTAGAGCGTAGGGCTGCTCGATTATGGGGAGAATCATAATCAGGATTAATTGGGTCAATATTGAAATCACGATTATTCAAACGATTGTTTTTGAGTTTGAAAACATGTTGCATTTATTCAGCTTGTCTCTCAGATATTTCTTTTGTAACTGAGAACTTTGGAATTTCCCCTTTAAGTAATACAAAAAGAAATGTACACAAAATGGTCAAAAAGAAAATGGTCCCATCTAAAATGATATACAGAAATGTATCCAGCTGTCCTGCCCTTTTTCTATAAAAAATAAAAAAAATCGAAAAACTTGATTATGTTAATTTTGTGATCGTTTGACGCTAAAATCGAAATCGCGATAAAAATTCGACCAGCCCAAGTAAAGCGTGTAGGAAGCAATATGTGACGCATAAAGCATGCAGCGGTAGTCGCAGTGTTTTGTTTACCACACATCTTAGATGGCGGCTGAGCTAACCAACTCTGTATGCCGACTCTTTTTGAGGTGATCAATGCTGCGTTTATGCAGACGTATCCGCAATAATCATCAGAAGAGTGGAAAGCAGAAAGAAGTCGGATCGCAAAATACACCGATAAGAAGAGAAAGATACGAAGAGGCTACAAGTGCTTCGGTGCGAACAGGTTTCGCGCCAAATGCGGGATGGGAACGTCATCAACACATCAGACAGCGACACAGCCACTCACTCGTTGTGAATTCTCAGAATCACCTGACCTACCCTCGGGGCCCAATGAAGTTAACTCCAGAGGGGCGGATTCTGACATTTTCCTTCACACATACAGCCGCACCGGGGATTATACAAAGGCCTCTTGGTCTGCTTTTTATTAGTCATGTACATTTGACCTCGTTCGCTAATGGTGAGATTTACTTGAAACTACCCGATAAAGGGTGAAAGGTTAATTCATCCTGATTTGGATTGGCTCATTGTTTCATAAGGGCCCTGAAGAATCTGCACTGAATGCACCGTGACTTCATCACACACACACACACACACACACACACACACACACACACACACACACACACACACACACACACACACACACACACACACACACACACACACACACACACACACACACACACACACGTCTCAGTTAACATGCTGTGAGGGCTCCCTATCATATATTAGATTTAAGTTTAATTTATTTAACTTCTCCTCCTAACTCACTGCATCACTCTTAACATTTATCTTTCTATAACCATGAGGCAGCTCAAAATGCCGCGGTGAAGCGGTGGAACTTAGCCGAAGCTACGCGGTTAGAGACCATCATCATCATGGCTGCTATCTGAGAGTAGCCTAGCCTGTTTGAACACACATCAGTGTGCGGTTACCAGCTCTCTGCCAGGCTATCCGTTAGCATGCCGGCTAGCACCTCGCCTCTCAGCGCCGTCGCCGCCGCACTGAACACTGCTGTGCCTGAGAGGGGAGAAGAGAAGAAGAAGAGCCGGGGGTCAAAAGGTCAATGTCGTGATTCCTTAATTGTGTTTTTTTTTTTTGTTTGAATCCCAAAGTCCCCCTGGTCTTTATTCCATTAGTCAAAGGAACGCTGTAAGATTCCATGTCCTGGAGACTCCGGGGTTCCTGGGTTTGGGTTCACTGTTCCCTGGGGGACGCCGTCCTAACCGCTGTGATTGGCCCTTCATTTCATGATGTCCCGAGAGGCGGGGAAACCGTGGACCCCTTAGAACTGAGACTCCGTCGCGGACCGCTGCTAAATGTTTCCATTTCTATCCTGTGGTGTTTACATGCTGGCAGGGTTCCTGATTCTTCCCAAAGATAAGAGTTTTCTCCTTAAACCTAAATCATGCTGAATATTCCCCAGTTAAACCGTCAGGTTAGATTGTTTAAACTCGTGTTGTGGGAGGAAACCGAAGGAAGTCCACCAAGGTTGTAAAATGTTACGTAAAACAATCGCTGATGAAGGTCTGAGGCAAGGAACCATTTACAACTTTAAGAAAAATAAATAGCATTTGAGGAACTTATCCAAAACAGAAAAACCACATTTCAAAGTAATCCATCCTCTCTAAGGCCTTAAATACTGTTTTCTTGACTTTTCCAAAAGCAACAAGTGACATTGGGTGGGCTGTGTGCGTGCGTGCGTGCGTGCGTGCGTGCGTGCGTGCGTGCGTGCGTGCGTGCGTGCGTGCGTGCGTGCGTGCGTGCGTGCGTGCGTGCGTGCGTGCGTGCGTGCGTGCGTGCGTGCGTGCGTGCGTGCGTGCGTGCGTGCGTGCGTGCGTGCGTGCGTGCGTGCGTGCGTGCGTGCGTGCGTGCGTGCGTGCGTGCGTGCGTGCGTGCGTGCGTGCGTGCGTGCGTGCGTGCGTGCGTGCGTGCGTGCGTGCGTGCGTGCGTGCGTGCGTGCGTGCGTGCGTGCGTGCGTGCGTGCGTGCGTGCGTGCGTGCGTGCGTGCGTGCGTGCGTGCGTGCGTGCGTGCGTGCGTGCGTGCGTGCGTGCGTGCGTGCGTGCGTGCGTGCGTGCGTGCGTGCGTGCGTGCGTGCGTGCGTGCGTGCGTGCGTGCGTGCGTGCGTGCGTGCGTGCGTGCGTGCGTGCGTGCGTGCGTGCGTGCGTGCGTGCGTGCGTGCGTGCGTGCGTGCGTGCGTGCGTGCGTGCGTGCGTGCGTGCGTGCGTGCGTGCGTGCGTGCGTGCGTGCGTGCGTGCGTGCGTGCGTGCGTGCGTGCGTGCGTGCGTGCGTGCGTGCGTGCGTGCGTGCGTGCGTGCGTGCGTGCGTGCGTGCGTGCGTGCGTGCGTGCGTGCGTGCGTGCGTGCGTGCGTGCGTGCGTGCGTGCGTGCGTGCGTGCGTGCGTGCGTGCGTGCGTGCGTGCGTGCGTGCGTGCGTGCGTGCGTGCGTGCGTGCGTGCGTGCGTGCGTGCGTGCGTGCGTGCGTGCGTGCGTGCGTGCGTGCGTGCGTGCGTGCGTGCGTGCGTGCGTGCGTGCGTGCGTGCGTGCGTGCGTGCGTGCGTGCGTGCGTGCGTGCGTGCGTGCGTGCGTGCGTGCGTGCGTGCGTGCGTGCGTGCGTGCGTGCGTGCGTGCGTGCGTGCGTGCGTGCGTGCGTGCGTGCGTGCGTGCGTGCGTGCGTGCGTGCGTGCGTGCGTGCGTGCGTGCGTGCGTGCGTGCTCTCTAGTCGCGAATGAAAAGGGTTTCTCTTACGGGGGTCCGCAGTGGTCTTAAACAGTCCCAGGACCCGGTCCGGTTTGCAGGCCGAGAGGTCTGACCCGGGCACTTCCTGTAGAAACGACCTCACTTCCTCCTGCGTGGACAGCAGCAGTGGGGACGGCACGAGGCTCCTGTGGAGTAAGCATATGGAATAGGGTCTGGTTTAGATTGATATACACAATCGCTGATCCTCTGACGCTGGATCTGATTTCTTGAACACATTGCAGTGACAGTAGTGTTTGTGCATGATGTTAAAATCAAGCACGCATTTGGTTGTGATGATAGAAATGCCATAAAATTAGGAACGTAAAAGTTTTCGTCGATGCAGATATCTTCGTTCGAGATCTTCTTCTATTCGTCTCCTAATCCAAAAAAATCGTTCAGACTTCGATTTCAAATACGTTTAAAAAAAAAATACGAGAAAAACGTAATCTCACAGGAAGCATGTCCTCCCTCAATGCTTAATCTTGTGGTCATATTTGTGAGCTTAATGGCGGTTTCCTGTCACAGGGAGCTTAACCATGATAAGAAACACTCAAAATAAACATTGCGAGTTGTGGCGACGGATCCTGCGACTGATTATTATTGGATGCCAGACGTGACGCTGTGATGGATGCAGTTTCATATCTCATTAGCATAAACAGCTACAACTGTTTACTGTCTCATCATCAACCGTTAGAACAGTTGAAATGCTGTATGCAAAAGAATGGTGACCACGATGGTGACGTAGGTAAAAAAAACAATCATCCTGTCTATCATCGACTAGACAGGATGTTTCTGTGCAAGATAAGATAAGAAAGAAAAATGACACAGTACTGTAACCAGCGTTCATTAGTAGAAACTAAACCAGGGCGGCGCTGCTCACACGAGGATGAACCGGTGCAGCGCCTCGCTACCCAGCATGCCTCTGTATCGCTGGGCCGTCTCCTGGGGGCGGAGCAGCAGGACGCTGGGGAAGGCCCTGATTGGCTGGAAGGGGTACGGGCGGTCGGCGGCCATTGGCTGAGCGGCGCAGAGGTCGGTCCACTCCCCGCAGTCGACCACGCCCATCTGAACGCCGGCCACCTCCGAGTCTGAAAGCGGCCGGAGACGACGTCGTCGACGCGTTTCGGTTATCCAATTACCAGCGGTCAAAAAACGATTTAAATAAAGGTTTGACACTTTTGTGCAAAGTCGCTTTACATTAAGCTGTTTAGTATCTCCTCGGGGTAGTGCACTGTTGTTGCTTCCAACGTCCACGAAAATGAAAGGTGCTGTATGAATTTAGTGCAATATTTGTATTACAAGTCAGTAACTGAGTCACACATTTAAAGTGGAAAGTTGTTTAGTCATTCATTATCCATCCATCTTTCTAACTAGCGGTCGAATTCGAACACTAAAACACTTTCAAATAATGATATAGTGTATCCAATAATATGAATATATGAATGAATTAAATCCTAAAGATGAACTCAACTCAAGGGAGCAGTTATGTCCGAATAATAAAAAAATACATGAATCAAGGCCGCGAAGAAATGTTAATGTGTAAAAAGTATAATGTTGATTGGAAAGCGTAAGCCAAAGGAAAAGCTGCTGCTGCGTCTCGAGTCTTTACCTGCAAGTCTGTCAGCGACCTCAATGAACTTACTAAGGACCGCCATGGAAACAGCGTCCCCTGTTGTTACAAAGAAGGACAACATAACTATATTGAAACCCGAAATATATTGGATATTTTCAATTGATAAATGAATAGAAATAAAAATCTTCAAATTTAGATATTGGTTTGAAGACTAATTGATTAATCCGCTAATCATTTCCACATTACTGGTTGCAGGGCCAATCAATCACACGCTGAAAACGTTATCATTAAGAAACAAAGCATATTCTACATCCTGCAGAGGTCATCTAGGCCGCGTTCAATGACGATCGGTACTTATAACCTGTATATTTTGTATGTTGTTCAGCAAAACCCATGTTAGTGACGGTTTAACAGTAAGATAGGCTCATATGACTTCAAGTTAACTAAACAGACTAGATTTCTGCAAGCGTCTCTCACTTGGGAAAATGCAAAACCTCTCCCCACTAATAAAATTTGTTTGTAGAAGTTGGCCCCTGAAAAGGAATTCAGTTTCATGCAACGGATATCTGGGTTTTTGTGCCCGATGGTTTGTCGTGTCTCACATTTCAGGTAGAACAGTGCCACCGTGAGGCTGTGCTCTGCTACTGCAGGGAGGAAGTTGTCGCTGTTGAGCAGCGTTACGGCGTCCATGTCCAATGAGACGCCTCGGCTCCTGAAGACCGACTCGGCCACCTCGTCGTCCAACATGTCTGCACTCGGGCGCACACAAACATGCACACACAGTTTTTACGTGTCTTAATGTCACACTGTTTACATTTTGAATAAATGTTAACAGTGTAAGCAATATAATTTAAGTGTCATATGATAATTTGTCGCTGTACAAGATGGACGTCGTTTTACCGAGCTCCGACCAGTCATCTGCATGCTCTCTCTCCTCCTCCTCCTCCTCCTCCTCCCCTTCCTCTTCCTCGTGCCCCCCAGCTCTCTCCTGGGCATTGAACAGCCCCACCACCTCCTCAAGGTTGGTCAGGGTCAGATACTTGACCCCTGAGCCCTGGTAGAGAGAGTTGAAACCAATGGGTAGGAAAACATATTAAACACGCATTTAAAAACCACGGATCAAAAGTCGATCAAAATCTGCTGACTGTCTTTTCGGGGGCCGGTTCTTGTCTCAACTCGACTGTTGTCCTTCTCACTTAAACATTGCATTAGATGGGTGATTTTATGCCATGAGGTTGATCCGTTTAACAATCTGTCTGTCCCTGTGCCTTAGAGACGTTAGGATAGATCCGTCTACCTGTCTACCCAGTGGACTGTGGCGAATGTTGCTGATCTATGCAGTGTACATCTAGGTGGTCACGCCTACTTGTGATGTCACTAAGGCCAGGGACTGGCAGATTTTCAAACTGCTTGCAATGGCTAATCACACTCACACCTGATGGCATAATATCACCCTTTTAACGACTAAACGTAGGTGTGTCTAAATTACTTTTGGATGAATGCATCCGCTCATTAAATGACTAAATTTGGTTGTGTGGATACATATGTCCTTCTGGGATGGCCATTTCATGGTGTGTAACAGAAATAACAATACACAATATCAAAATAACAGCAACCCAGTCTCCACTGGAGCAAATGGTAACGTGAGACAACAGAGCGAGGCACAAACAGGGAACACAATGAAAAGGTGATTGGCATGTTATTTACATGTGATGAATTTGTAGTGAACATGCTATGAATGAACTCACCTGTCCTGGAAGCCTGTAGGCCACGTTGAACTCCTCAGGTGTTTTCACCGCAGGACTCTCTCTGGACACACACACACACACACACACACACACAATCAAATGTTGGAAAAACAAAGGATTTGACCATACCACAGAGTCGTGAATACTGAGGCAGATGTGGGATGCTGAACATAGAAATAAAACAAGGAAGCCCACAACACGTTTTCCCTAAAATAACTACACGCCGAAACAACTCGACTATATAGTTTCGTAATACACACAACTCGAATGTGTATCGATGTATGTAATGAAGGCAAGAGTTGACCAGAATAAAAAAAGATGCCACTAAATCCTACACACTGCACCTTTAATGGATTAAAGAGCTGTAGTACAGAAGCGACATAGTGCAGCTTTAACCTACGGAAATATTGACTACAGCGTCACACACACACACACACACACACACACACACACACACACACACACACACACACACACACACACACACACACACACACACACACACACACACACACACACACACACACACACACACACACAGACACACACACACCAGCCTCCCATCACCTGTGCACTAGCATCAGCAGGGCCAGGCCTCGCAGCCTCCAGGCTAAAGTGGTGGCCACGGCCCGGTCTGGGTGCTCGGTGCTGGGCCGGCAGAACAGGAAGAGCTGGGGCGTCTGGAGGAGGGTATGGTGGGGGTGGACGGAGGAGGGGTCCTCACGCACCTCTGTCTGGTGGTCGGGGAAGAAGGAATGGCCACAGGTGTACAGGATGCAATTCTGAGGACGTCCTTGAAGACGTCTTAGTGGGCTCCATTTTGTTTTTATTGTATTCATTTTTTATGACCAGACTTTTCGAAGACACGGATCTAGCCGCAGGTCTTAATACAGCAACATTTCAATCTAATACTATATAGATCAGGGGTCTTAAACTCGCGGCCCGGGGGCCAATTGAGGCCCACGGGATGATATTTTGTGGTAAGTTTAGCGTTAGTGCGGCCCGCGCGTTGTTGTCAAACGCACATTTTTTGCTGAGTCGCTTGCCACGCTTTTTTATCACTTGTGATAGGGTAACCAGATGGGACAGTCCCAATTTTGAGTTGCGTGTCCTGAGTCCCGTCAAACGCCAAAGAACGCTATAAATGTCCGGGTTTCGACCAACCGCTATGAAATGTCCCCTGTTGTCAGCGATTACAGAGCCAACGTGATCTAATTATAGCCCGATATTTAACTTAGATTGGGTCAGTTGTGCCCCTTTTTTTGTGGAATACTTGATGCGGCCCAGCCTGACCCAGACACTACCTCCAGCGGCCCCCAGGTAAGTTGAGTTTGAGACCCCTGATATAGATGTTTCGTCATGGGACAATAATAAGGTGTCCTTTTAGCGCTAGAATTGATATTCATAAATTCAAGCTGAATAGTAAATAAACATTACAATTAAAATCTCCTTGGAACCAATATGAAATATTCTTAATTTCTTTTACTTTTGGTCATTGTTTGTTGAAACTCCCCCCGGGGAGAGGTTCCCCTCAACGCCCGCTTTAGTCCTCGAGGAGGCCCCTGGGTTGACTCACCACCAGGGGGGCCTCCATGAGCCGCAGGAACCCGTGGAGGTCCAGGGTGGACAGGGGCCGCCTCATGGGGGTCCTGGGGCAGCGGGGGTCGGGGGCCCCCGAGCCGGCCGGGCCCTGGAGGAGCCGGCAGTGGAGGAACCAGACCCCCGCTGTGAGGCCCGGGTCCATGCTGGGGGGGGGGGACAGGGTAGGAATTCTTTACTAATTCATTTGTATTCATTATTTTTTATTAACCTATTTTTTTTTTATTGCCTTCATTAGTTCATCGAAATTGCTACTTGGGCCCTCTGCAATCAGCTTATCGTGAAACGCAAAATTAAAGGCTAATTGATAAATTAATAAAAGTGGATTTTGATTGCATTATTCATTGCTATGAATAATCTCAGGAACAACAAAGGGCAAAATAAACGCAATTTACTATTTTCATAATTATAAGACAACCTTGTTAACTTTATGACATAAATGACGGGATGGGGAGTGAGGGAGATGAAATTACCACTATCACTATTCTAAAGAAAATAAGTAGTGGTCTCTAGTGGTCATTTGATTCCTGAACTGGGTCCAAGGCTGACCCGGTCCAAACCAGCGCTGACCCGGTTGAGTAAACAATGGTCGGGTGCTCCTCGTTTGACTATGGGCGTGTTGAAAACAGACCGGTTACCCCAGCTGCTCCAGTAGGGGTCCCCCGGTAGTGAGGACGAACTGGTGCTTGGCTCCGTACACAAACACCGTCTCCATCAGCGAGCGGTGCTCTGGGGAGACAACACCTTTAGCCTCCAGGGGTTTACACCACCAGAACCATCCCTCTGGGGAGACACCACCTTTAGCCTCCAGGGGTTTACACCACCAGAACCATCCCTCGGGCGGGAGCAGAGAGCTCCAAGGGTTTAAAATAGGATATCACATTTCTAACAGACAAGAGATACCGATAAATAGATAGAGTGACAGGCAGACAGACAGAAAGAGAGTGACAGGCAGACAGACAGAGAGAGAGGGGCAGACAGACAGACAGACAGACAGACAGACAGACAGACAGACAGACAGACAGACAGACAGACAGACAGACAGACAGACAGACAGACAGACAGACACACACAGAAAGAGAGAGAGACAGGCAGACAGAGTTAGATAGACAAACAGACAGACAGACAGACAGACAGACAGACAGACAGACAGACAGACAGACAGACAGACAGATACAGAAAGAGAGAGAGACAGCAGACAGAGAGATAGATAGACAGAAAGAGAGACAGGCAGACAGATGGATAGACAGACAGAGGGAGGCAGACGGCGAGACAGACAGAATCAATCAGAAAGACAAAGAGCATCACAGCGAGGTAACAAACTTCACTCTCTCTCTCCCTCCATCTCACTCCACCCTAACCCGACCCCCCCCCCACCCGAGGCTCACCCTGCGTGCCCAGCATCTGGACGTAGGCCAGCACCACGTTGCTCCTCCCCCACGCCGCGCGCTCCAGGGCCTGCAGGTCGGCCACGGACTGGGCGTAGCGCACCTCGTCAAACAGGACACCACTAGAGAGAGAGAGAGAGAGAGAGAGAGAGAGAGAGAGAGAGAGAGAGAGAGAGAGAGAGAGAGAGAGAGAGAGAGAGACAGAGACAGAGACAGAGACAGAGACAGAGACAGAGACAGAGAGAGAGCAATCATGCTTAAAGTAATAGTTTAATCTTTGATGGGCGATCATGCCTAATGTAATAATTCAACCTTTAATGTGCTGTAATTCTTAAGGCAATAGTTGAAGACGGACAGAGACAGACAGCTTGGCCCCCCTAGTAGTTTGAGTCAACCATCCAAAAAACATGGTGTATTTATTTTCCGCACTTGTGATTCCCACCACTAGGGGGATTTGTGAGTCATGTAACAGGTTTTCTGAAAGATGTGTTAATAAACTCCAATATCTGGTGCAAACACAAATCTTCAAAAACATACTGAAGAGTCACGAGAACAGAAACACAGTATCAGATAGACCTAAGCTGTGATGTGTGTTGGTTCAAAGTGTTGGTTCACAAACCAGCGTTCGACTGTAACATTAACCTGTTATAATAATTGAAAGGTCTGAAGTCAAACGTGAGTTCAGGGTACAAACATGAGTTCGGGAGTACAAACGTGAGTTTGGGAGCAAAAACGTGAGTTCATGAGAACATGTTTTCTGTTGACCAGTGCACTTACAACAGGACGTGTGCCACGATGGCATTGATGTCGAACACTGAGTCCACGTCAAAGCTCTTCAGAAGCTCAGCGTTCCTGAGGGAAACACACCACCATAACAAAAGACATTTATCTCAAAGGCAACATTACCAAGAAATGTATCTGCAGGATTGACATTGAGGGGGAAGACATAGCTTCACCTGACCTGTACCCGTGTTTCATGCAGACGTACCTGAACAGGTAGACCTTCTTCAGCAGCCGCTCTCCAGTGCAGAACTTGGCCGGCTGCCCCAGGCTGCAGTTCACCTGGACAGTGGGAACAAGATCTCAATATGGAGCTATAGCTGGATGTCTATTTCACCTCACAAACTTTTGTTCTCTTGTTTCTGTCCAGCTCACTGAAGTTCGATTTTTTTTAATCCATTTAGTATTTTATTATTGTGTGTGTGGGTGCGTGTGTGTGTGTTTGTGTGTGTGTGTGTGTGTTTGTGTGTGTGTGTGTTAGAGGTAGATCTACCAATAACAGGTAACTCCTGCTAAAACATGTTTAACATCTAGTGTAAGATTTGTTTAAGTGGAGATTTGGCGAGATTTGACCATAGCTAACTACATCACTTTATATCCAAGACTAGTTCTTTTAGCTTTTGGTTCTCCTTTAATCACAATCCGTCGCGTGTAACCCACAGCTCATAAACAAAACATTTGACTAATTTCCTTCCCATTCAGTCTCCAATCCACTGAATATTATCCAAAGCAAACAATAACCTAGGAGATGGAAAATCACTTGTTCAAAAATTAACCAAACCCCTGTTAACAGTCAATTATCTAATTCCTGTTCCTGTGCTCATTTGATTGAGTTCGACCCATTTATTACCCGGGAGATCAACGTGCCGTGACTCGAGTTATTATTAGGCTCTTATCTGGTTGAATAAATAAGAGAGAGAGGGATAATCGTCATCTGGGGTGTCGTTATGGTATATTAAAACCCGTCTCTGTGTTGTCTTCTGCTGCATAAAGTGCATGGATAGCAAACCCGTCGTCTGCATCTTGATTACAAATTGGATCACATCGTGTTTACGCCAGCGTCAGCATGATCGGTAGAACACCGTTTCTAATCCTTGTGGGCATTAGGAAGATCACGAGAGCTCTGTGTTACCTTGCCAACCACTATCCCATAATCCTGCAGGGCCTCCGCGGACTTGTCTAGCTGGACTAGGAAGAGGGAGATGGTGGGGGAGACTAGGGAAAGAGGGGCAGAGAGAAGGGGGATACACTTTTACAATGTCTTTAGCTCTCACAAACACAATTTAGTCATTGATAAATGTATTTTATGCAAAGCCACTCGGTTTAGATAAACCCAATATATGAGAGGGGATTTGAACCCTTTTCACCTTTGTCTATGGTTAGAACCCAGAACTAGGGCTGCTCGATTATGGGAAATATCTTAATCACGATTATTTTGGTCAATATTGAAATCACGATTATTCAAACTATTATTTTTGAATTTCAAAACATGTTGTATTTATTCAGCATGTCCCTCCCAAAGAAAACTTGTAAATGAGAACTTTGAAATTTCGCCCTAAAAAAATACACAAAATGGTCAAAAAGAAAATGTTTCAATCTAAAATAATAAACAGATATGTATCCAGCTGTTCTGCCCTTTCTATAAAACATTACATATATATAAAAAAAAAAAAACGCCCTACCCAGAACCATACGATACATGCGTTTCTAAACTAAATTAACTGTATCGCCATGATAATTCATAATGTACATGGTAGTTTCAAAATAAAACAAATGAACCATAAATATCTAAATTTTGTAGAGAAGGAAAAGTTGAGCAATGTGGAAAAAGTGTGTGCGTGTGTGTGTTATAAGCGGGTTTAACTAATAGTGCGTGTGTCTCCGTTAGTGCGTGTGTCCAAGCGCGTGCGTGTGCCAATTCAGCCACTTACCCCGATGCCCAAAGTACACAAACATAGTGCTCCCGGACTGCAGCTTCTCAGAGAAGCCCTCAGCGGAGTATTCGACCAGATGTGATCCGTTCTGCACATCGCAGCGTCCGGACTCCGTCCAGAGCCACAGCACCGCGGCCAGCATCGAAACCCACACCATGGCGACCAGCGCTTCTTAGTTAATCTACTATTTTAAGAGTTATGAGGAGATTGTTAGTGCGGTTGGGGAGCACCACATATTGTTCGGTACTATTCCGAGGAACATTCATTTGGGTCAATTGTGTGGCATTTTCATAACCCCCAGTATCACTCAGCTATGTGTACTCCGAACATGCATCGACACACCTTGAGTGTATAGTGTATACAACATCTCTAATTAAACCGTTCTTTGCAAGAGCTGTGTGTTTATATGTAGTACGACAACAGTTCCCTTCCCCCGTGTGCTGCTTCCTGTTTCTAAAATCCACTGGATTGCAGGACCCAATGAGGTCCACGGGATTTGTAGGCAAAAAACACGACCAATCACAGGTTCATACGGGTGGGGCTTCTACATCTGACATCATCTTGAACCAATCCGGGCACATATCGCTGGGGGCTGGGCCGGTGTTGAGCCAGTGAGCGACCAGTTTGATAAAGTGGGCGTCATGGGAGTACGCTTGGGATACCACTGCGGAAACTGAGTCGACTCCGTGGCTCTGGACGTCATCGTTCACACGGAGAGGAGACGGCGTCGGAGCCAAGATGGCGCTCTACGCAGCGCCAGTTTCCTGTTCATTGGAGGATACAAGGGGGCGGGTCTTAAACTGCATCGCAGCTGATCATGGTTTTTTCCTCTCAAGTTGTTTTCTTGCAGAGAGCAGCTTTGCAGAGATTTTTAATGGCTCTGTCTCTGTTAGCAGAAGACCTTTTATTGTGTGTGTATGTGTGCGTGTCTTGTCCATCTGTTTACATGCCGTGTTCCTTTGAAGCCTCGCATTTGAGAACAACTTCTGTTCATAGTGGGATTTTCTTCAAAATGAACTGTTTTTAGGACAAATGTCCTGGACTATCACTGGATCTAATTTGTTTTTAATCAACAATCAAATTAACTGCGCGTCTTTCCAAGTTTGATGTCCTATGATCGTTCGTGTCTCTATTCTCTACATCCGTCACATCGCCTTCGCATTGTTTTTTAGTTATTAATTTGTAGACCTCAAGATGTTTTCGCACGAAAAGGAGGTTAGTGCTATAGGCTTTACCTCCACAGACGAGTCCCCCGGGCAGTTGGTGCGACCTGACATCTCCCCGACCCTGGAGCTCGCTCTCACCATCGTGTACACCCTCCTCTACACCTTTCTGTTTGTTTTCGTGTACGTCCAGCTGTGGCTCATCCTGCACCACGGACACAAGCGCTTCAGCTACCAGAGTGTGTTGCTCTTCCTGTGCCTGCTGTGGGCTGCGTTGAGAACCACGCTGTTCTCCTTCTACTTTGAGAACGTCGCCCAGGCCAACCGCCTGCAGCCCTTTCCCTACTGGCTGCTATACTGCTGCCCGGTGTGTCTACAGTTCTTCACGCTGTGTCTGCTCAATCTGTACTTCACGCAGGTAAGAATGTTTCAGTTGGTGGGGGTGGTGGTGGTGGTGGTTTCGATGGTAGTGGTGTTGGTGGTGGTGGTGGTGGTTCTGATGATGGTGCTAGTGGTGGTGGGGGTGGTGATGGGGTTCTGGTGGTGACGGGTCTCTGGTGGTGTTGATGGTGCTGGTGTGGGTGGTGCTGGGGCTAGTGGTGGGGTTCTGGAGGTGGTGGTGCTGATGATGGTGGTGCTGATGGTGCTGATGGTGGTGGGTGTTTGGTAGGTACACCGGGCCTATCCTGTGTGACCTGATTTCTTAACGAAGGCGAAGAAGAGAGAAAGCGCTGACGGTGCGTTATCCAACCCATTGTGTACAGTGGCGTCGCCGTCGTTTCAATGAGGGCTTGATTACAGCGCGCCCCTCGGGTCAAGAGCTCCACTAGGCCCACACGTTCATCCGGTTCAGCCGATTGTTTGTTCTTCATGCAGGCCTGTCTATGTGGATTCATATCTAACCTGTGGGAAACTGTCACCGAACATGATGTTTAGATAGTTCCCAAGCCTCTATAAAGTGGTCTATTGATTATTAATATTGATCAATACAAAATTGAGGGGGTGGGGGGGGGGTTCTGGATAGGGAAGGGGGCCGTGTTCGCGTGGTCCGCTTTTCATACACTTGTATTCTGCCGTTAATATTACATGCCCTGTCAGGCCTGCATCAGGTGCGTGTTTGTTTAACATGGGAACGGTCCGAGTCCAACACGCGTCCAGTCGCAGTTGAATAATGTGGAAAAGACGTGTGGACTTTATAGAGGGCCCGACGAGCCCCTGCAGAAATAAACAAAGAGAGATATAATCTCCTGTTTATTTCTTCCTGTGCTGTTCACTCCTTTTCCTCATTAATGAAATTTGATTATACCGGCGTGGATTATGACTCATAATGTAGCCCCTATCTCTGTGCTGTCCAATCGTTGAATGGAGAGATTGTGAATGGGCCACTTTCTGTAGGCCTATAAATTCAGTAATAAGCCTACCCATCAGGGCTATACATTATAAGCCTATCTGTACAGTAATAGGCCTACATATACAGTAATAGTAGGCCTACACTGTAACGTATCTAAACACACAGAAATAAGCCTACACATACAAGTCGACCCATACAATAGGACAGGCCCTACCCATACAGTAATATGCCTGTATGCAGTAATAGCTATATACTTACACCAATAGGCCTATTCATACATGAATCGGCCTACACATACTGTAATGTATCTTGACATACAGAAGTAAGCCTACACATACAGTAATAGTAAGCGCACACAAAGTAATAGGCCTACACTCATACAGTAATAGTAGGACTACACATACTATAGTATGTGTAGTCCTACTATTACTGTATGAGTGTAGGCCTCCCAATTTCCAGTGGCCTACCCTGCTGCTAAGAGTATTCCATTTCCTGTGTGTGTGTGTGTGTGTGTGTGTGTGTGTGTGTGTGTGTGTGTGTGTGTGTGTGTGTGTGTGTGTGTGTGTGTGTGTGTGTGTGTGTGTGTGTGTGTGTGTGTGTGTGTGTGTGCACGAGACCACAGTGTGTGTACTTATAGAAACAAAAACATCATAAATTGCAACATGATATTCCGACATATCCGTAGCCTGTAGCTGTAAGTGTGTTCATATTTTCTGTTATGGACAACGGTGAAGGCTAGCCTAGGCTAATGCTAGCTATGCCACCAAGACAGCCAACAAACCTTGGGAATTAATCCTGCCATCTTGAAAGATGAGTTAATAAAGGAAATCCCGATTGATTTAACTTGTGAAGAAAATTCCCATTACTTTCACTTGTGAACAAAAAACTATTGATCTCACTTGTGTACTAAATCTACATTGATGACACTTGTAAACCAAGTCACCATTGGTTTAAGTTGACAGCGTGTGTCAACAACATTGTATAATTAAAATGGTGGCCAAACAAGCCTTATGGCAGGTCAGCAAAAAGTGTTGACGTAATAATATTGCCTGTTTAACTATTTGAACAAGCCAACATGTGTCGGACGCTGAAGAAAATGCCTGAAATATTTGGTGAATCTTAAGAGTTCCTCTCTCTCGGGCCTGGATGCAGAATCAGAACTCCCGGACGACAAGTCACCGTGGAGTCCGGTAACACACATGTTTACAATTGTGTGTGTGTGTGTGTGTGTGTGTGTGTGTGTGTGTGTGTGTGTGTGTGTGTGTGTGTGTGTCAAATCAGCTGGTCTCAGAAAAGCTGAATATATTTTTGGTGGATTTTAAATCGAAGAATAGTCCCGCCCACATGTTGAATATGTTTGGTATGTTTTGAGTGCTTGTCTGTGTACGTGCGCGTATAAGAAGAGAGCTCACTGAAAGAGTCGTTGTGTTTGAGAATCTGAGGTGTGCGCGTTTGTATTTTGAGATGGGGGTCAGCTTGCCGTTCACAGTTGCATAACAACTGCCCCTTCAGAATATCAGAGAGCAACTTGAATGTTGAATGTCACACACACACACACACACACACACAAACACACTTGGGACCATTGCATGCTAAAGTCACCCCTTGTGTGATTTTGACTAAAGTGTTGTAAGGGCTGAATCACTTCCCCGGAAAATTTTGTATTAGAAAAGCGGAAGCTTTTATTTTGAAGTGTGACGGGACACTGCTGCTGGGTCATGTGACTGGCGAGTCCACGCCTTTTGTACATCAGCTGACCTACTGGACAGCGAGATGTGGAAAAAGTGTTGACACACACACACACACACACACACACACGCCCGTTCATGTGTGCATACATAATGTATTCAGGCAAGCATGAGCTTTGACGAATAAAGTGAGACTTTGTTCAGTTTGAAAAGTGAATTCTGGCTTATTAACCATTTAATATTTATATTTTATAGGACATATGTGGGGGATTTAAATAGAATAATGATGAATGTTACATTAACACAAATATCAGTGTAAGCCGAAGGGGGGATAGCAAAGTACATGAATACATTCACTGGAATCAAATGAACCCCTACATATACAAATCAGAGGCATTATAGTCACAGCCACAACTCAAAGTGCGACAGTAGCTATAGCAACGAAAGTAAATGTTGCCCATACCCATTAATGGATTTTCTTTCTGCGCCACACTTATTTTTAATGTAAACTGGTGCATTTCAAAGCAATCGTTAATTATGGCAAATACAAGCATTTGCCATAATTTACATTTCTAACAACACACACACACACACACACACACACACACACACACACACACTCGCACACGCACTGATGAGTCAGGCGTGACTGTTTGTGCTCGTTAAGTCTTTAGCAGCGTCCCCTCGGCCTCCTACCTCCTCCATCAGAGCGGCTGCGATGTGAATAAAACATGGCGATCCCCGGGTCATTTGGAGTTTTGTCTCGGTACGTTCGGTGGAAGCTGCAGCTCTTCCTCGCAGCGCTGCAAGCAGGATTCATTCCGTTCAACAAGTCAACAACAACAACACACGTTTGATGTGAATTCCAAGGAGGCGCTACAGTTTCTTTCTTTTAGATGTTTATCGTGTCACCCGGTAATAAAGCGACCCCTTTTCGAAGGGACATTGACACACATACAGTGGGTAAACAAAGCCGGCGGGCCCACTGCTTTTGTTGGTTTCGATGTTTCCGTTTGTTCTCATCACAGCACGTGAAAGGCCGCTGATACCAGAGCTGCGTGTGTGTGACCATGTGAATGTTTTCCTTATTGCACTACCCCTAATTACCCGTTAACCCGTTCCGTTGTCATCTCAAAAACATGCTCTAAGAGTCCGCTGATGTTCTTAATAATGATCATTCATCATATATTCCGTTGCCTCGTGCGCAACGAGACCCCGACTCAAAACAGCCCTCTGTTCTTGATTGAAGAAACAATTATGGGTGTGACACACACTGACAAGTCACTTTCATTACTCCCAAATGACATTAGCAGACCAATCATGCCGTGGCGGTTGATTGCCTACGTCAGAATCCTCATCGCGCTGTCTTCAGACAAGTCGTAAGCTGGTTTGTCCATCTATTCTTGTATTCATAAACATTTTCCATTAAAACGCTAAACTCCACGTCGTCATGGAGTTTAACTCCACATCGTCATGGATGACCGTTTGGAGATGTCTTCAGGGAGGTTGTCGGATGTGGAACGATTGATCAGTGGTCCAGAGGAGGTCAGAGGTCAAGGTTCCTTGAGGGATACAGGAAACGGGTACAAGTTTAAAACTGAAGGGGATCGGCGGTGAAGCGTTGCCGGGGCAGCAACCCGGCTCTGAGTTCACACAGCTGACACACCCCAAGATGAACATAGAAGTGACACCGCTCTGTCAGGTCGGGCCACGTGCCCACTGCTGGACACACACGCTAGCACACGCACACATGCACACTCAGATCTACGCAGACAGTGTCATGTCTGCGTAGTGTCATGCGGTCAACCTCAAATGGGGATTTTCAAGCCTTGTTGGTGGTGAAGGGATTATAAATTCACAGTTTTCAACCTTTTCAACCTCAAGTTTGAAGTGTTCTTTCTTTCTTTGGTGTTCATGTAACTTAAAAATAAACTCCATCAATAACAGCAGTGTGAAACATTGGGCCAAAGGTTTTCACATAAATTTGCTATTATTCTGATGCTTCTCTTCTCTCTTTTCTCTCTCTCTCTCTCTCTCTCTCTCTCTCTCTCTCTCTCTCTCCCTCTCTGTGTCTCTCTCTTGGACCATTGCTCTCTCTCCCTCTGTATCTCTCTCTCTCTCTCTTCCTCTGTCTGTCTCTCTCTCTTTCTCTCTGTCTCTAGGTGATGTTCAAGGCTAAAGCAAAGTATTCCCCAGAACTCACCAAGTATAAGTAAGTAGTTTGGGTGACTTTTTTTTTCATCTCTGGTCGCCCTGTTCTGTCGGCCAACATAGTTGTGGTGGAAAATGAGCAGCTGTATTTCCTATACTTCGCATTTATTACGTTGTTGTGATGTTTTCAACCTGTGTCCCGCGTTGACGACATGAAACGGAATTCGAATTTAATGCTAGGTTTGCTTACCGGTATTATTGACATATTCTTGAAGTATCAATACTATAACATTGAAATATTTGACTTCACTCCACTTTTCGGAATACTTTCAAATCACGAGTACTTTAACGGTAATAAAGGACATCCTCTCTCTCTCTCTTCCCTCTCTCTCCGTCTCTCGCCCCGTCTGCGGCATCGAACAGGGTCCCCCTGCGGCTGGTGTTCCTGTGCCTCAGCGTGCTGTTCCTGGCGGTGAACCTGACCTGCGCGCTGCTGATCCAGAGCGCCGAGCAGCGCGCCGACCCCGCCAGGTGAGCGGTCCGCACGGTGGACCGTAAACTAACAATTCTACCACACTTTAAAGGATATTATATAATTATGAACCTAAATAAATAATACATTGATAAATTATACAGTTCATATTTTTTTTGGCATTGTAAAATGAATGAATAACGTGACATTAAAGAGTGACCATTTAAATGAATCAACGTTTAGGAAAAACGTAGGGTGTGCCTACAGGCCTACAGTTACACCGTGTCAATCTTTGGGGGGGGATTCATGGCAGCAGGTGACATCACTTAACGCTAATCTAGGCCAGGATGGGAAGCAGCCCAAGATTGAGCCGCTCATGTATCACGGTCAGTCTGGCCTGCTCCGTGGGACTCTCAACCTCGTCCCCAAACGCCCTCCTCTCACCACAGAACGCCAGGAGCGGGCTGCTCAGAATGAGCGCTACTGGTGGTGAGACAGGGCGGGACTTCCAGTTCCATGGATTTAGCGGCGAGAGAGAGGGCGGGACTTCCAGGTCCATGGATATAACCATAGACATCGGATATAACGGCGAGAGAGAGGGCGGGACGTTCTGTTGAGAGAGAGGGCGGGACTTCCAGTTCCATGGAGATACGTGAGAGAGGGCGGGACGTTCTGTTCAATGGGTATAGTGTTGAGAGACAGGGCGGGACTTCCAGTTCCATGGATTTAGATACGTGAGAGAGGGCGGGACTTCCAGTTCCATGGATTTAGATACGTGAGAGAGGGCGGGACGTTCAGTTCCATGGATTTAGCGATGAAAGAGAGGGCGGGACTTCCAGTTCCATGGATTTAGCGATGAAAGAGAGGACGGGACTTCCACTTACATGGATCTAGGGGCGAGAGAGAGGGCGGGACTCTGGTTAGAATGTTTTGGACATTGCTTTGTCCATTATTTCTTTGTAAAAAAAAATATATAAACTTAGCACAAAAAGTAAGGAAATTTGTGTTTGGAGGATTATTTCTCTGTGGTAAGAATGCTTTTGGGAAATAAATCTTATACCGTTGGAAAGCCTGTATAGTTCCCTTTCAAATGGTGCCCAATTTGTAAGGAAAATACACTTGTGGGATGAGCAGCAGAGCTGAGTATGTGGGTTGCGCCCATGAAAAATTTGCCAAATCTTCTCTGCCAATGCCAAACAGCTTATTCTGCCATTGACTCGTTTGGTGTTTGTTGGATTCGATGATTGAAGTTTGAAGAAACAAGACATATTGGCAATTTAACAATTTATTCATTTCACAAACAGGAGCCTCAGTAGCGTGTGGAAGAACCATACACAGCCACACCAGCCTGGCACCTACTCCTCATGCTGGTCACCAGCCTGGTCACACACTGCTGTGGGATGGCATCCCATTCTTCAACCAGCATTTGTCGCAAGTCAGCCAACGTGGTTGTGTCGGTCCCTCTGGCACGAACAGCACGCCCAAGCTGATCCCACAAGTGTTCAATGGGGTTGAGGTCAGGACTGCTAGCCGGCCACTCCATCGTCTCCACTCCCACATTCTGGAGGTAGTGTCTGATAAACCCCGCCCTGTGGGAGCGAGCGTTGTCATCTTGGAGGATCGAGTTCGGTCCCAGACTGTGGAGACATGGGATTGCCACTGGTTGCAGAGGCTCATCTCTAATATCTCTCTGCATTGAGATTGCCTCCATTGATGACAAGCCTCGTTTTTCCAGTGAGGGAGATGCTTGGTTTTGCGGAACACCAGCTCGAAGTTGCCCTATCGCAAGGGCCCTATCCAGATCAGTCAAACGCGGCATGCCGATTCTTGGAGCAGACACTTACTGACTGGGGGTACCAGAAGCTCAAAACAAGTGTAAATAGCAACAGCAAAATAACCTGTTTGAAGATATGGCAAATTTTATTGCCAAAAAGCCTTGTTACCACAGAGAAATAATCGACCAAACAAAAATGTCCTTACTTTTTAAGTTTATATATTCATTCTTGTTTTGTTGTCGTTCCGCCGTTTGCTCCGGGGACTATTAAATGTGAGTACTCCCAACCTAACGCGACTGTGTGTGTGTGTGTGTGTGTGTGTGTGTGTGTGTGTGTGTGTGTGTGTGTGTGTGTGTGTGTGTGTGTGTGGGTGTGTGTGGGTGTATGTATGTCCTGTGTATATGTGTATGTGTGGGTGCGCGTATGTGTGCGCGTATGCGTGTGTGTGTGTTTGTGTGTGTGTGTCTCCCCCAGTGCGGGGGGGGTCCGGCGGGCGGTCCTGGCCCGGGTCCTGGTCAACGACAGCCTGTTCGTGCTGTGCGCTGTCTCGCTCTCCATCTGCATCTTCAGGATCGCCAAGATGTCCTCGGCCAACGTCTACCTGGAGTCCAAGGTGATACAACACACACACACACACACACACACACACACACACACACACACACACACACACACACACACACACACACACACACACAGAAAAACACACGTTGACACACACACACACACACGCGCGTAGACACAAAAACACACACACACCCACACACACACACCCACAAATACACACGGACATACATGCACGGACGGACGCACACATACACACACACACACACACACACACACACGGCACACACCACACACACACACACACACACACACACACACACACACATAAGGACCCACAGATTTAGTCATTTTTTGCAGACGCTTTTTATGTAATGCGAGTCACTACAAAAAAATGCAGTGTAAGAATAGGTAGGTGTAAGACTCCAAATGTGTTTTCAGCTATTTATTTATTTTAATATGTGGCAATGTTACCGTACCAGTGGATATCCCATTGTCAAAGTGCTCTCTGAATTCAGAAGACCAGTGCAGCTCAACAAAGAACGTTCCGGGCTAGACCTAGATCATCACAAATCAACAAAAGTGCACAACTCAGCCGGAAGACAGGGCTCTTTTTTTTGACAGTCTTTGCCTCCACCTCCTCCCTGCCTCCTCTTCCTCCTTCTCCCCACCACCACCTCCTCCTCCTCCTCCTTCTCTTCCTCCTCCTCCTCTTCCCCCCTCCTCCTCCCCTCCTCCTCCCCCACCACCTCCTCCGCTGCCTCTTCCTCTTCCTCCTCCCCCCCTCCTCCTCCCTCCTCCTCCTCCCCCCCTCCCCTCCTGCTCCTCCCCCTCCACCCCCCTCCTCCCCTCCTCCCCCCCTCCTCCCCTCCTCCCCCCCTCCTCCCCTCCTCCCCCCCTCCTCCCCTCCTCCTCCTTCTCCCCTCCCCCCCCCCCCTCCTCCCTCCTCCCCCCCTCCTCCCCTCCTCCTCCTTCTCCCCTCCCCCCCCCCCTCCTCCCTCCTCTCCCCCCCTCCCCCTGCCCCCTTCAGGGCACTTCGGTGAGACAGGCCACGGCCATCGGCTCTCTGATCATCCTGCTGTTCACGTCCAGGGCCTGCTACAACCTGGCAGTGGTGGCGCTGGCCCCCGAGGGGCCCGCCACCCCCTTCAGCTACGGCTGGTTCAGCGTCTCCGATCAGGTAACCATGACGACAACCGCCATGCCGTCTTTATTTTGAATGCCTCAATTGTTTTGGCCTCAATGGCAGACGGAATAAAAGTACTAGGAAGGACACTTAATTTGTTCTGTGATTTCGACTTTTTTCATTCTTTTTTTGTGTGCTTTAACAAAATTATTATGTTTACATTTTGGGTAAAAGTTAATAACTAGAATCAGTTGGCCAGTTGTGTCATCAGACGGTAACCCAGCAACCGTGTGTCAATTGTTATCGATTGGAATAAACAGTCTTTATATGGACTTACTATAGTGCTGTCAAGCGATTAAAATATTTAATCGCAATTAATCGCATTAATGTCATAGTTAACTCACGTAATCGCAATTTTTTTTCGATGCTAAATATCCCTTGATTTCTTTGTCCCATTAATTGTTCTCATTTTAATGCTCTTATCAACATGGAGAAGTGCATCGGCTTGCCTTGTGCAAATGTTTTTTTATTGATAACAACATTGGCTTATACTGATCAAAACAGGACGATACAAAAAAAAGCCTATAGTGCAATTAAACGATGAACATACAAACATACTGCCTTGAACATAGCACTCAGGCTACTGATTCTTTGTTTTGAGCCAAAGAAAAAAAAATATTGGTTTGCGTTAACGCCGTTATTAACGCGTTTAACTGACAGCACTATTAAATGCCTTTTTTGGAAACGTCTTAATTTAATGTTTCTGTAGTATTAATGGTCCAGAAATTACTTACGCACTCATATCCAGTCGTAGGAAATATACGCTTTATTCTGAGTAACTTGTTTCAGACAAGCAGTTATTGTCTGCTATGTTCGGCTTTCACCGGCAAATATACTAGCCTCTTCATGACAAAATGTCAATGGTGTAATATGACTATGACTTTGTCTTTGTCAAATATGTTTCTGCTCAACAAGTCGTAATTTCTGTAAACTGCTAACCGGCGACAAATGTTTCAGATTTCTGACACATATATGTACCGTTCACTTTGGTTTTCTCTGGATGTGTTAGAATACACACACGTACACGTAGTGTGTGTGTGTGTGTGTGTGTGTGTGTGGGGGGGGGGGGGGGGGGGGGGGGGGGGTGTGCGTGTGTGTGGTGTGTGTGTGTGTGTGTGTGTGTGAGACATCATCCTAGGAGATTTGTTGAAGTAATGCTTAGTAGAGTAAAGGGCTTTGTCTGTCTATAAATAATCGTGTGTGTGTGTGTAGTCTGCATATGTTGGGTGGGGTGTGTGTATGTGTGTGGACTGCATATGTTGTGGTGTGTGTGTGTGTGATTATGTGTAGTCTGCACTGTGGGGTAGGGGTGTAAGTGTGTGTGTGGATGGTGTTGACCTACATCAGGGCTCAGCCTTACAGACAGACAGCCAAGTCCAAAGGGCTCCATGGAGACCAGAGAATGTGTGTGTGTGTGCGTGTGTGTGTGTGTGTGTGTGTGTGTGTGTGTGTGTGTGTGTGTGTGTGTGTGTGTGTGTGTGTGTGTGTGTGTGTGTGTGTGTGTGTGTGTGTGTGTGTGTGTGTGTGTCTGTGTGTGTGCACAAGTGAAACTGTGTTCCAACCAGGCCAGCCACAGAGACTCTGTTGCTATACCTTCACACTGAATACATTTAAACGTGTTCAATCATTCAAGTATCCGCTAAGTCATTTATTGATAAATAAATTCATATATTTATGTTTCATTGAAAGAACAATCACGGAGCAGGATTCCAATACGGGCTCTGTTTTTCCAACATATCCGGTAATTCATCGTGTGTTTGTTTTAATCCAGGGCTGTGTTTACGTTCAGTAGGTCAAGTCATGCTTGACCTACTGGAAACCTTATATCCACACACTGCAACACATGAATGTTCATTATTAAATAAACATGTCTTTGTCTTTAACTCACTTTTTCGTGTGGATCCACACAGGCATCCAGAGTGAATTATGGTGGGAGATCGATGAAGGGATTGATTTACAGAAGCTTGAAAAATAAACCAACCACAATGTTTTTAAGCAATGCTTCAAAACCCAGCAGGCATCCTGGTGTAACCTTGTGTTTGTGTGGTTGTTTTTGTGTGGTTATGTGTGCGTGTGTGTGCATCTGGGTGTTTGTGCGTGCATGGGTCTGTGTGCTTGCATGTGTCGGGGCATGTGTTTGTATGTATTG
>NC_082385.1:29412489-29448057 GCF_031168955.1 Gadus macrocephalus
ATAATATATATATCATGTCCCCGTTAAAGAGCCTCCCATCTTTCCGACGTTTTTATCACTGGTCACTTGTAACTGAGCCTAAGCTGGAACTACTGAGTCTGGCTTTGTGAGGTCCCACAGAGTACACACACACATTTAGAGAGCGACTATTTTACCATATGGTGTAAATGTCCAAAGGTATTTTGAATTTACACTCTGTAAGGCCACACCCAGTGACGCTTGTGACACTATTAAGCTGATGTCTACTCATGGACGTTCATGGACAATCACAAGCGGTTTGTAATCACGAATAGAGTGTTGGATGGGACTGCAGATTCATCTGCGTTGTTCCGTCTGCTAACCTTCTTCTGATTGGTCTGATGGTGTTGCGTTTACATTCCCTCGTTGTTGGAAAGCCCAAATCCAACCCCTGAAAACAGAGGTCTCTCAGTGACAGCAGGTGTTTGACGATAGGCTGGCCTTTCCAAACAGCCTGGACGAAAGACAGCGGCCAAGCGATGGGAGAAGGAACTCCTGGCCGCACGCAGCTTCTGGTCCCTCCAAACCCTTCAACATGTCCTCTTCTTGCATGTTGCCTCCAACCCCAAGCCAGCATTTGTATTCCCAGTCGATTCAATCGATTTAGCTGAAGACATTCATTGATGAACCTAGAGGCCGCTCTGAGTGTTGGGACTGATGAAATAAGGAGATTTTAAGTATGAGAAATATATTTTTCTAATTCAGGAAGAAGGGATTTGATTCATTGTCATTGCTGAAGAAGAGGTCAAAGGCCAGAGAACTTGACGACAAAATAAGCAGAGAGAAAAAGGACTTTCACAGACATACGGAAAAAGCCCCTGGTACTATTTGTGAGAGCTTGACCCAACGAAACAAACGTTTCTCGGCCCAGAAGTTTATCGTTATGGAGAAGAAAAAGCAATGCACGGAGAAGAGAGCCAGGGTTGTAATGATGAGGTCATGAGGTACAAGGAATAAAGAGGTCTCCAAAAACACGACAAACCATCAAATGATTGTACAGATGTTTGTGAAGCAACTTTTTGCACTTAATAGTATTTAGGCCTCACGTAGAACGGCACGGAAATTATTTGAATGTACAATTCTCTTGCTTTAATCCGCTTATTTGTTTCGCGGTCATATCTCCCAATTATTTTGCCTTTCCTTCAGGAAGAAAAGTATGTCTATGTTCCTTACTTGGTGTAGCCATTGAATCCAATTTCACACCATGAATTAATGTGCCAACATGCTAGTTTCATTCCTTTACAATATTGTATGTTTTGCACATTTCGTTTGGTCAAGGGAAATACGAAAATCGATAGTGAAGGCTTATTGGATAGTCGCTTGGAAACGGATCAGTGCCATTCTCAGCCCTATGTGACTAATTGGATCTCTTATTTTACATTACCGATTTTGTTCCCTAGTGAATGTGCTTTTATTCAACCCGCCTTTTCTAACATTGTATTGTGTTTTAATTCGGACTATATTAAGTAGTTGAGTTAAATTTTAATGTTTAACTTTTGACCAAAATCTCTTGTTACTAGGCCTTAAGTTTCATCTGAACTATTTCTCATCCAACCATATATCCTATCTGCCAATTTAAAAATGATATTTGGTCAACATCAAATCATTGCCACACTTGAATGTGAGATTAGTGATCAACTCTACAAGTCGATGCATTCAGTTCCCAATGTGTGTGTGCTATGTAAAGATCGGACGGCAGAGTGTGTTCAGCAGTCAATCGATCACTGATTGAATATAAGCCTATCTCTATCGATCCGCCTCTCACACTTGAAGGCCATACTTTTCAGTGATAGCTACGTGCAATCGACGGGTGCATTTCAAATCAGAGCTTTGACCTTTTGACCTAAAAATAAGCCTAATAATTATGAAAATTATTAGGAGACACGTCTACCCTCAATATAATTTATATTAAATTGTGTTGTAAGTAGACCTATTAGCTTTTTCTGTAGGCTTTAATCATATTTGTTTTATTATACTTATAATTTTGTTGGCAATCATTGTTTCACGTGTGGCCATATTGAATGTAACCCCCTATGTAAAATATCATAATCACTAATGACGTATGCAGGGCAACCACTACCTATGAATGAAAGATACCGCTACCGTGCACTGTTTGTTTTCCTGGGATTAATTAATTAAATATTTTTCATGTTACATAAATTGTTTTACTTTCCACCAGAGAAGGACGTCGACATCTACAACATTAAAACTAACTTTACGTCAAACTGACTTCACTCGAGTTATCCTTGTCTTGGTTCAAACACAGTAAATTGTGATATTGGAGGGAAGCTGGTATCTTGGTCAATAAGGCGTCGAGCAGGGGACAGTGTTGCCCGCTTGGGTCAGATTTCCCGTTGCAGCCAGTGTTGCCTGATTGCGCGGGAAATCTGGCCCAATCTGGCAACACGGTGTCCCCAAGTGTCAAACCAAATGCTCGAAACCGCATCTCCAGTCTGGCTCAAGGTTGAACCAAAATATTAACGAGTGAAGACCAAATATATACAAATGATAATTATATTATTATAACGTTCACAGGACATGGATATTTTGTTGCCGCATCAGAAACAGGCTAACTTAACATAAACTCTGATGTGTCTGAAACAACCACAGTGTAGTTACTAATTTTCAATATAGGGTCATAATCATACCTACTGAGAATTTCCTGAACATGCATCAAACACAGCAGGCCATTCTCAATTCCAGGATGAGGACTGAACCAAGGATGTTATAATACTGGGTACGCGTTTCTTCCCTTTACTGCTCTTTTATTTATCCGGAAAATAGGGCAGAGGTTAACAACGCAAGGAAGGTACATAATTAAGACTGACAAATTGGTCGGATCCTGTAAAAGTTGTTTTTCCATTATTTTGAGTAGATTTAAGAGGAACCTCGACTACTGGCGAATTTAAAACAGAACAACAGAAATGTATCTGGATATATTCTTGGAGAAAACCCACAAAAACAATTTGGGAACATTTGGTTGATTAAAAATGTCCATGAAACGACTTGGCAGGTCATTCAACACATGTACACAGCAGATATTACAACAAATGTGTGACACAAAACAATGCAACATTTGCTATAAATCCCAGAAAAGCAGTTTAGATAGTGTTTGTATTAGGGGGCAGGATATTCTAATGGTTGAACCACTCCCAGCCTGAAAGGTCCTGGGAGTGGTTCACATGATCATGACCAAAGTCCACAGCAACTCTACCTGCAACTAAAGGCTCTGTAGGAAAACAAATGAGATTATTTGAGCCTCAGTTGAATGCAATTCTGAACAAGTTTCTGGTTTGAGTGAGACTGCCTCTGTATGAAACAATTTAGATTAAGACCTCCCGGTTTATTTCTGACCAATCAGGGCAACTCCTCCCTAATTGCCAGTCAATCACAGGTGTGTGAAGAGCACTCCTTAATGGTGGAGAAAAGTAGGGAGGCGGGGTTTAAATTTTTTTTTATCTTGCGTTCCTCCATTTTCTCTCTTAATAATCCATTTCATTTTACTGTAATTGTTTGATGAATGAATGAATAAGTAGTCCGTAGTTAACTTGTGCATCAAGCCTCTTTATTTCAAACGCATTAAATATCCCTAAAGTCAGTCAGTGACGTCTCTACATTAATTTATCATTGGATCACAATGATACCAAATATAAACCTAATTGTTATTTAAATGGTATAAACAAATATACATTTGCAATTCAAGTTTAGTTTTGTCGACAGCTCATAACACGAATTAGGAGTCGGCTCCAATGTGATTTTCTTCACTCGATTAGTCTACTTCCTTACATGTACCTACAAGGAGCAGACCCATATTTAGTGTGATTAGTGACACCTGTGTTTTTTCTACAATGACACCTGTGAATAGGATCTAAATTTCCTTTTTTCTCTTTTCTGAAAAAAAAAAAACACTGAAAAATAAACTACTGAAATCAATTTGAACAAAATCAACTCTTTTAATACTTGGATGAACTGAGAAACGTTTGATTATCTCTTAATTATCAGAATAATTAAAGTGATTTTAAGGCATGACTGTATAGGCACCCATGAAAGGAAAATAGGACGCACAAAGATACTCCAAGACCTGTTCAAAGTGCCAAAAGACAGAACACGCGTGTGAAATGGAAAGCATAATTAACTGATCCATCTACCAATGGCCTGTAACATGTCCGCGCACAAGGCCGACATGTCCACACGCAACATACCGTCTCGACAGGCAAATTATCATAAACATAAGCTCTTAAGCCGATCCTAAAGCAGAATATGGCAGGTTGAGAAAACATTTAAGCAGTTACTTCAATTTAATTACAGGAACAATCAGCGAAATGTGAAACGCATGACCAACCCTGTACTGGAAAGGACCCTGTTTGGACGCTATCACTAAGCCTGGGATAGACTGGGTGGTCCGGTTTATCCCCAAGAAGCGCTGTTTGAAGACCTATGTAGAACTGTGATGCTGTTGAGCAGCGGCCGTAGAGTACCCAGTAAACCTGAGTATTTAAATGGAATTGCACTTAAGCGTGTGTTCTTGTTCAACTTTGAATCTGTATTTTGTTTGTACTTTTTAAGGCCCTTTACAATAAGGAACACCGGTCCCTCGGGGAAGGTCGTTCTTATTGTTTTGTCCACGTGGGAGAGAAGAGTTTTGATTCGAAATTCTTCGTTTTTTCCTTTTGATCTAACAGGTGTAAAATGGCGTCCAAAGTCTCCGACCTCAATGAAACAACTTATCTGCGACCCGGAAACCCTTTTTTATTTTGGATAAAAAGAATCAAAAAAACTTTTGGTGTCCAATTCTCTCAGAGGTCGTCGCAGTCGCTGCTGTCCCACAGGTCGGCCACGCCCCTTTGGGGGAGGAGCTTGCCCCTCTGTCAGGAGTGATACTCGCCCCCCAAGCCCTCTTGGTTGGTCACGTGACGGTATCCCTGGCTGGTGATTGGCTGCTTCTGCCGACAGAGGAGCGCGGTAATCAGGACCAGGAGGAAGACGAGGAGGGCGCTGGACACGGCCAACGCCACCACCACCTCTGTAGACGGAGGAGGAAGAGGAGGAGTTTAAGACCACACTTATGAAAGATAAGTCTTAAAGATGTGCACTTAAACCACGATACAACACGGTTTGACATGCCGCAAATTCAGACGCAATCCAGATTTTCCAGTATGCCAATCTTCGAGGAGTGATTTTTACGAAATTGCATATAAAACACACAAGTTAAGTGTTTGATCTGCTTTGGTCCAACCGTTAAGACAACACAAGGAAATACGTTTAACGGACACTGAAAATGTTCCTGTTGGATAACAACTTCAAAACGGATTTATTTTTACTACCTTTTCGTATTCTGTGTATTTATGTTTTGATTTATTCATAACATGTGAAATATATATCGATGAAAAAACGGTTACATCATGACATCCAGGTTTTGATTTAATCTTTTCAAATGGTGGGGGAAATTTGTTTTCAGAAACATAATAGGTGTGACCATAGCCAGAGGAGGAAAGGATTTATCTGACACAGAGGCTTGCGTCTGAATAATATTTCAGTGCCCCAAGATTGTAAATGAGATACAATACAATACATTGTAAGGGAAAACAGCATCTCACACACACACACACACACACACACACACACACACACACACACACACACACACACACACACACACACACACACACACACACACACACACACACACACACAGAGAGAGAGAAACTAGGTCGCCCAAGTGTGCCTGAGCCATGATCATGTTTCATGTCACCTGAATATTGGGCTTTGTCTTTTTGTTTTGTCTGGTGTGTACAGTACGACTTCTCAATGCTGTATCATTTTAAACTTCCCTGAGGCAGCCCACCTGAATATTTATTTATTTTATGTTATTTTATGTGTTGATTACATTTGTTTATGAGTAGTCCGCCCAATTCACCTACCCAAATAAGAACAGACTTAATTATAAAAAAATATTTATAATAATTAGCCAGGCGCCAAGATGCCGAAACGTGGGTATAACGACAACAAGGATTTTTTTTTTCCTGAGCCATTTTTCCAGTCCCTTGTTGTTTTTGGTGTTTGCCACAAACCTTTGTCATTGAACGCCGAGGGCACCTGGCACTCCTTCTCCAAGTCATCCGGTATGAAGGGGCCTGTGATTCTGATGTAGTCCTCCAGGGGGCAGTCCTGAGAACACCCGGGCAGGGCCACCGGGTACGGCTCGGGCAGGCTGCTGTCGTTGCGGTAGAACATGGAGACGGACATGGATCTGGAAGAGGGAAGGGAGATGAAGACACAAGATGGGACGGTGAAAAGATGATGGAAATATACCAAATTAAAAAAATTAAAACAGATTGTTTTTAGGATATATAGCTAATGAGTATATGCTACACAGGAACCTTCTAAGATGGCGAAATTTGATTGGTTTGCTATCTCGGGATATTGGGCAATAGACCTCTGAAGAATACTTTAGTCCCGCCTCCGAGGCTCTATATTCCATGTTTACATGTCGGAACGTCCAGGCATCAAAACTGAAAGTTACATTTAAAGCAGCACACTGCTGCTGTGATGGTGGATCAAAACAATCACACATCTCAATGGCAGTTTATATAGTTTTAAATACATACACTTAAGTTAGAAAGATAATGGATATCCATCTGATATTCGCATCACAGCGATCCGAGGCTGGGAACTAAAGACGTGATCCCCGGTCGGAGTGCCTAGTGTCTAGCGATGTAATACCAGCCCAGGAGACGGTCGGGCAGCAGCACTCACTCTCTATAGTGCCATCGTTTGGTCCATATTGCTACACAAGATGCGAATTACAAAAAAGGAGCCTGCCCTAATCAATAGCCTCACTAAAACACAATTAACCCTGCAATGAACCCAGCTGTCTAGAAGTGTTTCCCGCTAGCTCTACCACAGTAAAAAAAAGCAGGGGGAAAACAGCGTGGCCAGTTGCGCTCCGGTGGGGGTGAGACCCACATAGAGTGTGTAAGCCACAATAAACTTACTTTCAATATTAGTGGAAACTGTTGCAAACTTATAAAAAATAATAATACCTGATTGAAGGGTGCTTATGTCGTCTCTATCATTAGTCTATGGGCCATAATTATTTAAACGGAACAGGACTTGTCTAAGTTGGCAAATTGCATATTAGAAACACGGCATTGTTGCCTGGACGAGGTCATGTGCGGTCATACACGCTACAGTGACTGCTTTCACCAGAGTGTGTGTGTGTGTGTGTGTGTGTGTGTGTGTGTTGACGTCTCACCCGTTGTCCTCTCTGTAGAGCTCGATCATGTGACAGGAGGCGTATGGGGGCTGGATGCCGTTGAACACACTCATGCTAGACTGCAGCGCCACCACCGTAGTGTCATGCTGTAGTGCACACACACACACACACACACACACACACACACACACACACACACACACACACACACACACACACACACACACACACACACACACACACACACACACACACACACACCCCAAGTTAGTTTGGTTTACTTTTGCTTTGTCAAAATCCCACTACAGGATTGTCAATGGCCGATCCTCCGTGAGTATTGATCAGCGGTCTCTACGGCGATAGGGAAATCACAATTCATGCCTGCCTTGATTTTCAGACATATCCAACACAATGTCTGCATTGCTGTCATCAGCAGAGAGAAGTGCCGAAAAGCTTGCCGAATATATTTTCCACAACAAGTATGCTGCCCTCTTCAGGACCGATGAGGTCATAGCATGGCAGTTGGCTCACCGCTGAGAGCATCATCATCTTCAGCGGCTCGTTGGAGTTCAGCTCAGCCCTCTTGGAAAGGTTCTTCACTATTTCCCCCAGCAACACACCTGAATCATAAAATAAAAATCGAATTAGACAATTTGATCAACTGTTGGGAAGCTAATCTTTGCGTATCACGGTGACAGTGAGTCAAAGTAGTAAGAGGAGTCATTTCCACTGGCCATGGCGGTCGTTAAACAATTCATGAATCCTTGCAGATTTTCTATAACGTTTTTCTGTTGTTGTGTAATGCATCCACAAGGGGGCGACGTGAGCAAACCCTCCATAACCAGCTCAGAGCAGCGACAGTCACGGTATCGGGACTTGTTCTTCTTTCTCAACAAACCTATTTAAAGCTATAAGCTAGTCAGAGCAACAACTAAGCAAATACTTTTTCACAGTCCTTGGCTCATGTGAATTATCATATATGTACACAACTCATTTAGAGATCCGTATTAGCAGCCACACACACAAACAAAAAACAAACTCACCTCCCTGCAGCCTGCACTTCTCCTGGTGCTTGTAGATGTCAAACATGATCTGTGTGTGAAAAGGTTCATTAACACAATGTCAACATGTGTCCCCTTTACATTTCCCCCCCCCCCCATCCATTTTAATGTCACCGTCAAACCATCATGTGGTTTGAAACCATTGACTAGTCGCGAGTGGTAAAACTTTTAATTTCATTTCACTTAAGACCCCACAACATTCTTAACTTGTTACACAACAGCTACAGCTGCAAAGCTATTGTCGACAATTTCACGAGGGGCCGTTGGACATTACATGGGAGTACGGCTGGTGGTCACATTGCTCATGTTTAATCTCAGGATGTCCAATGATCTTAAGCTTTAACTGTCCAAATAATATTTAATTTAAAGTTAACCCTTCAAAGTATACAATTCAAAACTGGGCTATTCCATCCCCCAATCCTGCACCTCCCAGGCCTAGTTTCACCTCCTGGTAACTAGCCAACCACAGGTGATATTACAAGGCGATGGGGTCACCCTTCTGCACAAACCTGGAATGCAAAGTCCTTCAGTATCTTCAGCTTGTCCATGACGTCTTCCGTCACCCACGCTGGAGCGGTGAGGTTGTGGCGCGACTATACATGCACACAGACACACACAATTGTCAACGTCAATCTAATGCGTTCATTTGGCTTTTATCTTTTAGCTCAAATATTGGAACAAAGCCAATCGGTCTGTTTAAGTGCGTTCTTGTAAAAAGCCTCATCGATAGTATGACTCAGGGCCTGGACACAGACTCGTCCCTCCAACTGCTATCCATCGTGTGTTCACAAGGTTGCTCTTTGGTGTGGCTGGTGAAGTGTTTAAAGAGCTAATGCGCGCGCGCGCGCACACACACACACACACACACACACACACACACACACACACACACACACACACACACACACACACACACACACACACACACACACACACACACACACACACACACACACACACACACACACACACACACACACACACACACACACACACACACACACAGTCTCTCATCCAACCCCCACATCATTACTCTGCAGAGTCCACCTCTCTGTCAGTGCAATTTCAGTTCTCGTTCTTGAAACGTCTATCATCGTTAAATCGCTTTGCTGATCTCATTAAAAAATGTTCTGCAAAAGATGTGGCCTTAGGGATGTTATGTTGTCAAGCGCAGGAACCTATCTTGTCAGGCTATGTCCTTTGACATTTGACATGAGATTTAAATGTTCCATCATCTTAAAGGATATCATGTTGTTGGTCCAAAGGTAACTTTAAGGATGCCATCTCTTTTCTAATCACTAGCATTTTCCCACCGTATACATTTTTCATTGGCTGTTATTTATCCATTATTTGTATCGTAATGGATTTTAGCGAGATCTTAAAATAAAATAAAAAATATAAATACAACAGAAAAGTGGTTCTATAAACACAAGCCTTCAGAGGTTCGCAATTCTGCTTTCTGGGGAGTTAAATTCGTCATGGGACACCACACAACCACTCCAGTTCATAATCAATCTTACTATAATCTCAAAAGGTTAACTCGCATGCAACCTTTTATTTTTTTTTAGATATCGTCTGTACTTTCACACAGCACTCGTTCTCTGTGGTTGCTTTGAAACAAAGCATGATTGACATACATTCAGCAAAAAAAAAAGAGGATCCGTCCTTTTTTGCTTCTGGTCTACAGTGAGACACAGAGATCGTCTCCGGTACAGGTGATAAGCTCGTCTGGGCTTCTGACTTCAGGGTATTTTTGCAGTAACACCCCTTTGCATTTGCATGTGAGAGCACGTGCACGGCCCTTGTGTGTGTGCGCGTGCGTCCATGAATGCGCGCATTTGTCTGTTTGTGTGCTCGTTTGTCTACTAGTGCGAGTGTGTGTTCTCACCTCGCAGAAGAGCGTGTCGTAGACACTCCACACCGTCTCCACGCTGGTGTTGAGCTGACCCGTCTTGTTATGCACCATTTCCATAAAGTCCTGAAAACAGAAACACCATCCCATTGTTAAAAACGGTGCGCAGGGCACAAACACCTTTGTAGTGGGGCTAGATTGTCTTCACTCAACTCATACAGCTCTTGTAAGGTGAGATAGGCAAACAAAGTGTTTTTGTGTCTGCGCAGGCGCGGCAGGCCGTGTGCTTGGGCCTTCAGAGCCTGTGAGCGCGGGGGTTCAAGGGAGGGTTACCGAGTACTTGGTGGTCATGTTGACGAACTCCGGGCTTTTCTCCGTCTCGGTCATCAGCTGCTTGTAGCGTGGGCACTTATCCGTCGGGAAGGAGAGCAGCTACACACAAAGGGGTAGAGGCTCAGATAAATACACTTTATTTCCGCTGGTAAACACAACCAAAGAAACGACAACATACAAGAGAGAAAAATGTAATCAATGAGAACCAAGACATATAAAATAAATGACAGAGAGACGGACTACAGATGGATAGGAAACGGACACACCCATTTGGTTTGTGTGTCTTAGAGACAGAGGTATTGCATTGTAACAGAGCCCACCGCCCAAAACCACCCATCCACCAGGCACCTACAGTCTCTTGGTCCTGGGGCACAGTGTGTACCGGTATCGGCTGCCACTTCAGGTCCGGGTTGAAGATCTGTTGACCGCTGGGGGGGTAGAGAGCTGTGGGGGGAAACCGAATAATGATTAATGATCGTGGTCATGAAGGGAAACACTGGATTGCAGATAAAGTCATGAGTTGGATAACCTATTTGTGCCATGGATTGATCCTCGTCCAAATCCTAAATAACTATGCAAATTTTCTAAATGTAAGATACGATGTAAATATGGAAGAATTGCTCAAATTACCCCCTATGAGTTAAACCAGGCTACTGCACGAGTTACCCGTTATTGGCTTTTTAAGGTCACCAGGTAACGTCAATCAAACATTCAGCCTACATCCCGCCCCCTAATCTGGTTGCAGCGATTAGAGACAGCCATAGCCTGAACCACGACTTTGACCCACGGGAAGATAGGGCTGGGCGATTAATCGAATTTCGATCTTGATTTCGATTTTAGCATCAAACGATATAATATACTAGCATCAAACTAATATAATCAAGTTTTTGTTTTTTTTATTAAATGTTTTATAGAAAGTGCAGAAGAACAACTGGATACATATCTGTACATTATTTTAGATTTTTTATAGAAAGTGCAGAAGAACAACTGGATACATATCTGTACCTTATTTTAGATTTTAATATTTTCTCTTTGACCATTTTGTGTATTTTATTAAGGCGATATTTCAAAATTCTCAGTTAGAAAGTGTTTATGGGAGACATGCTGAATAAATACATAATGTTTTCAAACTCCAAAATAATCGTTTGAATAATCGTGATTTCAATAATGACCAAAATAATCTAGATTATGATTTTTTCCATAATCTAGCAGCCCTACGGGAAAATATAAATAGGTCTATCAGATGTTGGGGAGATTAAATTCAGTGGACAGGGGAGGTTTCCCTGGTTCAATGGAGAATGCTTGTGTGGGCTTTTTTTGTCGGTTGCAGTAACTGCCCTCCTGGTTTAAGGCCAAATCACACAAAAACTAAAAGTTCAAGCAATTCGTCTTGCTGTTTGTGTGAGGGTGAGGAGGTGTTGCTGGGCAACCTGGAACCAATTTCAACCAATCAGAATAGAAACCGCCAATTGTTCACCAGAGATCATGCTTATCCATTTTAGTATTTCTTTAAAGTAGTTATTTGAAGAGTTGTCAATTTTTTTACTTTTATGTGCTACTAACAACGCATTTGATAAAACCATTTAGCTTTAACTTTTCGGTTTTAAGTAAAACTCATAACCCAGTCCATGTATTTGAATAACACTAAAGGAATGGACCCTGTGTATGAGTCCACAGTCACAACCCTTTGCCGATTGCTTTTGGCGCAAACATTGGCACATACTCGAAACAGAGTCCGGCTTCCTCATTCTGCCATGATATGGGGTATCATGGCAAAAGTGTGCGGTTGCCCTTGTGAGTTCCGGTTAGGTTCATTTCTGAAAACGTATCGCAAACCAACTTCCCTTTTTACCTGCCCACATAATATACACTTGTCACTACACCAAACACGTATATAACCCTTCCCCTCACCTCAGGACTGAATCAGCAAAATGTGCAAAAAGAATCAAGGTTTTTGAGGATATGTTCACTATCTACCATTACTACTACTACCATTACAACCTTCAAGTCACAACTCAAAACTCACCTGTTCAAACTCGCACACAACGTCTAACTGATCACTGTTTTGATTGTTTTTTAGTTTTGTCCTGTTTTTGTTTTATTTATTTCTTATTGCTTATGTTTATTTATTTATTTAATTATCTTTTTCCACAATGCCTTGTTTTTTTAAAAAAATTGTATGATGACTATATGCTCTGTAAGGTGACCTTGGGTGTTTTGAAAGGCGCCTCTAAATTAAATGTATTATTATTATTATTATTATCTCCCGCCCTTACAAGTGCTGCCAAATTAATCCAGAGCTGCCACACGTGAATGATCGAGAATGAATCACTATAAAAAACGATTCTAACGCTCGCTCTCTTGCATTATTTAGAACTGGTAGTAACGGGGGGGCGCTTTTCGCAATGATGTGGTCGCAATTGATGAGGTCAACTGCTGCCCCTCACAACACCCCCGTTTTGTCATGTGACATGGTGCTGCTGGAGTGGACCATGGTGGCACACCGCCAACCAACGCCTTGTTTGGGAGGGGGGGGGGGGACACTGAGAGAGCGATGGATCTATATTTTTGTTGGCCCTGATGCGACCTAGGAAATCATTACCTTGCATCCGCATCAATTAAATGGTCCCAGTCTTGAGTCCTGGTGGCAGTCGTTTACTTCGAGTAGGAGTAGGACTCCTACAAGTACTAATACTGCTGTGTTTGTGGAAGGAAAGGCTCTCCTACCTGCCAGGTTGGCCTCCGCGCTCATCAAGGTGCGGTCGTAGTCTGTACTGCGTACGTGCACCTGAAAACACAATCGAAGAAAGGACTGGATGAATACAGCAGCTATGGAGATGGCTGCTACCAGACCCCGAATCCCGGCCCACTGTTCTGAGATGGTCAAAGTCACATTTATTTGTATAGCACAGTATCATACACATTGGTTAATTAAAGTACTTTTAAAAAGGTGTTAAATCATGAAGTGAAACCAAATAAAAAAAAAGTCAGAATGATGAACTGGCAAGCTTTTTTTTTTAGGTTTCAAATGTTGACCTGACGTGCAGCAGCGGTTGTGGCTTAGTTTCACTTCACTTGAGAAAACTTTGACTTGTCAGAAACCATGACGACCTCCACAACATTTTAAACACCCATGAATTTTTTTTAATGTCTAATGCTAGCCCTGTATTGTAACACGGCTCACCTCTCGACGGTCGTACGTTTCGTTCAGAAACCCGTTGTATCGCACCCGGAGGAACTGGCCCAGGTTATAGTGTTGTCTCATGCCCTCCTGAGCACAGAAACACAAGACAGACAAACACAAGAAACATCCAAATGAAATCACTGGCCACCTGGAGTTGTCCTGTTGCAAGGTTGTCAAAAGTCGCCACGTAAAACTTTGCCCAAGTCTCTGTTTCCTGAAGCTTACCTGCGACAGTTGGCCAAAGCCTTGTGGCCAAGCGCTCTCCTGGTAGGGGTCCGTAGGGTACGCCTTGACGGGTGATCTGTCGCCATGGCGAAACAGCTGACCAATAGGAAGGTAGCGATCGGAGGGTAGCACCGTGAACAGACAAAAGATGAAACAGGTGGCTGCGTTAGCAGTCAGTTAGGCCTAAAAAAAAAATTTGTTTGGTTCCGGTTTCCGACCGACCATGTCAATTTATGTGCGACCCAAATTATTATTTTTTATTTTTTTTATGCTAACTATAATCACGGTTTGGTACAGCACCTCTTCATTCTGTACAAGGATGAGCGAATTTTCTCGTTTTTAAATGAAAACAACCTACCTATCATTCGCTGCCGCTGGAAAAAATAAAATAAAAAAATAAAATAAATTCCCTACCTACCCATGACCTCAACTGACAACCAACAGGAACCAAACTTTTTTTTTTTTTAGGCCTTACCGACCTAGGACTATGGATGGTCAACAGGGCTATCATTCAATTCACTTTCCCACGCAACAAGAAACGTTCAGTAATCGATGCAGCCATAGCCCACATCTTTGCAGAAATAGATGTTATAACAGCAAGACAAGAAACATTAAGGTGGCCGGTGCACTGTTTATTTCTTTGTCTGAGGAAAAGACATGAGCTGTGTTCGACGTTCATCCGGCTGGATTTAGGAAGAGAATCAGTGATTGGCACAAGGCCAGTCTTATGACATGGACTGTAAAGACAGGCCAAGGTAAGGTTGGTACATCCAGGCTAGCTTTCTATGAAGCTTTCCTATTTCATAGAGAGCTAGCCTGGTTATTATTAGGACAGCACTGATAGCTCGAAGGTCGATGGCGGCTCGGGAAACAAGCAGCGATTGAAGGACCCGCAATGAAGTTGTAGTTAAACACTAGACTCATGACATGGTCACCCTGATCTTGTGAGCTCAATATCAGTCTCCCTATGCAGTCCAGTCAGCACCCACTCGCTCAGTGGAGGGAGTTTCACATCATGATACAAGGAACCCCACAGACTGCAGAATTTAAAGAGAAACTATTCTGAAACATTAAATAGACTAAATAAAACTTTGAAATGACAAATCTGCAAAGAAGGCTATTCCCAGAGGAGATTATGTATTGTCCTTACTTCCAACCAGATTCAAGATTGTAGACAAGAAAAGGGCCATTTACACATCAATAGTTGATGTGGAGGGATTTAATCAACTAAAAGTGGGGGTCAGAGACCGGGATCTGTTGTTGAGCTGTAAAACAAAAGGGGCATTTGATGTTAATACCAAACAGACTTGATATTCATTGAGAGAGGAAAACTTGAATATCTGGATGGTCCCACAAGTATACTTCAATAGTGGAATCCAATCGAGCATATCACCTCATCAAATACAACAGCTAACTAGGCCAGGCCCCATTGTGTATGGTATCTGGTCAAATCTTTGAGTACAATACGGCAGAACACCAAATTTAAGTCTGACCCACTTTTGTAGGATTTGTTCAACTTAAAAACATGCATTGTAACCCGATTGAAGTCTGTGAAATGATGGCTGAGATAAGGAAAGCCAATCGGCTCAGGGGCCTGCATTCAAACAGCCTGTACCCCCCTTCTTCTTTCAATGGCATCACCATTAAATGACCCAGTCCTATATCAATAGTGCTGTAAGGTCATATCAAGGAACCATTATGCAAAGCATAACTTTTATTTGCCGAGTTTGAAGACTCAATATGGAGCTAAAAGTCCTTTATTGGCATGATCCATGATAGACGTCATGCAAATGTTCAAATGTGTGCAGTGGTGATAATCAAATGGGTCCCTTTTGGGACCGTTTGAAGAGACATGAAGCAACCTTGCCTGCAAAATGTGGTTGAACTGGAAACTCCCATTGCACATTAATGAGCTATATATAGCGCTATAAAAAACGGATCAATTATTATTATTATTATTATTATTATTATTATATCTAACAAGCCATGGCCAGAAAACAAATACAGAGATGGTTGAAATATTTGTCAATTTTTCCAATGTGTTCCACATGACTGAAATTATAGATGTAGGAATATTTTCACCTGCTATGTCAACGCTGACATGGCTTATTAGTCTAAAAGGTTGACCTAAGCTTACAAACTGCATGGGCTGGTTTCACTTACTTTGACTTCACCAAATTACCATTCATTAAATTTAATGAGACATGACCATCGATGCCGGATGGAATGATACTTTGTCACCTCCCTTTTCTGGAACTTTATCCTCTCGAAATATTAGTATTATACTGAATACATGGTGAATTAAAGCCAGAAATTGCCCAAGCTGTATTTAAATGCGCCGGACCATTGCTTCCGGAGGAATCAGAGGACAGTGAAAACCACTATGCATCATCATACCACACAGGACCCAAGTCAGCTCCCGAAACCTAACTCCCTATATGAGTCACGTTTGCAGTGAAATCAACAGTGAACAAGGAGAAGGCTTGTCCTGATGGTAGCCAAGAACTTCTGTATCTTTCACGTTGTTTCTTCTTTGCTGCCACTTGACGTCTTGTGTTACCAAAGCTGGCAGTAAAAATGTGTTGGCCTTAAACGTTCACCGCAAGTATACCCGATTGGAAGAGTCTAAGCCTGTATGCCAATTGTTCTACAATTGTACCATTGTTGTTGTAACATTTAACAACTTCATTCCATTCGTGTAATAGTCCGTGGGCCCTTTTCCTAACTTCATTGTCATCTGTTCTCGGCTCTTTAAACCGATCTAGGAAGTACCATTGGACGGACAACAAAAAAAATGCATGGTATTTCTGGCAACCAATAATGCATGGTATTGCTGTCAACTGGTTTTAGTTTTACAGGTATATCCACTATAATTTACAATAAATCTGGGGTTGTATTCAAGTACATTGATTGATCAAACCTAATTAAAGAGACATTATACAGCCAGACAGAAAGACCGGCGCATGTCCTATGTATGAAGTGAGATGTTGTTGTCTGTCTCCAGCAGCACTCACCACTGTCACGTAGACCAGCCGTCTCTCTGCAGCCGCCTGGTCAACCGCGGAGAAGCCCAGAGCCAGGAGTACCAGCACCGCGCCGGGCAACATGGTCGCTGTGCGGTCGACCAGTCGCTGTGTAGTACCGTGTAGTATTGCCTTTGTTTACGTTACGACCAGCAGTTAGCCTGTGTTTGCACTTCTGGGCGCACAGCTCGGTCCGCCGTTTCGTTTCAACCCACACAGGCGGAAGTATGGTGGCGACGAGGGAGCACGTCACTTGGCCACCGTCAGCCAATAGGAGGGCTTCGTTGCTCTGGACTGATGAACAGAGACGTCGGCTATATAAACAACCAAGAAAGGAAAGAGCGTTAAAGGGGACGTTTTTTTTAATGGGGTTATTATAATAACATAAGGTTGGTTATGATAGATCGTAACCATTAACTCCTTGTGCGCTCCCAGTCCTATCAAGTCCGTGGTTTGTACTGGTAAGTTTGCACGTTTACACTTTCAAGGTGAGCAAACAATGAACAGTTTCTCTATTCAGTTATACATATATAATATGCATATATAAACTAATGCCTGAATTGTCACTCGGATTGGGATAGTTTAAAAAATAAGTTTATAGGCTAAGATTTATAAATAATATAGTTATTTATTATACAAATAATATAGTTATGTATACACACCTTATTAACGTTAGGTAAGGTTAGGTTTCGTCCACTAACTGGTGAAGCACCTTGTGGTGCATTATTGTCACCACTCGAGGCCAGTATTGCTCCGCATTTGACGGTCCATTCTAAATCGGAAGGAACTTTACTATGAAATTTCCTTTGAGTCAATATTAAATAAATAAATATGTCTATGAAAGAAGTACAGAGATCAATAAATTAGGCAATAAATATTATTTGTATTTATTTTTAAAAGGTCGTTTTTAAAAGGACTACTTTCATTTATTTCAGTGGACTTTTATTTTATAATTTCTATCTTGGTATGATGTACAAATGAGTGGGGTGTTGTTATCTAAGAAGTAGTTAATTGAAATGGTTAGCTGACACAGTTTAGACATGTTACACACAGCATACAACATGTTGACCAGTTATACAAAAGAGTCATATATTGTTTAACATCGATAATAAGAGTTTGATTCAAAATATTAATACACTGTATTTTAAACATAAAATATTATTTTTAACATTTAAATATTATGCTTCTTCCAATAGTTAGAAAGCTTCTGTTAAACCTGCTGATTTTTTGCTTAGCATAATGAAAACAACTATACACATGGCCAAACACAAACACACTCACCCACCCACTCACTCACTCACTCACTCACTCACTCACTCACTCACTCACTCACTCACTCACTCACTCACTCACTCACTCACTCACTCACTCACTCAAAATACCACACACATACACAAACACCATGCAAATACAAGCCATAATAATGGTTAACAGCCATAAACATAATTCTTCATTTGAAAGTCCACACATTAATAGCATGAGGAGGATGTGCTGATCCCACGTTGTTTGTGCATGGAGTACAGCCACAGGGAAGTGATGGGCTGAAGACCTCGCTTCAACACTTCTTTAGCTGTGAGGGAGCACTTTTCACTATGGACCAATGTCCAGACTTCCGCACCCAATGACTTCTTGCTGTCATGTGAGCTTGAAGACTCGTTGGTATCCAGCGCCCTGGTGTCTCTAGTCACGTGCTTCCAAGTCAGTGAGGAACCAGCAAACACATGACAGGATTAGCCGGAGCCACCAGACAAATTGAACTCTGAAGTCAATTTGGGGATTATTCTTTTACATTAAGTGTAAAACATGAACATTTGTTTTATTGGGTCTGCAAGTGTGAGTGGGCGGGACTAAGGGTTAAACACAAAAGAAAACCTATATTCTGTTTCATAACTATGCCACATTATGGAATATGCAAGGGACTGCATAATAGGTTGCTGCTTATTTAATTTCAACCTGCACAATGTCACTTTGATCCAGTTGTATAATAATTTAATAATAATTATTATTGAACCACAATATATATTTTTTTATTGTTTCATGCATCGGATCTGCTTGAGGCTCAGTAAACCGGGGATTCGTTTTCTCTCTGAATAAATTGAATTTGCGGGAGGGGAAAAAAAATCCCATGACGCCGTCAGTTCCGAAAAAACGTACTATGACGCAGGTGGGACCCGGTCCAAAGGTGAGTCAATGTGTGGTGACAGTAAAGGGGGCTAAGTCCGTACAGAGACCATATCCCTTCCTGAAGTGCATAATACCCACTAATCCTCTGCTGGGACCCTGGGGGGAGGAGTGCGGGCGGGCGGCATATGCATGGCCTCCCCCCGGCCGATGCATGGCCGTGTATGACCTTTCATCTAGATCTGGCTAGAGCCGACACCAGAGGCAGTAGAGAGGGAGCCGCGATCACACACCACTTGCTTTGCAGTAAACAGGTTAACTGCTAAGTGCCAAAGGCCAAGAACTAAGTGTAAGGAGTGGTTTTGGGTTTAACCTGCTTGGGTTTATCTAGCCACTACAAGTGGTTCCCCAAACTTCCCTCAAACTCACAAGCTTTAGGTTCACCGTTAAAAAATGACTTGACACAAAACAATGTATTATACACCTTAGCAGTTGGGTCTCTACTGCAAGGGCATGATCAAATTGAGGGGAAACACTACAATTTTTGTTTTTTGTGGGTAGACACAACGGACAGTCGTCATATTTTTCTAGCCAGTAGCTATTACCAGATGTGACGGAGAAAGGATTTTCAATTTCCAGGCCTCAAAGCGGGTATGGCACAACAACAGAAAAGAACAGTATTTGGCAGAAATTAGTCGATACAGTCAAAAGTGAAACATGCCTTGAATTAAGCTATCAAGTGAAATGCACCAGAAAGAGACCAACTACTGTTAGCCAACTAAGCTTCACATGACCGTATTCAAAGTTGTGGAATATGTCAATTTCCATCAATCAGAGCTGTTCTATTTTGGATGTACAGCTATAGGGTATGTACAACCATACTTATTTGTAGGGAGCAAATAGCTTAGCAACACAACATTTGCATATAAGTGCAGTGTGTGCACCATATGCTCTGGTAAATAATAGACTACAGGATGTATATATTTGCATACATACATTTTACTCTGAATTTTGTTTTCCATCATGACAATCGTACATATTTTCAACATACTTTGTCGGCCAACATAACAGCTTTGCGCCCTGTTCGTATCTAAGGCTGCTGAAGTATTTCTGGCCAAGCTTTTAATCACTGGCATTCCTTACATATCTGAATGTGAAAACACCCTAGACCCCAGTTAGGGTCAACAAGGATCACATTTTTCAACGTGTCTTCCTTATTTCTTCTGTCTTTTTGGGGGGAGCAAAATATTTAGTTCCAGGTTTTACTGACACCCTTGATTACACTGGAATGGTCCCATGCTAACAGTGACAGGATAAAGTAACGACATTGATTTGACTGATGAGAACACGAGATCAAATGAGTGACACACCCCTTAGGATACTGCAGTGTTTGACTCCCAGTCGAAAGGTTCTCTGTCCATTACCCGCTGGCTCCTGTTAACCTGTAGGTATCCATTAGCAAGATGTCTTACCCCTACCTGCTCCTTAATGGCATCCTACTGTGTGATGTCATTAACCGTGACATCACACAGTAAGACGTCACTGTATATCAGGTGTTACCATGCTTTTTCATGTTGTGACCCCCCCTGTGGAGGTTTGGCTAGGCTGGCCTCACCAAATATTTCATGCCATAAAATGAGTGAAACACTGTTGTTATATTGAAACGTGAGCCAATGATCATAGTGTGCCCTGATCACCCTACTGCCACGGCCCCCTTTTGGGTCAAAACCCATCGCTGGAAAACCCCGGCCCTACAGAGACATCTCGTACTGCTGACCCCTCTGCAAACTCTTTGGTTCTCTAAGTCTAACAAACACAATGCATGCCAAACATCGCTACGTTTACTCCTTTGTAACTACCAACTTGATCTCCAACCTAAACAACAGAACAGATCGTTGGCATAGGTTGTTCAAAACGACCCATATGAACACAGTAAACAACCCATATGAACCATACGATAGGGGACTAAAGCATTCATATGGGTCGTTTTGGACAAACTATACCTGCCACCTGTTCTGTTGTTTAGGTTTGAGGGCAGGCCGTAACCTCAGGCTTGTCCTGTGTCCCCGTGTCAGTAAATTGACCGGCAGGGCATGACCTCAGCTAACCCGTGTCACCGAATCTGCTTTGTTTACCGTTAGAGGGAAAAGCAGATTAGCCCTGTGTGGATGAAGGGGCCCGGTGCCACTACGCCTCCCAGTCTCCACTGTTAACGCGTGACAGTGTCACCTGAAATATAGGGATGTTTGCTACGTTCTAAGATAACGCTATAGCGTGTGTGATCGTTTGGTGACAGCTCGCTAGCTGTGTGTTGCTTTGCGAACCATTGAGACACTTGCTCTCTCACACATGCACTTGCATAACCACTCACACACACACACACACACACACACACTTTCTCTACACTCCTTTTAACGTGCCACGTCTTACTGTACGTTATCATCCCAGACACAAAACAACAGCATCGTTATCAGTTCCAAGTAGTTCATTCTGGGCATGTGTGGCAAAGGGAGGTCAAATGAACACAATTCAAGTCCACCTTTGGTGCGGATGAACATATCTTCCTCAGCCCAACTCAGAGACATTGATTTTTCATGATTTAGCTCTGTTTCATTCAAATGTGTGCAATATTAAAAGTGCACTAGTGATTTCAAAGTAATAACATCTATTTCAAAAAAATAAATAACCAAGTGTGTGATTCTTTCTCTCCCAAAGCATTTGAGCAAAACAACCCAAAATGCAATCTTTTACTTCCCCTTAATCTCATCTTCCTCCAAAACAGACCCGTGTTCTAAAAGTGTTATGTTACACAACTGTTGCGTAACTACAGACCAGAAGCCTCTCGTGTTGTTGGAATAGGTGTTATTCAAACATGTAATAAACTCGAGTCATCATCTTGCTTTCTGATCCTTGATGGCTCGGATCCAAACATCCATCAGTAACCATGGCAATAAAATCTGGGGCCAAAACTGCAGTAGCAGACTGGAACTTCAGCTCAAATCTGATCCGTTGACAGTAAACACTACTCTAGTTTGTCTGAGTTTTTCAAAGTAAATGTCTCTTCTGTAACAATTTCAGCTAAACCCAAACAATAACAACCCTCAACACAGGCTTTTGTGTTTCAGGGCCCTGGTGTTTGCCAGGGTCCTAGGCTCCCCCCTGATGGATATGAACCCTAATCCGCCACACTAGAGGTGTTGGGGGCCTTTGTTTTCGCAGATGATTCAGATTAAAGGGAAGCAGCTTATGCTTGTGAAAACACATGCTTATCTGTCTCTATTTGATCTTATCTGCGGCAAATTAACACTCGTGGCAAAACTATGAAAAAAACAGCTTCGCGCAACACACACACACTCACGCACATGCACACACACACACTCAAAAGCTGAAGAGGCTGAGCATTTTGCTTTCTATTCAAATCTGTTATTGTGTTATTGTCGACTTGGGGTAGAAGTGTCAGCTTAGTATGATATAGTATTATTGCCATCATGTAAGTCTTCACATACAAGTTATTGTATTTGGTACGTTGGAAAGCATAAAAAGTACAAATGTAAAGGTGCTTCATGCAAAATAGTATTATTGTCATCGTATACATTTTCACATACAAGGCATTTTTTTCTGGTAGGGCTATGTTGCGAATATAAAAACTACCAAATTCAAAAATATAATACAGAATAGAATATACACAATACAAATAATACATTGCTAAGAATTACCACCAAAATGGGTAAAGGAAAATGTGAGAAGATATACTCTTCAAGAAAATATAGAAGACGGTTCCGTTAAGCTTTTAGCAGGCACTTTTATCCAAATCCAACCATAAAACAATTTAATAGAATTGAAAAAAAATACACAAACAAACACAAATTCAATTCACAGAGGTGGTGGAACTCGATGTTTCTCTGAAGATCATTTCCAATCAACATGTTTGGTGGTCGCTTATTCTGACCCCGCACGTAGGACCCTAATGAACCGCCCTATCGGCTCACACGGTGCGACGACAAACATCAGCCAGATAGATCACTCATCAATGGGATCAGTGAGGGCATTGAACGATCAGCTCGACGTGATTACCCAGATGAACTGACCAACAGATGTCACTATCGTTCCCCCGGCCGCCTATAATGCTGCTGCCGTTACTGCAAAGATAATCTACACGCATCGGGTTCATTTGTTTTCTTCTTCTTCGTGAGTTTAATTTAGCCCTGCCACGTCTTTCCATCGATGTGACATAAGGCTTGAGTTGTGCAACCGAGTGGGGGGCACCCGAGAGGTAGCGCAGTGCGAACCCGTTGCTGTTTTGCTGCTCGTGCACGCGCTGTGCCTTTCACGCTGCTGACGTACTTCGATGTTTTTCTCAGGGGGGCTGTGCGCGTGGTTACGTGTGTATTTTGTGTGGTGTGTGTGTGCGCGCGCGTGTGTTTGTGTGCATGTGTTTAATTCAAAATGGGATTATGTAAATCGAGCTCGCGTGCAACCTAAGCAGGAAGGCTGCCCCCCCCCCCCTTCTCCTCTGTTTGAATTTGAACCTGCATCGCTCTTAAACCAAGACAACGTAGCAGAAATTGAAAAGGGAGACCACGTATGTCTATAAAGTCGGGATTAAAACATGCAGATACGAGCAGAAAGATAGGAATCCCCCACGCATATAAAAATAGGTCGACACGCAGGTTATGTAATAAGTAAGGGACGAGGGTTGTCTACTTGTTATTGCCGTTGAAACGTAGCCTGATTTTTTTCTTTTTTTACAATGGGTCGAATATGTTATTTAAACCAATGAAATCTTCTCAACGTATATAGCCTACATTTGAATTCATTGTTGTTGACTTTGCAGATTCATGTATTCCTCGCCAGGACACTGTGGAAAATATGGGAGTCGAATTCATTACTGTTTACAGTAACCCGCGTGATGATAAGCAGTTCTTCTCTGCCGCAGGTTTTACCTTCAAATTGAATTTAAATACAATAACATATTTGACAAGTGGTGTCAACGCGAGACTGGGTCGATGGTCGGGTCCTCCCGCGCCGCGATAGGCCGTCGCTCCCCGTCGCTCACCTCTCTATGGCCAATGAGCACAATGAGTTGAGGGCGAGCTTCGAGATTGGCAGGGAAGGCTCTCCCAGGCTGCAACGCCTTTAATGACTGTGTTTTTTTTCTACTTCTTTTTTTAGAGCCAGCCGAGGCTGAGTGTAGCAACGTCACATGTTGTTTTCCTCAAACACTCGCAGTGAGCCGTCATGTTCATCCATCGCTGCGGACCGGAACGACGCGCATCCCGAATATAGTTTGTTTCATGCGGTTTATTTCGTGTTTTTGGATCTCTTTTTTTAAGAAGATAGTGTAATAAGTTTTGCGCCTGGTAAAAGGTAAACGTTGGACAACAACAACAACAAAAATGGCAAGTCCTCCCGCGACGGGTGGACACCTGTTTACGAACAACGTCAAAAAGTGCGGATACCTTCGCAAGCAGAAGCACGGCCACCGACGGTTCTTCGTTCTGCGGGAGCACGGCGACTGCTCTCCCGCGAGACTCGAGTACTACGAGAGCGAGAAGAAATGGAAGAACAAGTCCGCCGCGAAACGGATCATAACTTTAGACTCTTGCCTGTGCGTCAACAAGCGGGCGGACGCCAAACACAAGCACCTCATCGCCCTGTACACCAAGGACGAGTACTTCGCCGTGGCGGCCGAGAACGAGAAGGAGCAGGAGTGCTGGTACGGGGTCCTGTCGGAGCTCATCACCGAGGGCAAGATGTTCGACAGCCCCGCGTCCACGTCGTCATTGGTGGGCTTCGAGGAGGCGAACTACGGGCTCGTCACGCCCGCCACCTCCGTGTATAGGGAGGTATGGCAGGTCAATTTGAAATCTAAAGGACTGGGTCAGATCAAGAATCTGACCGGAGTGTACCGACTGTGTTTGTCCAGTCGCACGATCAGCTTCGTGAAAATAAACTCTGACGTGGCGGCTGTCAGCTTGCAGCTCATGAATATTCGAAGATGCGGCCACTCGGATACTTTCTTCTTCATCGAAGTGGGCCGTTCCGCCGTCACGGGGCCCGGGGAGTTCTGGATGCAGGCGGAGGACTCTGTGGTGGCGCAGAACATCCACGAGACCATCCTGGAGGCGATGAAGGCGATGAAAGAGCTGTCGGAATTCCGACCGCGCAGTAAAAGCCAGTCCGCCAGCACCAACCCCATCTCCGTCCCCACGCGACGCAACCTCAACAACCTCCCCCCGAGCCAAACGGGTCTCGTGCGGAGATCCAGGACCGACAGCGTCGCCGCCACGTCCCCGGGTCGCAAGTTCACGTCCTGTCGGATCCGAACGGCCAGCGAGGGTGACGGTGGCATGACCCGCCCGGTGTCCATGTCCATCTCTCTGAGCGAGAGCCCCACCAGCCCCCACTGCGGTCCCTCCCACTTGATCCGCTCGGCGACCCTGAGCAGCGGACGGACGTGCCGGATGCTGGACTCCAACCTGCACCACAGCCGCTCCATGCCCGTCTCGCACTCACCTCTGGCGGGGTCCAGCCCCATCAGCATGTCCCCGTGCAGGGGCGCGCCCGCCAACAACGCCTCCACCCCCGACCTCAAGGCCCGCCGCCCCTTCAGCTGCAGCGCCTCCATCTCGGGCTCCCTGAGCGACACGGGCTTCATCCTTGGGGAGGAGTTCGGCTGCAGCCCCGGAGACCCCCGCTTCCTGCCGATGACCCGCAGTGACACGCCCGACTCCCTGTGCAGCACGCCGCCGTCCCGGGACCCCGGCGAGCCCCTCTGCGGGTACATGATGATGGAGGGGACGGGCCCCCGCGGCCGGGGGGGGGCCGACACCGACGACGACAAGGCGTACCGGAAGCGCACGTACTCCCTGACCACGCCGCGGCAGCACCGGCCGGTGGCGCCGGCGCTCTCCTCGGCCTCGCTGGACGAGTACACGCTGATGCGCACGGCGGCGGCGGCGCAGCTCTCGGCCTCGCCCAAAGTGGCGTACCCGGAGGACTACGGCGCCGTGGTGATCGGCGCGGCGCCCTCGCCGCCGTCGTCGTCGTCGTCGTCGTCCCCGACGGCGCGCAGCCTCGACGACGGTCACCGTGGCAACGGCGGCAACAACAACAACCACCACCACCACCGCCAGGAGGAGGACGGCGGCTACGTGCCCATGACGCCGGGCGCGGCGGTGGCGGCGAGGGCGGACGGCAAGGCGGACAACTACATGCCCATGAGCCCCATGTGCGTGTCGGCGCCCAAGCTGATTGTCAACCCCCGGGCGTACGACGGCGGCCGCAAGGCGGGGTCGCCGGGCGGCGGCGGCGGCGGCGGCGGCGGTGGCGGTGGCGGCGGCGGCGGTTCGTCGGAGGACTGCGGCTACATGAGGATGTGGCGCGGCTCCGTGGACAGCCCCGACGGCCGCGCCCAGGCCCCGCTCGGCGGGGAGTACATGAACATGTCGCCGGGCAACCCGCCCCCCCTGCAGACGCCGCCCGACTACTACTGCCTGGGCCCCCTGCCGGGAGCCGCGGCCACGGGCAGGGGGCCACAGCCCGCCCGGGCGCAGACCCCCCGGGCCGAGGAAGGCGACGCCCCCGGCGGCGGCGGCCAGTACGTTCTGATGAGCCCCCAGAGCCAGCGGCCGCAGGGCGGGGAGGCCGACTACTACGCCGTGATGCAGCCGGCCCCGGGCTCGCCGGCGCACTTGGCGGCGGCGGCGGCGCCCTCTCCGGCACGCCAGGGTCGCCCCGAGGGCGGCCTGGCGTTCCGGCCGCGGCCGGGTCGGCCCAACCGGCTGGCGCTGGACGCTGTGAGGACGCTGCCCAGCATGAACGAGCACCCGGCGCCCGGCGAGCCGCGCAGCCCGGGGGAGTACATCAACATCGACTTCGGCGGCCGCCGGTGCTCGCCGCCCTCGCCGGGGGCCTCGGCGGGGGGCCCGCGGCGGACCCCGCTGTCGGGCTACATGAACCCGGAGCCGGGGACGCACTCGCCCCGGGAGGCGGCGGAGGCCGGCCTGCCGCAGCCGGACGAGCTCCCGGAGGCGTCCATGTGTCCGTTCCAAGAGGGGGGCGGGGCCTACCGACGGGACGGGGGACAGAGGGCCCCCGAGGCCAAGAGCGAGTACACGGAGATGACCTTTGGCCCCCCGGGCCCGCCTCTGCAGGTCGTCCGTCCGACCCCGGCAGCGTGAGTGCACCTTGGAGCTAGTCGGCCGTATCGCCTTGACAACTGTTAGCGACACGCTGTTTTGTCTACAAAGTGTTTGTTGACTCTTTGTTTACGACTACTTTTGTTGACTACTTTTGCACCCATAGTATGTGTGTTTTTTGTTTTTTCGAGAAGCCAAAGCTAACTTTTACCCATAACCCCCCAGGGGCCCGAGCGGCGTCGGGGACCGGAGCCTCTCCATGGAAGACCCCAGGATCCCGGAGGTCCTCGGGGCCTTCCTGCTGGGGCCCCCCCCCCCCCCCGGACCCGGACCGCGCCGCCACGGTGATCCGGGCCCACCCCCAGGGCCGGCGGCGCCACAGCTCCGAGACCTTCTCGTCCACGGCCACCGTCACGCCCGTCCCGCCCTCCTTCGCCGCTGGCGCCGCCGGCGCCGCCCTCCGGCGCCACAGCTCCGTGGAGAACGTGTCGTCGCGGAGCAGCGAGGGGTCCGACGAGGAATGCGGCAGCCCGCCCGGCCCGCCCACCACGTTCGCGGCGGCGGCGTCCGGCGGCGGCGGCGGCTTCCACCGCAGCGGGCTCAGCAGCTACATGGCGCTGAACCTGCTGGAGAAGAACGCCGGCGCCGAGAAGCTCAAGGACGCGGGCGGCTTCAAACCCGCCAACAGCTGCAAGGGAGGGGTCAGTGGATTACACGCGGCGTCCTACGTCTGTCTGGGGTTCAAGGAGGCGGCCACCACTGCACAAGGTGAGGATCAGCGCTTACACAAGTTTCCTTTGAAACGCGTTAGTTTACATAGCGTGTTTATTCTTGGAGAGTCACTGTCGTTATGTGATAACGGGTGTGTCGGCTCGTACACCTCCTTGTTTTGCCAACCGCACATAACTCGAATGGTAAATGTACTGCATTTATTTAACGATTTTGCCCCCAAGCGCTATACAATATGGCCTCACATTCACCCATTCATGCACACATTCCCACACCGACGGCGGTGTCAGCCATGCGAGGCGACAGCCAGCTCGTCGGGAGCAGTAAGGGTGAGGCGTCTCGCTCAGGGACATCTCGACACTCCAGCTAGGAGGAGCCGGGGATCGAGCTAGCAACCTGGCTCTAATGAGCCAACCCACTCTACCTCCTGAGCTACTGCCGACCCCTTGACTAGTTTCCTCTTTGCGAATAAAAAAAAAACACTCTCTTCAGACCCGAAACCCGTTTCAGGGGAAGAACAGAGCATGGGGAAGGTACCTCGCAACGCACAGATGGTGATAGAGTGTAAACTCGGGGGGGGGGGGAGCACCAACGGGGTTGTGTGCAGAGCAGCCAGGCGCGCGACCCCTCACTTCCTCTATTCGTCTTTGTTTACACATTTCAAAGCGCGTCCATTGGCGCCGTTGGCCCACGTCACCGGGCTGGCGCGTGCCCAGCCTACAAGCCCGGGCAGTGGCAGGACGTCCCGGCACCGCACTCCAAGAAGGTCGTCCTCCCCTTACCCCAGACACAGTGTTTACCTTTGTCTTGTGCCGGTTTTATAGGGCGGAAACTAGGATCGGTGTTCAATTGTTTTGTGAATGATTATTATGACTGTATTTACATTGCTGGGATGAACACCGTGGCGCCGCCAGCGCGGGTAAACATCGGTAGGACTTTGAAGCAGAAAGGAGGGGGTGGGGGGAGGTCACTATTCATAGCGTACTATTCATAAATGTCAGCGCAGCGAGCGGAGCCGTGTTGGTTTTGCTCCGCTGCCAGTTTGCTCTCTGTACAGCGCTGTGGTTCTCCGCGGGGGCGCGTCATCGCTTGACGTCATGTTTGCCCCCGTGGCGGGGGTCTGTCCGCGGATGGCGATGGCTTGTCGCTTGTTGATTGTACGAGGGGAACATTTTACGTCAGCGGAGCACAAACGACGACGGCGCCGTCAGTCACGCGTGGGTCTGCATGGGTTGTGGGTTGTGGGTTGTTCGACTGTTCGCGTACTCGCAGGGGTTACCGACTTTTTTTTTTCTTCTTTTTTTCTTTCCCCAATTTGCGGGATATTGTATTTTTAGGGATCTGAACACAGACAAACCGAACTGAGGGAGGATGTCCTTATTTGGGCTGTGTTCCATCGAGCCAACGAGAACAACACTGCGTTAAACTGAGGTCGATATGAAAGAAATAAAAAAAAAAAACGATTCACTGGATGCGCTTCCAGAAAGAACATGTTTTATTTTGCCTTGGGGCTAAATATAGGCGGGGGTGGCTTCTTCACAGATTTGCAGCCATGAATGCTCCTAGTCAGTGGTGAACAGTCACAATGTCCTGAGTAGGTACCCAAATATGTGCGTTGTATGCAAATCACCCCACGGAATCCGGTGTGCTTGGGGGGAGGGGGGGGAGAGAGGGAGGGGGGGGAGAGAGAGAGAGAGAGAGAGAGAGAGAGAGAGAGAGAGAGAGAGAGAGAGAGAGAGAGAGAGAGATGCGTCAGGGGGGCACGCGTGCGCTGTGCTTCTGCCTGGTTAGGCTGCTGCTCACTTCGCAGAACACCGAGGTGTATTTGGAGGGAGGGAGGGGGGGGGGGGGCTCCGGTTTAAGTAGAAAAACAACAACTACGCTGTGTCTGTTTGTGTTGCCTCTGAATGCGTTGCATTCTGGGAGTGAACCCCCCCCCCACCCCACCCCCCCCCCCCCCCTCCCCTAGCAGCCATCCTTATGACGATTGGCTGAACAGATTGACCCATCGGTGGTCCACGTTTGTGTGGTGGAGCTGAATGAACACGCACACACATACCTTGCGTCATCACAGACATAAATGGTCTGTAAGCGGTCGTTTGCCTGTTCAGCAGAATATCGCGTTGGCGTCCTCTACCTTCCTTTACGAAATGAAATATTGTGCTACGTTAAGAGTATGCTGGCATATTCTGTCACACTTTCAGACAGAGCTAATGACTTGTCGGCATCAAAACACATAATCATGTTGCAAGTAAAAATCGTGTGTGTGTGTGTGTGTGTGTGTGTGTGTGTGTGTGTGTGTGTGTGTGTGTGTGTGTGTGTGTGTGTGTGTGTGTGTGTGTGTGTGTGTGTGTGTGTGTGTGTGTGTGTGTGTGTGTGTGTGTGAGATTTGGTCTCGATAATAAAGCCATTACATCACACGTCACACACTACAACATCAACAGGTTTTCGATTAATGTGGGCCATATTACCAGATATGCGAGTGTGTGTGATATCTGGCGTGAGTCAATCCTTCAGAGTGAGATAAGAGGCTCTGCTTTGTACATCAAACACTTCCAGACCCAACACACAGTACTGCACAGTTAGTGCAGCACTGGCAGGCCATCATGTCCTGCTTGGAGAGAGAGAGAGAGAGAGAGAGAGAGAGAGAGAGAGAGAGAGAGAGAGAGAGAGAGAGAGAGAGAGAGAGAGAGAGAGAGAGAGAGAGAGAGAGAGAGAGAGAGAGAGAGAGAGAGAGAGAGAGAGAGAGAGAGAGAGAGAGAGAGAGAGAGAGAGAGAGAGAGAGAGAGAGAGAGAGAGAGAGAGAGAGAGAGAGAGAGACGTTTGATATCGTGTCCCACTGTTTAGCGCGATTGGGTGAACATGCCAAGAGAATGACACACACTCACTCTGTCCCTCCATATAAAGAGGTTGTGTGTGTGTGTAAACAAACGAGGCCGAGATGTCCCAGACAGGAAGTGGTGGTGGTGGCCACTAGATGTTCTGTGCGGCGGCGCTGTCACACGTGGATCAGGGCGCCAGATTACAACACGTCTGGGAGGGGATTTGGTTCCAGGGCAGTGTTCTCACTCTCTCACTCTCACTCTCTCTCGCCCTCTCTCTCTCTCTCTCTCTCTCTCTCTCTCTCTCTCTCTCGCCACTCGTCAGTCATAATTACGCAGAGTCGACCGTCATGGCTACGCTGCAGTCCCTGGGAATGCCCTCCCTCCCACCAAACCACCACCACATGATCTGTGCGCTGCCATGGCAGCAGCCCCATCGCCACACACACACACACACACACACACACGTAAACACACACACACGTAAACACACACACACACACGTGCACCTATTGACCTATCCCTGTGCATTGCACTCTGTTGGAGTGACACCACTCCCGCCCCTCCTCTCTGCGGAGGGGGAGGGGTAGTTTAGCGGACATTTGTTGAGGAGACACACAGGATGAGAGCTAGTTTTAACGTGTTGAGCGAGCTGAGGCCAGAGCATGTTACTCATGACTGTGTTTTGTACAAAACCGTTGAACATATGACCTTCTATTGCCTTTCTTTGTCTTCCAGACTGATGGCTGAACTCTGACCTCTGTGACCCCCCCGCACCCCACACACAACGTACCACCTGCTCAACCTTCTCCATGTCTCCCGGGGACGACCCAGAAGTGTCTGGACACTCGGCAACATGGAGCCTCCACCTTCACCTCCCCCTTGCCCTACAATACACAATGCACTCATGTCTGGTATTTGGCTGACAAACAAGTCATGAACTATGCATGTGATGAATGCACGGAACGTGTGTGTGTGTGTGTGTGTGTGTGTGTGTGTGTGTGTGTGTGTGTGTGTGTGTGTGTGTGTGTGTGTGTGTGTGTGTGTGTGTGTGTGTGTGTGTGTGTGTGTGTGTGTGTGTGTGTGTGTGTGTGTGTGTGTGTTGAAATGTCGTGTCCCGTGACCGGACAGAGACGGTTTAAAAGTAACATAGCAACTACACAAGCTCAGAGCGGTATACTCCACTCTTTTTGTGAGTGTGCCTGCAGCCACCCAAGACTGTGCACATTTCACCCACCACAGACACAGAACCCCTACCACACACAGGAGGATATAGAAATATATATATATATATATATGATAAACGTATATAATGATAAACGTATATATCTGAATTTGTATTTATTTTTGGAAGATGAATATTTGATAAAGACCAGCCTTACTTGCTTAATGTCTATAATGCCCTTGTGTTCTTTTCACATTTTCTTTCTATGACCGATATATTTTAATGTCTATTTCAGGACCTAGATGTCTCGCTCTATATCTTTTATTATTATCTTGTCAACAGTAAAATACCTAGTTTACTAATATCGAAAGAGATATATTATGATTTTCTGAAATGAACAGTGGGAATGCTTCCGATGGAATCGATCGAATCATCACGAAAAACAAAATATTTTCTTAGTTCCTAAATTCTGTATTTAATCTATCTTAGCTTATCTTTATTTTTTTTCCGTAATATGTATTTTATTTTTTTCATCCCGATCTACGCATTGGGCACAAAGAACTATATTTGTAGACGTTGTTTTCAGAGTTATCGGAGTTAACGTGAGAGTTATTGGGAGGGTTAACGTTTATCCTCGTGCGCCATCTCAGGTGCCCGTGGGAATCCGAATCTACGGCGCCTTTTCTCGCACGTTCCGTAAGATCCCTGCTGCTCTACGACCGACTCTGCACACACACCCTGACCAACCTCCAAGCACTCCTACTACCTTCGTCTGGCTGTCGAAAGATCGACCCTCAATCACTGCTTTATATCGGACGGTAAAAAAATCTGATGTTTTTTTTTTTTTTTCTGACGTGCGAGTCTCATATTTGTCTTGTGCTGTTAAACGGTTAAAGTTCGGCTTGAGCAGACGGTGGCAGCAGTGTGTGATGGGACGCTTTTTCGGCGGCATCGTATTTGTTGAAGCCCAGAAATCGTTATTTAATTACGAATTCAGTGGCAGCATTTGCCCCCTCATTTGTGCTCATTTTGGCTCGCAAACGAATGGTCAATTGCTAATGGTTAGCGCTGGCGTCAAGGTCTCACAGAGCACAGATTGTAAAACACACACACACACACACACACACACACACACACACACACACACACACAGGTAATACTCTGTCTGAATGTATTTATTTTTTTGCACCCGGTAACTTTCACACCAAGCACAGGAAGTGAATGTGTGGAAATAATGACAACAAAAAATATTTACATATTATTCATTTTTGTTTTATTTATCTTAACGGAGACCTTACCATGTACATACCGTGTGCATATCAGAGTTTATTACAAAATTGTTTTAAAGAAAAATCTATATAAATAGGCATAGAGTTCTTAGATTTTACCTCTGTTGCAAAGATGTTTCGTTGACTTTGGCTACCAGTTTTAAATATTGGGGCAGCACAGTGTTGTGACGCTACCTTCCTTTTACAGACACCCTATGTGATGATATATATATAAATATATATAAATAGCAGTATATTTTTATTACTGAATTCTCATTGCCTTGTCGACACACTTTAACCTAATGGCATATTATGCAATAGCGATATCAGAAGAGAGCGAAGTTTACAACCTCGGAACCAAAATGCGCAGATGGATCAAAAACCACATTTATATATAGGGTTTTTATTTGCGTGGAAGAAAGGAAACTATTTTGCTCATTGTTTATTTCTCTTTTTCAGCCAACTTGTATTTTATTTTTTTCTGTTTTTGTTTGTGTTTTTTCTGTGGTCTTGTCTTTTCTTAGAACCACTCGATACCGCTGGTGGCTCCCAGAATGCATCTGGAGTTAATTTCGGAGAAGCGTTCTGTGAGTCACGGGCAGGAGTGAGGTCTTCCAGTGTACATAGTCCAACGAAATGCTTATTGCAATGCTCACAAGAGACGACGATGTACATTTCTGGTAGTATAACTAGGCTATTGCTTTTTGTTCTGTATTGATTTATGGATAGAAACTTGCAGAAAACAAATAAATGTATTTTAAAGAGGTACAGCTTTGTCCACATCGCTTCTTCCTTCCATGTTTGGCTCCTTCGGTGATGTCTTGGGCCGTTTAGCCAGTTCACAAGATAAAAACACTGGTTGAAATGGCCCCCGCTGGTAAGTAAGTACTATAGGCTAGTCCTTAAGTCCAATCAGAAAACTAGCTTATGTTTGTTAACATTATCACATAATCACCTTTGTGACCAAGGGCTCACACAAAGGTGTTTGTGATTGGCGCTTCATTTAAGCCTTGGCTACTAATCATAAGACATATATACACATACAGTTGCAAGCTCTATATATTTGTGCCCTTTAAAATGCATTTATGAATTGTACCTGGCTCAGCCTTGGCTACTGCTAAGACATAATAGACAGTAACAAACTCGACTAACCAAATGCTTGTGCAATCTTAAAGTACAGCCCTTTACAATGGATCATGATATCATTTCAGAAAACCAGTGTTTAGCTCCTTTATTTTGACAATAACCACAAAAATCTCAAAGCCTGTTCCCAAATCTTGGCCACAATTTTGTATTTTCTGTGCTCCTGGGCAGAGGTTAAAAGGGAACGCACATTGAGGAAACATATGTGTTGGGGGGGGGGGGCTCGATAAAGGCCGCCCGGATGCGCGCTGAAAGAGGAGGATATCCTCCATACATTTTTCAAGTGCTTATTACTACGGCAACGCTGCCTTCCTTCTGGGGTTCTTGTTTGTGTTTGTTTGAGCAAAGGCTGCATCAGGAGCTCATATTGGACCAATGACTTCCTGCAGGAACGTGTGTCAGGACCGGACAATCGGGTGGTCAAAGCGGTCAGGAGGTTCTGTCAGGAAGGAAACAAGCTCGCTCTCTCTCTCTCTCTCTCTCTCTCTCTCTCTCTCTCTCTCTCTCTCTCTCTCTCTCTCTCTCTCCCGCTCTCGCTCTCTCAGACACACACAACGTCCAGCTAGTAGAACTTTTCCAATGGTAGTTCCCATGATGCCTTGCATTTTCTCCCATGCAGTTCCTTCACAACACCTCAAACCTACACTATCCTAAATCGGATTACTTCTAAAATGCATGTAATAACCATGACATATTTACATATATGCCATTTGACAAAAGCCATTCTCGCCAAGTGTCCTGTAGTAGCTGCAACTCTAAGTTTTGTAAACAATCACATGGACACTCACAAGTAGTACCAATAAATTAGCATAAATTACACAACTAGAACAACTATTTAAAACCCCATAGGGAAACACCATACCAGTATCGAGGAGGAACCAGAGGAGAAAAGCCTATGTAAATATACAAAACGAAAAACGAATATTCGTTATCGGGCCCCTCGGATTCGTGTGAAATGAATCTTTTTCTTAAACCAGGTATATAGTCCGCCTTTTGGCGCTTTCACCCTCGACCCCTTAATTCCCCCTAGCTCACTCTTCTTCTCGTGGGTGGAGGAAGAGTTGGAGGCTGGTAGAGGAGGGGAGGGTGGATGCATTGGGGCGGAGGAATTGGCGGAGGAGGGAGTGGGTGTATGGGTGGAGGAATTGGATGGAAGGGTGAAGGAAGAATTGGGTGGAGGTCAGAGGAGGAGGAGGAGGAGGAGCGGTGGTGGAGGAGGAGGAGGTAGGTGGAAGCGAGGGTGGTAGTTGTTGGGGTGGAGGAGGAA
>NC_082385.1:29448157-29610236 GCF_031168955.1 Gadus macrocephalus
GCTATAGGCTCCGCCCCCTCGTGACGCAGTAGCGCGCTGCTTTCATGCTGGAACACGGGAGAACACGCGCACTGTGGCGCACACAACAGCACCGACACGAAGCGCACGGTGTCCTCGCGAAAACATAACAGATGCGACAGTAGGCCTACGTTCCTTATTTACTGAAACACGTTTGTATGTCAGCCCTGATTTGCCAGGAGAGAAACAGACACCACAACTGTATTGTCGTAGACGTTTTATTTGACGATGTATGAGTTCACTGAAGAAAGTGATGAAACTAAAACGTGATCCTATATATTTGCTACTTTTCTCCAGTGGTGTGTGGGTGTGGGTGTGTGTGTGGATGTGTGTGTATGTCGTCGGTTGAATGTTAGAAGGACGGAAAACGTCTGTCTGTTAACAGTATGTCGTTTTAAAAATCTTTAGTTTGATCGTTAGACCACTTTAAATATCGAAAATATATATTATATCTTTTAAAGATATAACCAAAATACAACAGCTTTTCTCCGTCGAGGTGCAGTAGCCACAGGTGGCCAATCACACGAGGGTCCTGAGCGTGATGACGACGGACACCCCCACACACACGCTATCTAAAAGACCTCTATTGGAAAAGCAAATAAAACTTTTATGCAATATGAACGACAAAAGCTAAAGGTTGTCCTTGGATTTGCATGCAGGGAGCGGGGTGCGTTGACGAATGCTCAGAGGATGAGGTACGAAGGTAGAATGCTTCTCATCCCTCCCTCCCCTCTTCCTCCCTCCCGCCCTCCCCGAACCTGGTCTGTACTTGTTCTCTGTTGTTATTATACATAACCTTTAGACATGTTTTCCTTCCATTCTAGTTGGTGTTTTCATTGTCTTTAGCGAGAGAGAGAGAGGGAGAGAGGGAGAGGGAGAGGGAGAGAGAGGGAGAGAGAGGGAGAGGGAAAGGGAGAGAGAGAGAGAGAGAGAGAGAGAGAGAGAGAGAGATAGAGAGAGAGAGAGAGATGAGAGAGAGAGAGAGAGAGAGAGAGAGAGAGAGAGAGAGAGAGAGAGAGAGAGAGAGAGAGGGTTGGCCGAGCTAAACACAAGTGTTGCCATGGGAAACATAACAGAAATGTAACCAGGGAGCTCATGCCTTGTCAGAGGAACATCAAAGTGGACTCAGAAAAGAACATCAAGTGCCCTTGCCGCCTTTATGCAACAAAAAAAAGAAACAAACCCAAAACATTGTGCCTGCACTCTAAAACGCCCCCCCTCCATGGATTTATCGAGGAAACATACCCCCCTCCCCTCGTAACCCCTTCTTAAAGCTGCACTCTTGAATGACGTGTTGTTGTTAGACTTCTTGCAGGTGGACTCGGACTACCCTCCCCGTCGCCATGGGAGACGGGAGGTAGGCTGCCAGGGGGCCAGAGAGGGAAACCACAGAGATAAATCCAGGGCCTGTCCTGGAATAGATCCACTCCCCCATGTGGTCCTCAAGACATCCATTTAACTAAATGTCCAAATTAGTTCAGTGTCCAAGCTAGCTAAATGTCAAAATTAACTAAATGTCCAAACTAGTTAAATGTCCAGACTAGCTAAATGTCCAGACTAACTTAATGTCCAAACTAATCAAATGTCCAAACTAGCTACATTTCCAAACTAAATAAGTGTGCAATGGGATAATAAATGTATTTTAGTTTGAGGATGCAGTCCTTGTAAAGACCCAGGTACCATTACCATATGGTTAAATTCAATTAAATTGTATTTGTATAGATTAATCACAGGTACAGTCCCAACGGGCCCACCCCCTTGACCCTAGCACCCCAGAGGGCAAGAAAAAACTCCTTAATTAGCCAGGAAGAAATCTTGAGGTTCCTGAGTCTCTCTCTCTCTTCTCCAACCCTCCTGTCCATAAAGGCCCAATCAGTCCGGACAAACATAGATAAAAATAATGTTCTCCTTGATGTTTGGTATCTGACTAATGATTCATAAGCGATGCAATATCGTTCTCCAGGGTCTGAAACGTTGATGTTACCAGCAGACGATGATTAGGTAAAAACTTTTTGTGTAGAGGCAGATGCACAAAGATTAAGGCTGGGGTCGCAAACATTTTCAGAGCTAGAAGTAAGGTCAAAGGCCAAAAGAAAGTTGGGAACTACTTCTTTAACCAATCAAATGTGGATTATTCCATATCATAGGCCGCATATTTATTCACTTTTAAACGCTAAATCCATCCCCTTTTCCACTGTCGCTACCAGATGCCGTAAACAAATGCCGAATGCAATCTGACATCCAATATCCAGATTCCCAAATCCAATAATATCATAGCATGCACATACAGCTTACCGCATTTGGCTGCCGTGTGTTTTGTGTCATGTTTTCACCACTCCGCCAAATGCTTAAAGATCAAATATCAAATATTCCGCCGGTATTTGATTTCATCCCTGAAATCCGTCCTGATACAGTCAGTCTGTACGCTCCATACCTAATGGGGGATTTTGATCCAGTGCATCCATGATATCCACCTTATAATGTCTAACAATTGATATGCCTTTTAAATAACCGTGACAGAACCCAACTATTATCAACTCATGTGAGGGGGGAAAATTCTTGCTTGCTTTTTGATTTAAACAATGTTATCATTCCTGTGTTATCGTTCTGCGGTTATCAGGGTCTCTCTCTTTCCCTCTGTCCATGTCCCTGCAATGTATCCCCTCTATTAAAGTCAACACCTACAGATAAGCACAGAATGATTGCGCCGCTGGAATCATGGAAAACCTCATCCAGTGCGATTATTATTATGATTATCATTATTAATATGACGTGTATCACAATTCCGTGAGGTAACAGCAATGCTCTGGCGTCACTGTGGCACTGCGTGCCTTTTCTGCGTGTCTCCATTAAATAAAATCATGCATCAACATCCTGTACTGTGCGTTGGCTAATCCCATCGGCCCTTTGACTACAATACAACAGCTTAAGGGCTCTCTCGCCTGATGCCCTCGCAGGGAAATCCGAAGTGCCGTCATTGTGTGTACACGACGAGTTGGCCTCTTATAGGTCCCCCGTTTTTTTCGAACGACTTTTGATTTTGTTGCCCCTCTATGTACCTGATCCCCCTTCCAACTATGTGTGTGTGTGTGTGTATGTATGTGTGAGTGTTTGTGTATGTGTGTGTGTTTGAGTGTGTGTGTGTGAGTGTGTGTGTATGTGTGTGTGTTTGAGTGTGTGTGTGTGTGTGTTGTGTTTCAGTGGCCTTTTTCTTATGTGTTTGTGGTTGTTGATCTCTGTTTGTGGTTGTTTCTTCCTTTCATTTTGGCTGTCCTAACGTCAAACTTAATTTGAGATAATGAGGACCTGACGACTTTGATAGACAGACAGACAGACAGACAGACAGACAGACAGACAGACCGACAGACAGACCGACAGACAGACAGACAGACAGACCGACAGACAGACAGGGGTTGCCATGGTGTCGTCCGGTGCCGTTACCCGATCCGACTCATTGGATTTAGGAAGCCCGGTCAACCTAAAAGCCAAACTGCCCTATATATAGACAGACGTACACACACACACACACACACACACACACACACACACACACACACACACACACACACACACACACACACACACACACACACACACACACACACAAACACACGCACACCCACACATACACACCCACACATTGTGTAAGGGTAAATCCACAAACGTTGTCAACTGCCCGATCCTTTACCACCAAACTCTGGAGACAGTTTCAACCTCACGCGTCACGCCACACCGTTTGTTACCCGAGCGTGGCGACAATGTCCGCAGAGTTGGGCCGCACGGTGACTTTAAAATGTCAACAATAACAAAAGCCTCTCGGCTCGTCCACGGTTCGACGTTGAATTGGCGCCCACCTCACATGTACCACCGGCCTGTTGAATGTGACACCCGCACACAAGGTCTCAGAAAAAAACTGTTAGGTCCCCCCCCCGACCCCCTGACCCCCCGACCCCCCCCCCCCAGCCCAATCTTTAGCTCCACCCCTGAAAAAAGGAAACCTACATTTGTTTGCGTTGAAAACAGAATATTTTTCACAGAACTAAAATGGCCCTCCAGTGGTACACCGGGTAGAGCATGTACCACCAAGGCCGAGCCCTGATCGCAGCGACCGGGGTTCGATCCCTGCCCGTGGTCCTTTGCTGAATGTCTTCTCCTCTCTCTCCCAAGCCTTATTTTTGTGCTGGCAAAGTGCTGCCAAGGAGGTTATGTTAGCCCCGCCTCAGTGGACGCCTTTACGCATGGATGGTATTATTGAGCTTATTAACCTACATAGCGCTTGATGCTAGGCTACGCTAAGCCCTTGTAGGTCAAACGGAAAAACACACATTGCTTGCCATGGGTCTGCTAGGAAGTGGGCTCGGGTTTTTGTGACCCTGAACCACAGGTGATGTTTAACTTTCATCCGGAATAGCAGGATTATGCAAACGCCTCACCTATATCGGGAAAGTACATGCATGAGTGTTCCAACGCAGGAGCTGCGGAACGGGAGGACAACACACGCACACACACACAAACACACACACACAAGCAGCACGCACACACACACACACACAAACGCATGCATGCACGCACACACACGCACACACACACTCACACACAAACGCAGTACGCACACAGACTCAACGTGTGCACACACACACACACACACACACACACACACACACACACACACACACACACACACACACAGAAACAAACATACGCACAAAATGTGAGAATGTGCAGCAGTGTGCAGGAATGTTGATACCATATGACACGCACACACACCTGCGCAGCTTTCACCCATGGCCCGGGGCGAATGGCAGGCCACGCTAACGAGTGCTTTAATTGGCGTCTCACATTAACAGCCCTCTACAGTCGTAGTAAACAGGTGAATACACATCATGCACGTACATGTGCCCATTGGAACATCAAGAGGATCACCACACACACACACATACATACATGCACACATGCACATACATACATACACACACATACACACACACACCCTACATTCGGTGTATTCATGGACTTTTCCCTTTGTCGTTTGCTGACGTGTTTCTGTTTTGCACCATATTGAAGTTCTGGCCAATAGGTCCTTTTTTATTTCCGAATAACATTACATGTCGGGTAAAGGTCAAAGGGTAAAGTGTTGACTTCAGTCGGTGTGGGTTTATCTCCCCTAAGTAGTCATATACAATGTTCATTGACGTATCTTTACAAGAGCGAAAGGAAAGGAAGCCAAGCAAAAACCATCAGAAGATATTTTTCTGTGGACAAAAATGCTGGCATTTCTTTGCCGTTAAAGTGGTGGGAATGAGGGAAAACAATTAAATCTTGATTTGAAGGATAAAGGGAGTAAAGAAGGACTGGTCTGTACGTACAATAGTACACCCCCCATTTTGCTTTTGTAAGTCCCCTTAACGTGGCCACAACTAGCCGTGTTTATGCTTGCACATGCACTCATTGTGTGCATGTTGGCACGCTCGCAGCTACAGCGGGCGTGTTTGACGTTGGTTAAAGACGTAAGCCGTATCATCAGAGGATGTAGCATGTGTATACATACAGCGGCACGAGAACAAGCTGAACAGAGATGAACTACGACCGTTCTGTGTGAGGTGGATGTGCCGTGACTCAACGCGTGAAATCTCCCAAGGCTCAGGAGAACAAATCTCTGGCTCTAGACACTTCACACTTGATCCCCTTGCCCCAGTTTGACGCTGGCAGGGCTGAGAAGTGTGTGCGTGTGTGTGTGAGTGTGTTTGTGTATGTTTGTGTGTGTGTGTGTGTGTGTGTGTGTGTGTGTGTGAGTGTGTGTGTGTGTGTGTGTGTGTGTGTGTGTGTGTGTGTGTGTGTGTGTGTGTGTGTGTGTGTGTGCGTGCGTGCGTGCGTGCGTGCGTGCGTGCGTGCGTGTGTGTGTCTGCATGTCTGCGTGAGTGTATGTGTGTGTTGCGCTTGCATGCATGTGGCCAAATGATGTTGTCTCCGGTCGCTTATTGGATTGTGGAAAGATCCTGAATGTTTTACGTTCTATGTTATAACGATTTAAATATGGCAAATAAAATAGGTGGACACCATGATGGGAGAATAGTAAGCTAAGCAAACCGAAACATGCATAATTCACAGACCATTAAATACCTGACCATGTGTCCGAGAAAATAAACCGGTTTCTGTCAAGCTTCGACCCTAACAGGCCATTAGTGTGTCACGTTTCGACGAAGTGTTGCCCAACAAGTTGTTTATAAGTAGAGTGTATGTCTGTGCATGCATGTGTGTGTGTATGCGTGCAAGCGTGCACGTGTGTGTCTATGTGTCTGTGTATGTGTACGTGTATGCTTGTATGTGCGTGTATATGTTTGTTTATGGCTGTGTGGGTTCCTGGTAATGTGTGGGTGTATTGCATGCATTTGTGTGTGCATGTGTGTGTGTGTGTGTGTGCATGCATGCACGTGTGTGTCTTTGTATGTGTGTATGTGTGTGCTTGTATGCGCACGTATACGTTGCGTGGGTGTATTGCGTGTTCCCGTTGTTATGATATTTCCCGAGGAACAGGTCAAAGGTCAGGCCGAGCTATCATTAAGAGGCAATCTTATCAACCGGGGCGGGTTCTGAAAGCCCGTGGCTGATAGCTTTCACTGTCGAGAAGGTGGCAGAACAACACCGTGTTCAAAACATTACGCAATGACGTGGTATTGATTCATGTGGTGAATTATTGACGCATTAGGGATTGTTGATTGGTTGTTTTTGTAACAGAAGAGAAACATTAAAGAAAAGGAAACATCCCACTTGCTAGCGGCTTCCACCACATCCTCCTGAATAATATAATAATAATAATAATAATAATAATAATAATAATAATAATAATAATAATAATAATGGCATGAACAACCTAACGAATGTAATCATTTGTGTAATTGTTTGTCACTCTGAATGATGCGTGAAAGCCTGAGGCTCTGTCTCAGGATGTAAGACAGAGATAGAGATCAAATATTAATAGCATAAACTGCCTCTGTTGTTGACGCCGATATCCGTTAGAGCTTTGAGTATCCAATTGTACCCTTTGGACTTCGAATGGTGTGTGTGTGTGTGTGTGTGTGTGTCTGTGTGTGTGTGTGTGTGTGTGTGTGTGTGTGTGTGTGTGTGTGTATGTGTGTGTGTGTGTGCGTGTGTGTGTGTGTGTGTGTATGTGTGTGTGTGTGTGTGTGTGTGTGTGTTTGTGTGTGTGTGTGTGTGTGTGTGTGTGTGTTTTTGCGTGTGTAAATGTAGCTGTGTGTGTATTGGCGGAATCAAAACCAGATCAACAACACATCCCATGATATTTCAATCTTGTTTCACTTTGGAAACTCCACACTGCCTCGTGCCAATATGCAAATAGCAGGCCGGGGTGTGTGGCTTCCTGTTGTCCCGGGCTGTCGCAGCTTTCAGTCATTAGGGTTCAGTCCAATGGGTCGGCCTGTGGTCGGTTGAGCGATCACAGACCTCACGGGCTCTTTGAACTGAGGTGTCGTCAGGGGACAAACACAGGCGCCGCTCGTAACAGGACCGTCCGTTACAGCTCCTTGTATGTACAGGGGGGGGGAAAGGGTAGCAGACTAAACCAGGGTTGGATAGATGAGTCGACTAGCCCTGCCCTGCCACAGACCAGGCCGTGATTAGTGTTCCTCAACCGGGGCTGTTCTGGTGTGGATGACACAAGAGGGGTTTGCAGCAGGGTTAATCACTGGTTCCCCGAACTGGGGTTTGAACATCTATGCATACCCAACGCCTACAGCTTGTCCACTTGATCCCGCAAAACTGGAAATCGGAAATTCCCTTATTGAGGATCGGTGTGCAAACCGATACAGATACATGATGTACGTGTGCAGATTAGTTTATTGATATCATTTGTTACGGCTGCTTAGCTCAAGACTGAAACATGAAAGTGAGTAGAATAGAAAACCCAACTGGCAATATAACAATAACAAAAAACAGCATAAAAAGAAATATTCAAATTATTTATAAAATATGCATCTAAATTAACCACAGAATGTCATAAAAAAATGCCTGTATATATATATATAATATATATATATATATATATATATCAAATAAACCCACATTTATAACTGGAGTGAAGTAGAAGTAAGGGACTCTAAAATGTGTCTGTGAACACGGTGAATTACAGATATACATCCAGAGAATGTTCCTGTCTCACTCTTTGGATACGGTGATGCTACATATTTGGTGGGTCTGGGGCTTGAGGTGGCTGCTCAAAAATGTTTGGGAGCCCCTGAACTCACCCCCACCAGCTACAACAACAGATGTTCTCTCTGTACACCTGCTATGTAAAGCCAGGGTCAGGCGCGGGACAGATGACGCAGCCCGGTGCATGTAGACACCTGAAATAATAAGCACCTTTTAAAGAGAGAGAGAGAGAGAGAGAGAGAGAGAGAGAGAGAGAGAGAGAGAGAGAGAGAGAGAGAGAGAGAGAGAGAGAGAGAGAGAGAGAGAGAGAGAGAGAGAGAGAGAGAGAGGGAGAGAGAGAGAGAGAGAGAGAGAGAGAGAGGGAGAGAGAGAGAGAGAGAGAGAGAGAGAGGGAGAGAGAAGGGAGAGAGAGAGGTAGATAGAGACGGAGAGAGATGGGGAGAGAGAGATAGATACGAGAGGGATGGATGGAGAGAGGCAAGAGAGAGAGAGAGAGAGAGTAAGAGAGAGAGACCGATAGATAGAGTTAGAGAGAGAGAGGGAGAGATGGAGAGAAGCAAGAGAGGGAGAGGGAGAGATGGAGGGATGGAGAGAAGCAAGAGAGAGAGAGAGAGGGAGAGGGAGTGCTGTAAAAGGGGCAGTCGAGGGGGGTAAAGGTAAAATCAAAGTGAAGCGTCATGGCTATCTAATTTTAGCCTAGGGTCGATAGCCCCTGGCTGACTGACGGGCGGACAGCCACAGGACCGGGACACACTCCTTGTTTTTGTGTTGTTGGCCTTCACCAGTACTCGACCCTGACGTCCCTGACTTGAACCCAACCCCTCCTCCATCTCCTCCTCACTTTGCATGAAGTGGTTCTGTTTTAAATAATTCTGCAGTTTCTTCAAGACGTCTGTCAAGGAAAAGCACGAATTTAAACAAGGTTTTATCAAGTCTCCCAAAAATAAAATTGGGAGACTTGACCTATGACCTTGATCGGGGCAGCCTAACCCTTTTCCTATTTTTTTTTTTTTTATGCGCGTTGATACTTAAGGGAAATCAGCAACGAAAACAAAAACACTGAAATATGTTTGACTTTACTCTATCCAATTTTTCCCCTTAGCGTAGGACTATTCTCGCTCAAATATCTAACGCAAGCTGATGCATGCCAGGGAAGCTGTGACGTCAGTTGTTTACAGTTTTCCAGGTCGCCGCTTTAGCAGCGAACGCGGCCCCATTACATAACCGCCTTGCTGATCTGTGCGAACTCCGTGCTCGCTGCCTTGGGAGGAGGAAAACACGGAGCTAGGATGGCTGGTGGGTGCATTGTTGGCCATTACTGACAGAGTGCGTTTACTGGTCCACTGCTGCAGAGGGGCTTACATGCTGACAACTGACTCTCGCGCGCTCATACCCACTTAGTTGGACGCGCGTGCGTGGTTATACATTTACTCCAAGGGAGCGTTGGTAGAGTAGGTGGCCGGTGACACCTTGAGTTTTAAAATGTCTGAATCAGCTGCTGTGGCACATAGTATGAGGCGGTGTTCGACAACAATGAACCTTCTCCATGACTGATTTGCCAGTCCGTCACCATAGGCCTACTACTCCATCCCGAGCCGTGTCGAAAACAACGATGGCTGCAGCACGTCCTTGTGTCGGCGGACGGACGACGCCCCCTGTTGGTGGATGGGTGCAATTGCACAGTAAAAAAATAGCCTCTATATATATATATATATCTATATCTATGTATGTATATATCTATATCTATATCTATATATATATCTATATATATATATATATATATATATATATATATATATATAGAGAGAGAGATGTATATATATGGGTTATATGTGGTGTAGTTGGCAGGAACTTTTTTTTTCCCATATTTTTTGGGACTGAGGAAAACATAACGCCGCTAAATAATTGTATATAAATTGAAAGATCTGTTTGAATTAGAATAAGGCCTGTAGACAGACAGATATTCCTGGCTTTCAACACACAGAACTACGGGGAGATACGATCTTTCTGGATAAAAAGCATATTAACGTGTAAGAGTCGTTTACCAAGGCTTTAAGAAACATTTTAGACACACACACACACACACACACACACACACACACACACACACACACACACACACACACACACACACACACACACACACACACACACCATATGATTTAATATGAATACATAAAGGACTCATTGAAATCGGTTTAGAAATGTAAAAGTTATTGCCTCTTTATCCAGAAAAAATGCAGCTTTCCCATTTACTTGTATAACTTTACAGCCCATTGCAATTGGCCTCTCCAATATGGCGGCGACGTTGACGTATCGCAGCAATGGGTCGAAGCAGAGATTTCCTATGAATGTCTACGGAGGTCCCCTTGCGCCCTCTAGCGGAGCACTGGAGGCGGGCCGTCTGCTGCCCGGAACCTTAGTAGTCCGGCTCTTGTTCCTGATGGGAAGGTTTATTTTTGAATGTGTGGGTTCGATGAATGATTACGAGTAAGTGCCATCCGAGTTAATCTGATATATGTGTTAATAAACTAAACGCATCAGTGATTAACTTTAGTTATGAGGGTCGCTGTGTTTGTGCTGGTTATGTGTTTGAGGAGAATGCTTCCGGGTTCAACAAAATCCAAACTAAAATTGTCAGCTGGTTTTACAAAACAACATTAAACTGGACAGGTTTGAACAGTAACGTTAGGCAAGTCATTCTTATTTAAATATTATGAGTTTGTATTAATAGTATACATACACATATTTGACCGAGCACTTAAACATTCTTTTAGCGTAGAAAGCATACAGTCAATCATACTGGTAGGTTGATATAGAAAGTTAATCTCCATGTAATAATGTATTTAAGCAAAACAATACAAGCATGATCCGAGTAAACTTTACCTTTTAAAAACGTTCGCTGTAACTGTGAGGTGTTATAAGATAAGAGGTGTTCAACTGATCCAATGGGATTTAACTGTATTAAACAGAGGAAGAGGTTTCATAAACACGTCGTTGCGGATTGGCTATATCCAGAAATGCATGAAATCTAAACGATTTCATTGAGTTATCTATATTATCCAATTATATATATGGTTAAGGGTTGTGCTATATCAAATAATGTTGATAAATGTGATTTATGGTGTTCAAAAATGGGGTGTAAATATCACATATTTTTGGCTATATCGTCTACTAGACGTAGCTGTATACTTTTGGTGGTTTTTAAAGAGTTTTTTCTCTGCGGGCCCCTATATATACAGTGTGCCACTCAGTATGTCAATCAATAGTCTGGTAGCTTTATTTGCATCCTGAAAATCCCTAATTTCACGCTCCCCAGGTGATCGCCATGGCGACGACCTCCTCCTCCAGCAACCCCCCGGCCGCCCCGCTCTCTGTGGCGGCCCATGTGCCCTTCCTCCACCTGTGCACCACCTTGGAGAAGATCCAGAAATGCAAACTGCGCCCGGACAAGTCCAGGTTCCTCCGGGACTTCATGGATTCTTGGCGTAAGTTCCACGACGCCCTCCACAAGGGCCTGCCCACCACGGACTCCTTCTACCCGGCCATGCGCCTCCTGGTTCCCTCCTTCGAGCGGGAGCGGGTGGCCTACGGCATCAAGGAGAACATGCTGGCCAAGCTCTTCATCGACGTGCTGGGCCTCCCCAAGAACGGCCCGGAGGCCGACAAGCTGCTGAACTACCGCGCCCCCACCTCCGCCCAGGGCGAGGCGGGGGACTTCGCCAGCATGGCCTACTTCGTCCTGAAGAAGCGCTGCGCCGGTCAGCAGAGCCTGTCCGTCAAGGAGGTCAACGACTTCCTGGACTCGGTGGCGGCCAACAACGCCAGCAAGCAGAAGGAGCGCGTGCGGAGCAGCCTGCTCCACCTCATCACGCAGAGCTCGGCGCTGGAGCTGAAGTGGCTGATCCGCATGATCCTGAAGGACATGAAGCTGGGCATCAGCAAGGAGACGGTGCTGCAGGCCTTCCACCCCGACGCCAGCGAGCTGTACAACGTCAGCGCCGACCTGGACAAGGTGTGCTGCACGCTGCACAGCCCCGAGACGTCGCTCAGCGAGGCGTGCGTGGCCGTCTTCTCGGCCTTCAAGCCCATGCTGGCGGCGGTGGCCGACGTGCGGCAGATCGAGCGGCGCATGCGCCACGGCGTGTTCTTCCTCGAGACCAAGCTGGACGGCGAGCGCATGCAGCTGCACAAGGACGGCGACGTGTACAAGTACTTCACGCGCAACGCCTTCGAGTACACGCAGCAGTTCGGCGCCTCGCCGCGGGAGGGCTCGCTGACGCCGCACGTGCACGGGGCGTTCGCGCCGCACGTGGTCAGCTGCATCCTGGACGGCGAGATGATGGCGTACCACCCGACCACGGAGGCCTTCATGCAGAAGGGCAGCAAGTTCGACATCAAGCGGCTGACGGACGACTCGGAGCTGCAGACGTGCTACTGCGTGTTCGACGTGCTGCTGGTCAACGGCCGCAAGTTCAGCAAGGAGACGCTGCGGACGCGGGACGAGGCGCTTCAGACGGTGTTCGAGCCTGTCAAGGGCCGGATCCACCTGGTGGCCAAGACGGAGGCCCAGACCACGCAGGAGGTGGTCAACGCCCTCAACGACGCCATCGACAAGCGCGAGGAGGGCATCATGGTGAAGGACCCGCAGTCGCAATACAAGCCCGACAAGCGAGGCGAGGGCTGGCTGAAGCTGAAGCCCGAGTACGTGGACGGCCTGATTGACGAGCTGGACCTGCTGATCGTGGGCGGCTACTGGGGCAAGGGGCGCCGCGGCGGCATGATGTCCCACTTCCTGTGCGCCGTGGCCCAGGCGCCCTCACCCGGCGAGCAGCCCAGCGTCTTCCACACGCTCTGCCGCATCGGCTCGGGGTACACCATGCAGGAGCTGTACGAGCTGGGCCTCAAGCTGGCCAAGCACTGGAAGGTGAGGGGGCGGGGCTGGGAATCGGTAGGGGCCTCGCGATGTGATCCCATTTATTTTGTGCGGTTAAAAGTGTTGGTTTAACGCTGAGGTTTGGGTTGTACTGCATGATCGTCGTCGGTTGTTTTTTATTTATTATTTTGTGAACAGGGCCCAATGGAACAGAACATATTTGATGCGAATTTACTATTCGGTGAATACACTATAGCGCCCTCTGTAGGCTTGCATGATTAATTTGCTTCCACTTAGATTACGTTGCCCTACCTGGCTTGAAAAGAACCTCATAAAGTATTGCGGAGACCAAAAAAACACAAGATGTTTAACGCTAACACTGTCCTTCCCTGTCGCTGCCTGAAGGTGTACCGCAAGAACGACCCGCCCGCCTCCATCCTGTGCGGTACGGAGCGTCCCGAGGTCTACATCGAGCCGCGCCACTCGGTCATCGTGCAGGTGAAGGCGGCGGAGATCGTGGGCAGCGACATGTACAAGACCAACTGCACACTGCGCTTCCCCCGCATCGAGAGGATCCGCGACGACAAGGAGTGGCACCAGTGCATGACGCTGTCGGAGCTGGACCGCTTCCGCCACCGCGCCTCGGGGAAGCTGGCGTCGCGGCACCTGCAGCTGGACGGGGACGGCGGCGGCGGCAGCGACGGGCAGCCGGACAAGAAGAAGAAGAGGAAGGCGGCGGCGGCGGCGGCCAAGCCTCGAAGGGTGGTGGGGCTCCTCGACCACTTCAGGCCCCAGGACCTGTCGGCGGTCACCAAGGAGACGGATATGTTCGAGGAGGTGGAGTTCTGCGTGCTGAACGGCAGCGAGGAGGACCCCAAGGCCGAGCTGGAGAAGGGCGTGGCCAGGTAAGGTTTTTCACTTTACACTACTACGTCATTTCGTCGAACGATGTGAAGGACCTAGAGCGTCTTATAATGTAAAATGTTCATATCATAGAGAAAAATAGATATTGCCATATAATTCTGGAGAACACCCGTGAACGATGGTGCGGGTGTTTTTGTCATAGCATCTAGGCGGCAGTAGCTTAGGAGGTAGAGCGGGTTGGCTGGTAACCTGAAGGTTGCTAGTTCGATCCCCGGCAGTGTCGAGGTGTCCTTGAGCAAGACACCTCACCCTAACTGCTCCCGACGAGCTGGCTGTCGCCTTCCATGGCTGACTCCACCGTGAATGTGTGAACATGTGCGTGAATGGTGAATGTGAGGCAATATTGTAAAACTATTTGGGTGGCCATTGGTTACAAAAGCGCTATATAAATGCAGTCCATTTACATTTATAGCCGACCTCTTTCCACCTTCTATTGAACTAGTCTCACAAGCCGGTTTCGTTTCACATTTGATACTATTTAGCCTGAAAAGCTAAGAGCTTGTGGAAAGAGAGCGGATTACATTCAGATTGGTCCTGTTTAGCATCTCCACAGAATTTGACTGTCTAGTTATAACTGGTGACTTCAATTTTCATACTGAGGATTTGAATGACAAGTGTGCAAAAAAACTTTTTGCCATTTTGGACACATTTGAACTGTCTCAACATGTGAAAGAGGCTACTCATTGTAAGGGGCACACTCTAGACCTGGTTATCACAATAGGCCTCAATGTTTCTGATCTCTCTGTGACTGATCCTTCCTTGTCTGACCACTTTTGTGTTTTCTTTAACATCTTTTATTCCCGACATACAGACAAAATCAAACACTGTCAAAAAAAGGTATATCAATGAAGATTCTAATGTACTTTTTAAAAAGGCCACCTCCTTGCTACCACCTCTAAACCCATGTTCTGCTGATGATCTTGTAGAAAACTTTAATTTGAAAATTTTGAAAGTCATAGATGTCATTGCACCTTATAAGGTTAAAACGATTTCTGGAAAGCAAAAGGCACCCTGGAGAAAAGCTGCTTCTGTAACAGCACAGAAAAAGGAATGCAGGAAGGTTGAACGCATCTGGCGTAAAACAAAACTTCATATTCACCATGATATCTATAAAGAGAGCCTCCGTGCCTACAATTTAGACTTAAAAAATGCTAGAGAAACATTTTTCTCCAATATCATTAAAACCAACCTAATAATGCAAAAACCCTATTTGCAACTGTTGACAGACTGACCAATCCCCCAACAGAAATTCCACCTGATCTCCATTCCACGCAGAAATGCAATGAGTTTGCAGCTTTTTATATTGATAAAATTGAAGGTATCAGACGTGCCATCAATATCTCCACGTCAAACAAAAATGTTGGACTACCACCCTGTTCAGGCAAAAATTACGTGGCAAGGATGGCATGCTTTAATGTTATAGACTCTCAAAATCTTGTGGAAACTGTGACACAACTAAAGCCATCCACCTGTTGCCTTGATACTATACCTACCAACCTCCTTAAGAATGTTTTCGACTGCCTAGCAGTAGACATATTGCAGATAGTTAACAACTCTCTCCAGTCAGGCAATTTCCCAAAAGCTTTAAAAAAGCGGAGCCTAGATGCCTCTATTATTAACAACTACAGACCAATATCAAATCTACCCTTCATAAGTAAAATCATTGAGAAAGTTGTCCTTCAGCAACTAAATCACTTCCTGGCATCAACTGGTTGCTATGACACCTTCCAATCAGGATTTCGACCCCTGCACAGCACTGAGACCGCCCTTATTAAAGTTGTAAACGACATCCGTCTTAACACAGACTCTGGCAAAACCTCAATACTAATGCTACTTGACCTCAGTGCTGCATTTGACACTGTAGACCATACATTACTTCTGGAAAGGTTAGAAAACTGGGTGGGGCTTTCAGGCACTGTCTTAAATTGGTTCAGGTCCTACCTACAAAATAGGAACTACTTTGTTTCCATTGGCGACTTTGTATCAGAATCAACCAACGTGACATGTGGAGTCCCACAAGGTTCGATCTTAGGACCCTCTTTATTCAACATCTACATGCTCCCACTAGGGCAAATCATGCAAAATAACAATATTGACCATCATTGCTATGCTGATGACATGCAAATCTATGTATCGCTATCACCAAATGACTATCGGCCCATAGATCTGCTGTGCCAGTGCATTGAGCAAGCGCCGAAATTTCCTTCAACTAAATGAGGACAAAACAGAGATAATTGTATTTGGTTCTAAAACGGAAAGGCTTAAAGTAACCCAACACCTTCACTCTCTGTCCCTGAAAACCTCAATCAAAGCCAGAAATCTAGGGGTTATCATGGATTCAGATTTACATTTTGACAGTCACATCAAATCAGTTACAAAATCTGCATATTATCACCTTAAAAATTTAGCAAGACTTAGAGGGCTCATGTCCACCGAAGACTTACAACAACTTGTACATGCCTTTATCACTAGTAAGCTTGATTACTGCAATGGTCTCCTTACAGGTCTCCCAAAACAAACTTTGAGGAAGCTTCAGCTTGTTCAGAATGCTGCTGCTAGAGTTCTAACAAAGACCAAAAAAATTGATCATATTACACCAATTCTGAAATCGTTACATTGGCTTCCTGTAGGTCAGATAATTTATTTTAAAATCATGTTGCTAACCTATAAATCCCTACATGGTTTAGGCCCAAAATATTTAACTGATATGCTTCCACTACATCAGCCTTCTAGACCACTAAGATCCTCTGAGACCAATCTGTTAATTATCCCCAGAGTAAACACAAAACATGGGAAAGCAGGATTTAGTTACTATGCAACAAATAGCTGGAATAAACTCCCAGAGGATTTAAGACTTGCCCCAACTCTGAGCACCTTTAAAACAAGACTGAAGACGTTTATGTTTGCTATAGCTTTCTGCTAAATCTTAAATACATTGCACTTTCTAAAAAGCTTTTTTAACTTTGCCTTTATTTTCTATTTTAATACTAAAATGCCTTTTTCTATTTTACCCATTTATTTGCATATGTTTTTCTTTTACTTATCTATTATTTTATTTTTTTGTTTGACAATGTTTATATGTGAAGCACTTTGAGTCTGCCTTGTGTATGAAAAGTGCTATATAAATAAAGTTGCCTTGCCTTGCCTTGTTTAAAATATTTAGCATTGGGCTAATTGTCTCACTCGTAGTTTGCTGAAAATAACGACTTTCATATCAGAAATATTTGACGGTGATGTCCATTTGCTGTAGTGCATGTGAAATGCAGTGGAATTTTATAACCCTTTTTATTAAACAATGGCAACAGAATGTCCACCCTGATGGACGGTTCAGCCTACCAGTTGCTACAGTCCACTGTGTAGGCTGGTAGACTGATCCATCCATCATACATCAGGGTGGACACTTCCACTTGTGATGTCACTTAATCACAGCTCATGGGCGGATATTCAAACAGCTTGTAACGGCTAATCACATGCAGACCTGGTGTTCAAACCAGGAACCCTTTAAGTGAAACGTGTACCCTTAAAGGGGAGATATTATACCATCAGGTGTGAGTGCGATTAGCTTTTACAAGACGTTTTGAAAATCTGCCACTTCTGACATCACAAGTGGGCGTGTCCACCTAGATATGTGCTGGATAGATCAGTCCAGCAGCCTATCGAGTGGGATGTAGCGAAAGTTGCTCATCTATCCGTCATACATCAGAGTGGACACGCCCCCACTTGTGATGTCAGAAGAGGCAGATTTTGAAACGGCTTGTAACGGCTGATCACACTCACACCTGGGGGTGTAATATGTCACCTTTAACCCTAACCTCTCATAACGCCCCCCCCCCCCCCCCCCCCTGCCCTGCTTCCAGGTGCGGCGGTGTGGTCGTCCAGAACCCGGGCCCCGACACCTACTGTGTGATCGCCGGCGTGGAGAACATGCGCGTGCGCAACCTGACGCTGGCCGACACCCACGACGTGGTGCGCGCCGACTGGCTCCGCGCCTGCCTGGACGGCGGGCGCGTGGTGCCGTGGCAACCGCGCCACATGATCCACATGACGCCGGCCACGCGCGAACACTTCGCCAAGGAGTACGACGCGCACGGCGACAGCTACTTCGCCGACACGGACGAGCGGCAGCTGCGCGAGGTGTTCGCCCGCATCGGCGAGGGGGCGGAGCCTGTGGACCCGGGGCAGGTGGAGGAGCGCTACGGGTGGACGGACCTCCCCTCTAGCATGTTCCGCCAGTGCCGGGTGTACGTGGACCGTCACGCCGACCTAGGACGGCCCGACCCAAAGGCGGCGGCGGGCGCGGCGGCGGCGGGCTACCCAACGCTCTGCCTGGAGACCAGGGAGCTGGAGCTGCGTTACCACGGCGCCACGGTGGTGGGCGAGCTGGAGGAGGGCGTGTCCCACGCGCTGGTCGCCGAGGAGGCCAGGCTGCTGGACCTCCGGACGCTGAGGCGGCTGTTCAAGAAGAAGTTTAAGATCGTGCGGGAGGCGTGGGTCAGGGAGTCGGTGGAGGCGGGCTTCCTTCAGGACGACGGGGAGTATCTGGTGTGATGGATGGGTCGTCGTCAGTGCGACGCACCGGAAGAGGATGTCTTTGAGCACTGTTTCATAATGCTCGGTGGATCGGGATCAGCACTTAGCCATATGTTTGTCTGTGTTTGTTTTTGCACTTTGTGAGAATCAGCCTCACAAGTTTCCTCTGCTTGGACGGCTGACAGTAGACAAGTTGAAGCTTGTCGGAAGGTCTTAAGAAATTAGATGAAAGTCGCAGTGCAGTTGGAGCGCACCGTTTACCGAATGAAAAAACATTGTTTTCTGTTTTAAGGATAGCTTTTATATATCATCCATCGTTAATGTCTTACCTTTGATTTCGAGTGCTTCGTTAAATGGGGCCATTGGGGATGGGGGTGTCCATTGATAGTTTTTAGAGTAGTTACTTCACCTTGACTTGTGTCTTACCACTTTGAAGGAGATGAATAGAAACCAAACTAATGCCCAAAGCATGGAATTCACTGTCGAAGGAAGGAAGGCTTATTTTATTCAGCCCTTTTTATATAATAAGTCCTTTTAGTCAGCTGTAACAGATAGGTTAGATGGCCATACACAACATGAATCATGTGTGAGTCAGACACAAATCACACCACGGTCTTCTATTGGTATCATATCTAATGTCTTGATTTTCTTGGTTTTAATGATATAAACGAATAAATGTAATTTTAAATATGATGAAAAATGTATTTCAACATTTTTTGGTAAAGTACCTCTTCCAAGTTGTTTTTGCAAAATGAAATGCTGTTGAGGACAGTGAATTACATTAAATGCTACATAATTATTTACATGCAGGATAGGGATTTGTTTATATCCGATATTCAATGCTCAACAACACCTGAATGAGATGTCAAAACGGGAGAGGGTTATAAGACGACTTCAGGAAGAGGAGGAGGAAGGCTACAGAACAACATGGACTCCGGGCTCTTCCGTAGAATGTCACAGGTGTGTCTTGGGAGCCACAGAATGTGTTGGGCCCGTCATTACCCTTGCCCCGGGGGCCTGTATTCGGCGTCCTGGGCATTGTTTTGGGTAAATGTCACATGAATACATTCTGTAAGGGGAGAGGCTCAACAAGTTCCTTCCTCGTTTGTAATCTGGACGTAGATGATGGTGTGGATGTGGAGGCGAATGCAGGCTACGTCGCGTTTGTTGTTGCCTCGTTTAGTTGTCGTTTTGATTGCATTGATCACTTAGAGAGTCGTTCACGTTTTGTAGATTTAAAGATGCTGCAGGTAAAATTGAGGAGCCGTTTTTTTGTGTTATTGGTTAGAAATAGCATAGCGATCCATCAGCTATTAATGAGTGAAATTCTCTGTGAGAATATTTGTTCATAGTTGACTGCACCTGCCTCTGGATGAGACCATCTGCTCGCGGCTCATCTCTGACCTGTCGGGGCATCTCTTCCCTGATTGGTTCGGGGAATCCATCTGGCCTGTCACTCATAAATGTGTGAAACGCAACATTTCTCATTGGCGGAGAAGGGAGGGAGGGGACGTTTGGTTGCTTGTTTAGCGTCAAAATCTTCTGCTCTTTTATATTCTCTCTCTTTCCTACCACTCTCTAATCGTATCTACAGCATATTTTAAAGAGATTCATTGACAGATGAGATTCATTTAATACGAAAAATTAATAAACGATTGTTAAACCAGAAACCCGTTGCGGGACAATGCTCTGAAATAAATCAAAGTGTATTGGAACATAGCCCTCAGCCTCCAGGGAGGACTGCTGTAATCAGCCCTGCGGGGGCTGCCGGTAGGGACTTCCGGTGCTACAGCACAACACTACAGCTCTCAAACAGCCTCTGGAGTCTCTAGCCAAAATTAATTAGCTCCCCGCTGAGACAGAGGCTCTACTGTAGGCTCACGTAATGGAAGCCAATGAAGCCATTGTTCTGAGGCGGATTAGCGCACCTTAAACACAGTGTACCGAAATATATCATCCCCGCACCTTTTTCGACTTTCCCCCTCTTTGTTTCTTCCGATGGTTCCCGCATTCAACCCCATGGCCCATATTTGTTGTTGTTTTGTTGAGGGGTAGAACGTGGTTGTGTTCAAATAATCATCAAACTTTATCAAAAATAAATTGATGTAGGGCTATACTACTTTAACAAATAAGCCAATAATCAATTTGTTACAATCAATTTACATGAACTAAGTGACCAGTTATTGTTGTTGCTTTTTCCTGCGTGTCGTTTTGTGTTGAACCAGGCAATGCACGCCATAATCCAGCAGCGAGCGTGAGTAAAAAGGAAAAGTGCTGACCTTGCAAAAACGACCTCTAGGCTGCATGGGCGCCGAGCGGCTCTCGCGCGAGGAGAGCAGATTCAGCACCCCGGAGAGCTCCTCACACCACCGGCTCCAGGCCCGCCGGGGGACGGCGTCTGAACCCTCGGTGGGACACGGGGACAAATGAAACAAGGGGCACCGCACAACACATGATGGGACAGGAAACACACACACATACACACGCACACGCACACCAAAACAGTCTGGTATATATATTTGTATTATTCACGTAGTGTACCCTATTTTGTATTTTTAGAATTCCACAAACGAACGATTTGGCGAACAAATTGGCCTGTTGTCTCATGTAACAACCGCAGATAAAACACGTTGTCATCTACCCCGCGTGCTTTGAAAACCTCGTGTGCTCGTGTGTGCGTGCGCATGTGTGTGTGAGTCTGTATGTGTTTGTGTGTGTATGGAAGAGAGAGCGCGCGCACGCACGCATGTGCGCGCTCGTGATCTTGTGCACGAGGATTCGAGAGAGAGGAGAGAGTGGCACAATGTAATCGGCCAAAGGTAATCAGAAGCGGGCTGATACCTCCAGTCAATACGTCAATAAAGAAGATAAACCTGTAAAGCTGAAGGCGGAGATTTGCAGCGCGCGCGTGTGTGTCAGTGTCAGCCTATTCGGCCGCGCATGGCTCACGTGCCGAGCGCGAGCGCATGCTCTCCGGATGCGTCAGGGATGGCGGGGCCGCGGCGCTGAAGATGTCTCGCGCGACGCAGCTCCTGCAAACATCGTCTCGGGGGCGAACATGGCGGCGAGCAACTTGACAACGGAGCGATATGACGGTGTGGTGGAATGAAAAAGACAAGGTCCTAGGCCACTGAGCCACGCCAGGGAGCTAATTTCACCATGTCGAGCCAGGATATGAGCCCTTGTCCCTTCGTGGCGGGAGCCCGGGAAAATGTAAACGCGCGCGAGGGTTTATAAAGCGGCTTCGAAGGCTACGCAGAGGAAGTCGCGCGGCGAGGAGCACACGGTACAGGCGAGAGGAGGCGCCAAAGGGGCGAGACATGTTGCTAAAGAATAGCATCTTCACCGGAGAGCCGTGGAGAATGCGGCCCGTGGTCGCAGCGTCTGATTCCTCCGCCGGCGCGTCCGTTTAATGGGAATTACCGATAGTGCACGCGGAGGTAAGCCAGGACAACCGACCAGCCGGTGTTATTTAAGAGGAGAAAAACACAAAAGTGAACCCACGTCAATGACTGTTGTGGCAGAGGATCCCCCACGGTGGAGTCGGCCGGCGAAGCGCGTTCCCAAAATATGACCAGGGGTGCTTGGACGTGTTGGCAGCAAGACGACGGCTTCCAAATCTGGCTCGAGCCCCGCGAAAACGAAAAGCCATTCACCGACTCCGAGAGGGCGCAGAGATGGCGACTGTCCTTGGCGTCCCTCCTGTTCCTCACCATCCTGCTCTCCGATCACCTGTGGTTCTGCGCCGAGGCCAAACTGACCAGGACCCGCGATAAGTTTTCCGCCAACAAGGAAACGGGGGCCTACCCGTCCGGCCGCCCCGCGCCCCCCCGACCCCGCTCCGCACACAGCAGCCTCAGAGGAAGCGAAGACGCTATTTTTATAGGAAATTCTACCAAACATTTGTTGCGACTCGAAACTTGCCCACAGGACAGTTTCTCCAAAGACTGCGTGACTTTCGGGGACGCCGACCATTTGTGCAAGGGTCTCTCGGAGGCCGACGGCGGCTCGTCGCCTGTAAATATGAGTGATTTGTATCTCTCCTTTTGTAACTCCTACTCGCTATTGGATTTGTTTTACGGGTCGACGAGTGCGGACCAGTTGAACTGCAGCCCGGACGCGCTGAGCGATGGCGACCTGACGCGGTGCAGCCTGTGCATCCAGGCGTACCAGCGCTACGACCAGCACGCCCAGGAGAAGTACGAGGACTTTGAGCTCATGACTCAGAAGTACGAGACGGACGCGTACTCGGTGAGGACGTGCATGGAACAATGCAAGGTAGGCGAAACAAAAACAACCCCCTCCACCCCACACCCCATAAAACCCAACAACACAGGAATCTTCTACCCATCTGTTGATTTGGGCCAGATAGATGCAGCTACGGTCCTCACCCTCCTCCTCCTTCTCCTCCTCCTCCTTCTCCTCCCGCGGTCACCATGGAGACGGTATGACAGATTCAAGGAGACTCTCGGTTCTAGGCAAGGCCTCCGTGTTCATTCATTTCCAAATTATGTGTGGTTCGAGGCCCGCACCGGGCTCGCGTGGAAATGCTGCAGGAGTACACGAGCGGCCGGCCGGTCGACTCCTCCGTTCTGCACGGGCAGAGACAGGGGGGCTTCCGCTGTTCAAAACCACATTCAATAGCTCTATTTTTATTGGCTCTTTGTGCTTGTAGTCTTTGACATTGAAGGCTCACTCGCAGTCTTTAGTCATTATTAGCTAATCGATAACCTATTGATCACCTAGATGTGTGGATCGGGATTATAATTTGCCCCCATTAAACCAGAGGGGGTCGACCGACGTTTAAATGTGATTGCCCCCGGCCGAGGCAGTATAGCCCCATGGCTTCATACTATCGTTTGCGAGCAACTTCCGAGCTGCGCTCCCACGTCATCCTGCCCGCGAGTGTTGAACGCGCGCCGCTGACGCTGTCGCATACACGCCAGGTGTTGATCGTCGCGAGCCTACTCCACGTCGAGTGCCGTTCATTAGGGTGAAGAGGTGGCTTCCCCCTGCCTAATGGGGCGGAAACGGTGTGTTTGCTTTTTCCTCGCTAGAGCACTACTTCCGCGGCGAGATGTTTACTAGGTCCATTAGGAAGCCATTTACAGTAGCCAGCTAGGCCTGTGTATCCCAGTCTCCCCCCCCCCCCCAAGCCCCAAACCCCTTCTCATTTTACAAAAATACTCCACATCTGAAAGTGTGTTTGACTTTTCCCGCGTATGGCGGGGCTACGTGGGTTTCTAAGGGATTCTGAACGTCCGATTTTCTTCAGGGACAGTTCTGTTTCCCGAAGGGCGGCTCGTGCACGGGGCGCGCGTCGAGCGGCGCTACCCGGCGCTCCATTCACAGAAGCCTCGGCCAATCCCAGATGGTCTCCATTCACCAATCGCTGGCAAAGACGAGCCGATAGGTGTTAAAACATGATGCTAACCAGGCCATCTGTCGGATCATACATGATCGCTGCCGTTAAGAATTGCTCGGAGACATGCGGGGGGGTTGATGCCACATTCTTATTGCTTGGTTTTAGAGGTCATAAACCGACGGCAGGAGCACTGCCTCGTGTGCTGCTGGTGTTATTCTGGATGTCCTGATGTTACTGCCAAAGGCCGAGCTCTTTGAGGCGAGATACACATATGTAGGCCCGACTTGTACCGACGTTCACCGTACCAACGTTATCATTAACATAAGCAAGTACTACTCAGCATCGATACCCTATCGACTGCTTATCGATGTGGAACTTCAACGGCACCCTTATCCGTTATTTTATAATAACGGATATTCAAATCAAGACAAACAAGCAATTGCTTTATTTTTCTCCGAATATGTTGACTATGTTAGCTGCTGCTACTTTCTTCAGCAGCAGCAGCAGCTAACAATATTTCGAATTGATTGCTAGTATAGACCTTCATATTGTGAAAATTTAATGTAGAACAAAGAAAATTTCACAAATATTATCAACCATTGTACAGCCGGGGAGATGACAGTAGCATAGTGCAAAACGCATGGGGAAGCATGCAGTGGTGCTGCAAGAAGCCATAAAGTGTTAGGTTAGGAGTTATTCTGACGGAAGATCAGTGTATCTGCCCTTTTGTGGCGATCGGTCATCCAGAATAGTGCGTGTATGTGTTTTTTACTATGCAAGCTCTTGAATAGCGCTAGTAGCCTATAATAGCATGGTGCGATTTCAATGAAACTTTGCACAATGTAAAAACCCCAGTTGTAGTTCCATGATCCTTAAAAGCCTCCCCACACGTTCAAAGCCGTGTGTCCTAACTTGAACTTAAGTGGGTAGTGTTTGCAATGAGACCACACACACCAGCGCTGCACACATCTGATCTATGCCCTCGAGCCCTGCTCGAAACCTCTATCCATTACCAGCCATTAACTTCAACACAGAACGAGACCTGAACCCCAATCCTCAGACGCGTGATAGCTTCCGCATCTTATGGCTGTGTTTACTCCACTATCGTTAATGTTACTGCTCGTTACCCCCGGGCACTAATTACTGGTCTGCTCCTTTATGCACCAGGGCTCCAGTCGTAGACTTATCTTCGCTAGTGTAGTCTGCTACCCTGCGTACGAGTGCCATCGTTAGCATAATGAGTGACACCTGTGTGTGTCCTACGACGAGGGCCTCTGTGAAAAGGGTCGGTTGTCCTAAAGGGCCAGCCAGAGGCCTCAGACTGCACCAGCATGTGACCAGACAACAAACTGAGAGGTTGAGGAGATGCTTGCTATATTTGAGCTGTGGCCTGCCTCTGGTCTTGGAGACAGCGTGGCTCACTTCCCCTTCCAGTGACCCCCCCTTCACTGTCCCTCCACCCATCACAGGGCAGGCCCTCTGCTGGACGGCGCAGGTTAGGAGAGCAAGTGGGACTCACCCCGTCTTGATCCCTCGTCTAGTTAATGGACGCCCGGAGAGAGAGACTCTGCGATATTTGCGTGTACTCTGTACATAGCCGTCAGTGGGGTTGTACTGGGAGGACAGTGAATCTCTGTGTCCCCGGAGAGCGATGGCTGTATACCTGGGATGGTCACAGCGCAGGTGAGGAAACCAAAGGCAAACCCCAACCATGCTTTGGTCCCCACGTATTGCACGGGACCGGGTTTGTTGGAGCATCATTGATGTGTAACACTCAGTAGCAGGCAGGTGGAGCTGACCTCGTGCCCTGACGCCCCTAATCTCACCACAGAACGCCTGGATCGGGATGCTCCCAGTGTGCGCTATCGGCGAGAGAGGTGGAGGAATTTCAGTTACATCTGTTTCGACATTTCCGATTTCATTTAGGGCATTTAGCGGATGCTAAGTATCCAAAGCGACTTACAATTAGTACATTTGTCAGGAGAAGAAGAAACGAGAATATATCACTGTCGTTAGAGTAAGGATGTTCATAGAACAAATGCCAAGCACTTACAATTGCTAGATTAACCCAATCACGTATACAAGAAAGATAACTAGGATAAGATGCTAACACGATGCTAAGTAAAAAGTTTTTGTGCCAGTTTACACACGAGAGAGAGGGTGGGACCTTCAGTTATGCAGGTTTAGTGGAGAGAGAGAGGGGGCGGGACTTTCACTCACATGGGTGTAGTGGAGAGAGAGAGGAGGTGGGACCTTCAGTTACATGGGTGTAGTGGAGAGAGGGGGCGGGACCTTCAGTTACATGGGTGTAGTGGAGAGAGGGGGCGGGACCTTCAGTTACATGGGTGAGTTGAGAGAGGGGGGGCGGGACCTTCAGTTACATAGGTGTAGTGGAGAGAGGGGGCGGGACCTTCAGTTAAATCGGTGTAGAAGAGAGAGAGAGGGCGGGATTTACAGTTACATGGGTTTAGTAGATAGAGAGCAGGGGCGGGAGTCGGGACATTAAGTAACATGGGTTTAGTAGAGAGAGAGTGAGTGGGCGGGACATCCGATAGAAGGATATGCCTTTCTGTTTCATGTTACTGTTACATGTCTTTGTTGTTCTTCTTAATGCCATGTTAGTATCCTTCTGGCTACGAGGACATTTAACTGGCGTACACAGCTCATAGGAAGTAATGGTGTGTTCCTGAATCCTCGGATGCCAGCCTTCCGAGTTGCACGTTTGACGTCATTTCCGGTCTCGGAGCATTCATAGCGTTTCTGTTCGTCTTTGTGATTGTGGCATGAAATTGGCTAGTCGTTGTTTATTGTTAGCTACATTAGCCTCTTTAGCAAACCAGCCCGAAAACAAACAACACAACTTTACATTGTATTGCACGCACAGCAAGACCATGCAATGTATAAATTGGTGACCTGAATAAAGTAGCAATGTAATCAAGTGTGTAAGAGCGTTTAAAATCGACATTAAAATGACCTACGTGGTACAAATACAAAAAAAAAAGAATCTCTTCACGGGCACAGCCATTTAGGTGAGAGCGTCATCACTGGTCTCGGCCTACTCTCAGATTTTCGAAAGATGAAGACAAAAAGGGGGCGTGCCTTCGAGAAATACCGCAAGAAGGCTGGGAGATCTTCGACTTTTGACTCGGAAGTCTGGCGTCCGAGGATTCAGGAACACACCACTAGAGACAGGAAATTGCGTGAAGGTAGGCACTGACAACCCCTGACCCTCTCCCAGCCCGTATCAGGTCCTGTGTGTCCTCTCTGTACAAACCCCTGACTGAGTCAGATCTTTGACTCATTCCGCTCAGAGCTCGGAGCGGACCCTTGTTGGGTCCGCTTTTCAAAAGGAGAACGCCGTTGTTCGTCATTTGTTGGCGGGGTTAATCCCCTGTCCTCCCGAGGTGAGACATCACAGATGCCAGACAGAGAGTGGTTGGTGGTCGTCTTTTTGAAACTCTGCTTTGATCCCCCCCCCCCGAAAGATCAAAAGCACCTCTCTCTACCCCTCTCTCCCTCAGCCACGGAGCCAACCGTCTGTACGATTATGTGGGCCAAACCTGATCCTTATCGGGAGAGAACTGCTCTGTGTGCCGTAAACACAGACTGCCCATGTGCGAAATGTCTGTGGGAAAATAACTTCATACGAGGCTCGTCGTGGTCTTTGCGTCTGCTTGACGGCTCAGTGGGATATTTTTTTAACTTTTAGCTGCTAGGGACATTGCATGTTGTACTCTGGTTGATGTGGTCATGCTAACCAAGCTCATGGCTAGCTAGCTTGGCTGCCCTAACAAAGCTAGAGAAAGTATTTCATAACCATTTTGTCTGACTTAATGCAATTATAGAGTAATCCTATGTGAACACAATACAGAATCCGACAAGCTGGAGCAAAAAACATTTATTTGAAATATTTGGACATTAATATTTAAAATCGAGCAAAGGCCAACATTAAGTTATTTTCTTTATAAATTACCCAATCGATACGATAAATACAAACATTAATAGTAAAAAGAACTAGCACTTTTAAACATCCTTTCATTTATTAGTAGCTAATAGCTTGCCAAAAATGTTTGAGACAAATCTCAACACCCCCTAAAAGCAACTTGCAAGCACAATAACCGTTAGCAACTGTACCAAAAATGAAAACATTTGATCATAATCCATACTTTAATGATAAACCACTCCAGGGAGCCCAAAGTATCTCTCTTGGATTGACCTGTGTGTCCACATAGCGCCTCGTCCTGTCAGCACTTTTAAATAAGCTGCAGTTACCCCCACTCCCCGTTCAGCAATATCAATAAACACAGTCACACTTTACTATTTATCATTGCTACATAATGCAACCTTAAGGTGTCGGAGCCTTAAAGAGATAAATTACTATTCAATGTGTGTGTGTGTGTGTGTGTGTGTGTGTCCGTGTGTGTCCGTGTGTGTGTGTGTGTGTGTGTGTGTGTGTGTGTGTTTCTGTGTTTGTGCGTGTGTGTATTTGTGTGTGTGTGTGTCCGTGTGTGTGTGTGTCTTGGATATTTAAAGACCACAACAACATCATCAGCTACCAAATAGTGCTAGTAGTAGCGTAAGCTAGCAGACCGTTGAGCTGCTTCATTGAATCATAGTTTAGTTTAATCCCTTAAGGTACTTTAAAATGTTTTTTATATTATTATGTGGTAACTATTTATTTTATTTTTTTGCATCCCATCAGCTTCATGTTGAACATGTTGAGTAGTTCTACTTATCACTGAATGTGTCATATTTGGTTTGCATAAATATGCAATCAATCCACCGCTATGCCGTTCTAGTCCTTGCAGTGCTACCATTAATGAGCAGGCTAGCTGCTGTGTGAGCCTGAGAAGAGCGTTGGCTTAAATCGTTGCTGATATATCTGAACATTGTTGAGAAGTGTGAACGAGATTTCCAAGGACCTGTTAGCATATACCACTGCCTGCTTGCTTTCTAATATAGTCTCTAGTGTCCATGTACATATAGGCCTACTGTATGTGTATATATATATATATATATATATATATATATATGTATATATATATATATATATATATATATGTATATATATGTGTGTGTGTATATATATATATATATATATGTATATATATATATATATATATATAATATACACTGTATATCCCTTTGTCTACTTGCAAAGCTTTTAGACAGGAATTCTATACTGGGAAATGTACATCTTTAAAGGCTAACTTGGATACATCATCATCCGTTGGTGTATGCACACTTAGCACAAGCCTCCCATGCTAGCCCACGCTAACCCTACCCTAGCGTGGCTGTGTGCGCATACTAACTAGTAGGGCTGGGTATCGTGGCCAATTTCCTAGATCGATTCGATTTCGATTCATAAGGTTCGATTCAATCTGCTCTTAAATAATAAAAATGGCTGAACTGTGTTACAAAATACAAATGTACTTTATTTTTTCTTTAAACTTGTAAATTGGACAGTTTAAACTTGAGCTGTAAACAAAACTGTCTCAAGTCTCAAAAGTGCAATTTTGAAATTAGAAAGGAATTGCAAGTGAAAGTGTACTTGAACTACAACATGCCATCACAGCAAATTGCATTAAGGCATTGTTTATTAAAGTGTGAATCGATCCAAAATCAATAAAATCGATTTTTTTAACCAGCCCTACTAACTAGCATGAAACGCTAGGCCCACCCCACCCCACAGCCGCCCACGTTGATCATGCTGAATTCACGTGTGATGGAACGAGGTGACCTTGACCTTCCCCCTCACCCCTCCTCCTCTGTGAATGGATAGCCCCCACCCCACCAATCCTCCTGGGCACCTGAACAGCATGCTAATGACGTAGGAAGTACTTGGGAAAGAAACAGCCTGAGGCCAATGCTATGTTGCCCTGAAGGAAACCACCACACAGGACATAGAAGGAAGGAAGTGTGAGCTATAGAGCTACATACCCTGCTAGCACCATGCAGCAGCCAAACCAGCACGCCTCTCTTTCTTTACCCACCAGTGTTAGCTAGAGCTACGCCTCCTGCCTCAGTGTAACCGTAGGCAACACCCCTTCCCTCCACACCACTCCACAGCTTCCGGCCTCAGTGGGAAAGTAGGCTCCTCCCCTCCACAGCCTCCGGCCTTGTGTGACCATAGGCCACACCCCTCTACAGCCTCCGGCCTTGTGTGACCATAGGCCACACCCCTCTACAGCCTCCGGCCTTGTCTGACCATAGGCCACACCCCTCTACAGCCTCCGGCCTCAGTGGGACCATAGGCCACACCCCTCCACAGCCTCCGGCCTCAGTGGGACAGTAGGCCCCTGCCCTCCCCCTCAGTGGGACAGTAGGCCCCTCCCCTCCACAGCCTCCGGCCTTAGTGTGACCATAGGCCACACCCCTCCCCACCACTCCCCCCTCAGTGGGACAGTAGGCCCCTCCCCTCCCCTCTCCCCTCAGTGGGACAGTAGGCCCCTCCCCCCTCAGTGGGACAGTAGGCCCATCCCCTCCTCCTCAGTGGGACAGTAGGCCCCTCCCCTCCCCCCTCAGTGGGACAGTAGGCCCCTCCCCCTCCCCCTCCCTGAGCAGGTGCTGCTCCAGGGCAGAGCGGTGGATGTCCGCTGCCTGCCAGGTTCAACCCACGCTGCAGCAGTCTTACCGCACCTCAATCCAAACTCTGCTGTCCTCCCTGAGTCTCTGATCTTCTCTGTTTGGTTTTTGACCAAACCAGTGACAGTCTGACAGCCTCTCTGTAACCGGCACCTCACCGCCTAGAAAGAAGGAGTCCTCCCTCCCTCCCTCCCTCCCTCCCTCCCTCCCTCCCTCCCTCCCTCCCTCACGCCTGAGAACTCATTTGCATAATAATGATCCCCATCGTGACATACCTCCTCCGCATGCCACCCGGGGTGTTGGCGGTGCATGCCAACGGGGGTTAAAGGTCACCGTGAGTGAGAAGACCTGGCGCAATCTTCCACGCGCTACCATTAGGTTGATTGAGGACGATTGAGGATGTGAAGGTTCACCTGCCGTGGATGTATTGACGGTGTGGGGCAACAGCGTCCACCGTCCTAAAGGACATGTTTATCTTCGTTTCAGCTCCGACCGCACGACGGAGGAAAGGTGGCAGAAAGGGCGCTCAATGTGTCAATGCGCACTGCGACCTGGTAATAGAGGGGATAAACTGCAACGCGCTGTTCTGTGTTTGGATAATGACGTTAAGTCCTGCTCACCAGTGGCGAGGCACATTATTTACTGAGTTTATTCTGCTTATACTCCAGTTACCATCAATGATTAAATATTAGTACTTTCATCTGTAATAATATTATTCGTTTTGATCAATTTAATCAGCAAAAACATTTCATATTCTGAAGCGCTTTGAGCGTGTTGTTTTTTGCGAACATGTTAATGTTGGATGTGCAGTGCATTGATTTGGAACTGTTATAAGGCAGAGATGGTTTCTCGTTATGGAAAATGAATGCAGACCCTTGGGACGGTATGAGAATCCGGTGTTGAACTATTCCTTGGTGCACAATTGTAACTCCTGTACATTTCATAAACAGCCGCTGTTGATTTCCATTTTCACGTATTGCGCTATTATCCAAAGGATGTCTATAGGACTGTAGGCCTAGAGATTTGAACCAAGAACCTTTGTGCTGAGAATCAACCCGATAAGAAGATCATAATAACCCTCACCATTGGACTAAACTACTACGACCATCCCAACTTGTGATGTCAGAAAGGGTTCAGTTTCTAAATGGATTTGTTACGGCCAATAAACACAGAACCTGGTGGTGAAATAGGGAGCCTATAATACACCAGGGCCTTTGTATTTTAAAACCCAATCACTTTTTGATCATTGGTAGCCTGACCAGGTAGGGCAAAGTGGTTTTCACACACAAAACATATTTTCCGGCAGAGGGGAAGAGAATATTTTGTCCACTCCACACATACACACACATTAAACACTATTACTGGTGACATCATCCGTTATTACTGTACATTATGCAGGGAGGTGCATTATCTGCTGTGCGATAAACCAGCAATAAGACAACCGCATCATTATTTATTATTATTATTTTGGTCAACAGTGCGATTACATTACAGCTTAAGTTATGCTATTGGATTGCTTTTAATAGTCTCTTTTGAAAGATTTTATGGTAATATCTGAGGATTATATATTTATGCATGATTGAACAATATAATATTAGCGGAGACAGCATAGAGTAGGCAGTGTGACTCTGCAGGGTGTAGCCATGTAATGTTATGTCATTTCTGGATCCCTATTAAGGACATGCAAAATTAACATCCATTCTATTTCGGTTCCGTTGAAAGCCATAGAAAAAAGTGACAACTAAATGACTGAAGAACAGAGGAGCCACCGATCCTGTTTCGTTTTAATAGAACCCTGCAGACTAAAGTGGTGGTTCATAATAATAAGCCCTCAGGTCATCGCTCGTCAAAAGACAAGAGAGATCCTGGAACTCAAAAGAAAGTTCTGAAAGTGTGAATCAGTACAGTGGGTTTGAACGCAGAGTTAGCATGCTCAAAGTGACTGTACAGCGGTCCACTCTATGGGATTGTACGGTAAATAAACATTGGATATGATGAACGCCCGTTCAAGCCACACTTATGGGTGGGGAGGCTTAAGCTACTCGATGCTAAGAGCTAGCTTGGCTGTCCTGCACTCGTCTGCCAAAGGGTCTGCCGACGTCAGCCTCTATCGAAACGTTTGACAGCGCAGTGTTATTCCCTGGTGGTTGTGTGTTTCCTGATCGACCACACTGTATTTACATTTATATATGTATACAGTATATATATAGGAGGGTGCTGCAGAACTACTAAGAAAGCCGTTATCCGGGTGGAGCACTCGAATGCCTCTGTCCTTTGTGTTCGAAGAATAAAGTGTTTCTTCCCATATAAAATGTAAGCAGATGGACGGGGGGGGGCTTTACAAGATTTGCCGGATGCTGAGGTCTATATCAGCGAGTCGTATCAGCGATTCGATTTGGTCAAACTGCAGTGTATCAGATCTCGGCGGTTTGCTGCGGATGGGTCCACACATCGTCCGGGCGATAGCCAATCATCGGGGGGCCTTTGGCCACCACAACTAACAGCTGCTCATGCCAGTGGGTGGTTACACCACTGAGGTTGACCAGACCTCCACCCCGGTCCCAAGCGACATGAATACATGCATACATGCATACATGCATACATGCATACATGAATGATTGAGTCATTGCTGTGGAAGAGGAGGGGCCAGAGGAGGCTTTGGCTGGCTGCTAAATATCAACACGATTAGCGATTAGCGATTAGCGATTAGCGATTAGCGATTAGCGATTAGCGCTTCAACTCTAATCCTAATCCCGAGCCCCTCATTTATTTTAAATCCATTTATCCCAGTTGATTCTTAACTCCCGGCTAATAATGTCATTCACGCCGCCGTTGAACGACCTGCTCCGCGAGTGCCGAGCGATAGCCCGGGGTCGTCAGGCCACGGGGGCTCCCTGCCCTCCCCAACCTTGGGTAGGAGTGAGGTGGGATGTTCCCCCAGACCCCCCGCCTCTTCCGCAGAGCCCTGGGCTGTGATTCGCTGCTACAGGCGGAGCCCTGCGTTGTGATTCGCTGCTCCGGGGCCTCTTCTGCAGAGCCCTGCGTTGTGATTCGCTGATACAGGGCCTCTTCTGCAGAGCCCTGCCTTGTGATTCGCTGATACAGGGCCTCTTCTGCAGAGCCCTGCATTGTGATTCGCTGATACAGGGCCTCTTCTGCAGAGCCCTGGGCTGTGATTTGACAGCAGCCAGTGCGTACCTCCGTGCTCTTTTAATGCTGACGTTTTCCGAGTAGAGAGTGAATGTATGTGTGTTGGTGTGTGACCCTGTGTGTCTTTGTGCGTCTGTGTACGTCTTTGTGCGTCTGTGTGACTGTGTGTGTCTGTGTGTATGTGCATGCACATGATAATGTTCTCTGCTCTCACTCTAGCAGGCACTAGCAGAGACGGGTGGCAATACAGCCCATGAACCCATTTTACCAAGGTGTTATTCTGATTATATTATGTTTAAGATATTTTTAACTGTAAATACCTCACATGCACATGAACGTTTTCATGAGCTTGTTTTTCTGCAGCAGTTTAAATATCTCTCTCTCTCTCGCTATGTATATACTGTATATATACACACACACTCAGTAACAAACAGATACACGCATACGTAAACAATAAAATGTTTTTGTATGCCGAGGTACATGACCCGTGAAGATGACAACATCATCATTGTTTGCCTTAAAGGTTGCGGTGGCGCTAACTTGTTTACTCGCACAACACCGCAATACAACACAAACACAACACGGTGCCTATAAGGCCCCCTGACGAGGCCACTTCCCTCTTAATCCCACAGCGTCCAGTCCGGACCCAGGTGGTAATCACCTGGGAGTCCTCCATTAGTGGGGTGCACCTATTCCTGGCCCTATGAGGACATGTCTGGGACCGGGGAGAGAGAGAGTAAGAGAGAGCGAGGTAGCGAGCGAGAGAGGGAGAGAGAGAGAGAGATGATGACTAATATGAACGAGAATAGATCTTTATTTTTAAAGTGTTAAAACATGAATTGGTAAAAGAAGAAAGGAAAGGGCACGTTGTAGTTGCCAAGGGAGCCCTCCTTGCGCTCTATGTCCAAATAAGGCAGAGAATAGCCCAGGTGAGCTAATGGCCCTAATAGGAGAGCTGCTGCTGCTTCTTCTTCTACGCAATAATATTGTAGTGATGTGTGTTGTGACGGTCCACTCCCTGTCTGGGATATTGAACTGCAAACCTCTCCTTCTTTTAGTTGATCGTAGTATGTGTGCATGTGTGTAAGGGCTGCTAGATTATGGAAAAATAATCACTGTTATTTTGCTCAATATTGACATTTATCGTTTGATTATTCAAACGAGTTTAAAAACATGATGTATTTATTCAGTATGTCTCTCCCAATATACACTTTGTAACTGAGAACTTTGAAATTTCTCCTTAAAAATATACACAAAATGGTCAAAAAGAAAAGGTTCAAATCTAAAATAATGTCCAGCTGCACTTTCTATCAAACATTTAATAAAAAAAAAAATAATAATTGGAAATTCGATTATATTAGTTTTGTGGTCGTTTTACGCTAAAATCAAATTTGCGGTCAAAATGTGATTAATCGCCCAGCCCAAATGTGTGTGTGTGTGTGTGTGTGTGTGTGTGTGTGTGTGTGTGTGTGTGTGTGTGTGTGTGTGTGTGTGTGTGGGGATACGGGGGGGGGTACGTGTGTGTGTTTGTTTACGTTTTTCTGTGTGGTGGTGTGTGCGCGCGCGTATGTGATTTCTAACAGCAGAATATTCATAATCGTCTTCTTTCTATTCGTGTTATTATTGGATTCTGTTTAGACACATATCCAAAGTGACTTATAGTGAAATCAGATTCAGATAATTAAGGACCAGGTTAGGGGGTAAGGCCATCCTGCCCCATCAGCATAGCATTCACCCATTATAGCTTACTGCTGTGAGCTTAGCTGCTAATGTAGCTTCAAGTTATCCACTCTATGCTGTTCCCTGTTGTTCCATGCCATGTGCCCATGAGACATGCTGTGGTTCAACCAGCTGAGACCCAGAACACAGAACACAGTCATCACCGTTCTTACCACTGTACCTGCTCCTTAATGTTCAGCATATAAATGGCAAAATCGAATACATCACACACATTCAAGTATGGTTTGCAATGCAACCCGACCTGGTGAACACGTCGGGCCTGACGGGGGGGAAGCCTTGCTTCATTTCATGGCAGGCCATGCAAAAATAGAGCCGTCTTCAGATGCTGCCCCGTGAGGAGAGTCCGGAGTCCTTCAGGGGTGACAGTTATGCATGGAGCTGTCTGCTGCGGTGCTCTCTGTGGCTGTGGTCACGGCCCACGTCGGGGCTGGAGTGGTTTTTCAAATAGCTCTTGTTGACGGCCATATTGAACAGTTTCCCGTCAGCATTGTATCTCTTCTGCGTTTACTAGCAGTACACTGTTACTGGTAGTATACTGTCTTTTTTTTGAAGGGACACCCCAACTTATAGCCGTACAACAGTAGCAGCACTCTTCATATAATGGTTGTAATTATTATAACGAGTCAACCCCTGAGATGTAGGCATTACCAATCCAATATAATAATACATAAACCCTCGAATAACAATACCCACATAGGTACCCACAGATACTCTGTGAATACCTAATGATGATAACGACATGGTTGTATTACAGTTAACATGTATTTTTCCAGTTATGGCGGTCATCATTACAGATATTTTTATTCCCAGATTCTGGACAAAAAAATAAATGCAACACCTTTTATCACCCACAGCGGAGCGGGGTCCTCTGTTGTGGTGGAGGTAAAACACGGGCTGGAACGCTTTTGGAGGCAGTGTTATGTTTCAGGGATTAACGGGCGTAGTCGAATATCTGATGGTGTGTTTAATTCCCAGCCAGAAGGTTCGGGGTTCAATCCCCGTCCTCCCACAGTAAGATGGCTTTCCCAGACGCCTGCTACCTGGGACACACACAGCCCCCCCCTCCGCGTGTGTTCGCCCCGACTCACTCTGGGCGTAGAAAGCATTTGATGACGTTTAAAAAAAAAAAACGTCTTCAAGTGATTCAGGGAAGTTGTTGTGTTTGGTTGTTTTGGTGTGGAGCCACATCTGTCTCATCCTGTCCTTGTGGAAACAGCTGTGTGTGTGCGAGAGTGTGTGTGTGTGTGTGTGTGTGTGTGTGTGTGTGTGTGTGTGTGTGTGTGTGTGTGTGTGTGTGTGTGTGTGTGTGTGTGTGTGTGTGTGTGTGTGTGTGTGTGTGTGTGTGTGTGTGTGTGTGTGTGTGCGTGCGTGTGTGCATGCCTGTGTGCGTGTGTGTTTGCCACACGGCCCGGGTTTCAAACTATGTGTCATTTTTTTCTCTATGGGGTTAGTTTAAAGGAGGACAAAAAGAGACGATAAGGACGATAAAATCCCTTGGTAATATAACGGAGGACATAATGAGGCAAGTCAGGCAACAGCCAGTTAACAGTCAGCCAATAGTCAGCCTGCAGTCAGCCAACAGACAGTCAACAGTCAGCTAACAGTCAGCCAACAGTCAGCTAACAGTCAGTCAACAGTCAGCCAGCAGCCAGTGTGCAGAGCGTCCCCAGTCAGCCAACAGTCAGCCAGCAGCCAGTGTGCAGAGCGTCCCCAGTCAGCCAACAGTCAGCCTACAGTCAGCTAACAGCCAGTCAACAGTCAGCTAACAGTCAGCCAACAGCCAGTCAACAGTCAGCCAGCAGCCAGTGTGCAGAGCATCCCCAGTCAGCCAACAGTCAGCCAGCAGCCAGTGTGCAGAGCGTCCCCAGTCAGCCAACAGTCAGCCTACAGTCAGCCTACAGTCAGCTAACAGCCAGTCAACAGTCAGCTAACAGTCAGCCAACAGCCAGTCAACAGTCAGCCAGCAGCCAGTGTGCAGAGCGTCCCCAGCCCCGCGCAGGCTGCAGGTATTGTTTGAAGTGGCCTAAGTGTCATGGTGATGGAGGTTCTTCTTGGTTTCCAGTGATCACACATTATGCTGATCAAATCAGACTGCAGGTCTGCTTCCTGGCTAACTCAATCTGCTCTCATGCCATCCCCTCACCTCGCGGGCGCGCCTGCACGTGCACTGACACACACACACGCCTGTTTTTGCGTGCACACACATGTTCCTCCATTTCCACTGGGATTAATCAAGTATCTATTTCACACACACACACACACATGCATAAGTACAGTCACATTCACACCCACACACTGTATACGTGCATGCAAAACACCGGACGCATGCAGATGAACGACGCATGAAGAGACAAACACACTGACACACACACACACTCACGCCAATATGCAACGACGAAGAGAGAGAGAGGGCGATGGAGAGAGAGCGAGAGAGAGAGAGAGAGCGAGAGAGAGAGAGAGAGAAAGAGAAAGAGAGAGAGAGAAACAGAGAGAGAGAGGCGAGGGGTAGAGAGAGAGAGAGTGAGAGAGAGAGAAAAGAAGCCTACCCATTGAGCTCTAATGAAAAGCAGAAAAAGCTGTTACCTTGGCAACTGCCAAGCACACACGCAAACACACACAGATCTTCAGGCGGACCCAGATTTCCTGTCTGGGCTGACTGGGATTGTCTCCGGTTCCCCTCTGAAGGCCGAGGCTTCCCTCACCGATTACCTCACCCCTGGCAACACTTTTATTACAAATCACTGCCAATCAAACAGCACTCCATGTATTTGTCCACATCACTCACTCTCACACACACACACACACACACACACACACACACACACACACACACACACACACACACACACACACACACACACACACACACACACACAAAACTAGGCCACACATACGCAGACACACACACACACACACACACACGAAACAGGCTAGGCCACACATACACACACAGGTTAGGCCACACTCACACACACGAACAGGTGAGGCCATACACACACACACACACACACGCACACACACACACACAGGCTAGGCCACACACACACACACTGGCGCTGAAAGTCTCAGCCTGAACATTTCAGTCGGTTGTAAGGCGTAGTGGTTCTGTCGTTTCCTTGATATAATGCGAGTACGCCACGTGCCATATCGAGATAAACAAAATGGTGGAATTGTTTTTTAGGTCAATATTAATGCTATTTACAGCAAGCTCTCCTTTTTGTTGTGGTTGAAGATGGCAATCATTTCTTGGTTTAGTAAAGCGTCGGGGCAAAGCATGTTAGGAGGGCTGTGATTGGATCATCGAGGGTTTGATTGGATAGTGGGCCCCTACTGCCACCTGCTCATTTAGATAAACCTCCATGATGTGTTGTTATTGTATGGACAGTACGTCACTCGCTGCACTCGCAAAAGCTCTACTGTGGAAGGAGAAGTGTTGCTTTGTTTCAGTTATACTTATATCACCTGATCGAAATGTAATTTTAAAAACCATTCCACACTATAAACTGTTTGGCTGTGAGCTCCTTGCCCCTACCTACGTACGTAAACGGCTCTCATTTAAGGCTTGGTTACGGTTCCATGTTGACGTAACTGCGAGGGACCCATTACGTCCTTGCGGACCCTCCTTGTGTCCAACGCGAGGGCCTGACGTGTGCCCCCCAAAAAGTGTACCCTTGTGTCGAGGGCGACGCAGCAGCAAGGTCTGTGATTGGTCTGCTACCGTAAGCCCCGACGCAGAACCAAACCAGGCTCACGACTGCGTCGAAAGCGTCTGCTCGGCCACATTGTGTTGCGTCGACGTGGAACCACGGCGAAGCCTTCAGACACTATCGGCCGCTCAGTAGACGCTTCTACGCAAAGCCAGTTGCAGGCACGAGCGTGTCATCATAGAGCATGTGCTCGGTACGTGGGCATCGAACGCGGTACCGGGAGGCTCTAGGCTGGGAGTCGAGACACTTTCACCACAATACTGCTGCACTGTGTCCCCGTCCCCCGAGGGAGCTGCTGGCGTGTTAGCTGGAAGAGCCGGTCGAACGTGCGTCCCCGGGTGATGGATGGTGCGGCTGGATCCAGTAAGACAGTGTTTTGACCTCAGCGCTCACCTTGTTCCTTGGTCCCTGAGCTCCACGCCCACAGCCGCATTCTCCCTGTACCGGGGGGGGGGGGGGGGGGGGAGGGGCCTTTGAACGACACCAAACACAACAATAAGCGGTTTCAGCTGGGGTTCAACGTGTCGATTGCGATACAAAATGCGGATCATTAATAGAGATGCGATTTTGCCTTGCCCACGGCCAACACACACACACAGAGGGGTTGAACTGATGATTATGATTATGAATAAGGCTTATTACCGCTACACAATAAGCTATGGTGCCACACAGTAAGTAGCAGTAACCCCTCCTGAAGTATGTTCTCGTCGTTCTGCATCAAAGTGCACCTGGGGAGCGCGGATCAGCACGACCCAGCTGCACCTAGGACTCAAACTATGAGGTGTGTCTGGGTGGGTTTCTGCATAGTCGTGCACAACTTAAAGTCAGTTTGACTGCACAGCTAAACATCTGGAGGCAGCCAGCCAGCCGGCCCAGCGAGAGGAAGCCAAAATGGACCCGGGCCAATAACAGGTCACTACTGTAGCAATGCAGAATTGTTGTGTAAACGTGTTGAAGGATAACCCTGCTCTGGTTGATTGAACGGTCGTAAACTGCTTCTACTGGCCTCACTGAAACATCCGTTACCAGTATCGTCTGTCAAAATGACTTCCTTGAACCGATTCTGCCAAAGGGCAGTTAGTGTGAGTGCGCCTGCAATGAATGTAAACAAAGGCTCATTTCAATCAGGGCCTCTCCTCCCTGATTGGCTCGGGGAATCCATCCAGTCTGTCAATCACAGGTGTGTGAATGCAACGCCTCACAAAGGTGGAGAAACTTAAGGAGGGAGGGAGGGAGGGAGGGAGGGGGCAGAGAGGCAGGGGACGTTTCTTTGGGTGGTTTCGTTTCAGAAGTCGAGCTCTCTTTACAACTCCCATACCCTCGCCTACAGAAGCTTCCGCCGCAGACTCTTCCGTCCCCATCCTGACCCCCACCGCCCCGTCCGTTGAGTCCCGCAGGTCAGGCTGAAGGTCGTCTGCGGGCGTTTGGGGCAGGAACGCAGGAGGCTTCCACTGGGAATCAAACACCTTAATCACTACACTATTACGCCCCCTCAAACTTCAGTTACAGCTATTTGTGCTTCAGTGAGCTTTAGTGCCTTTCGCGGTGCTGCAGTACGGTCAAAACTCATTTTAATCCTACGACCTGGGAGGCCGGCAGCGCGGTCAGGGATTGGTGGGAGTTTCATTTGTCTGACTTTTTTTTGGTCTTCGGTATATAAGTGGTGAGTTTGAGTTTGGGCTCGCTCTCAAGTGCGTCGTGTTTGTTGTTTTGGTCGGCTTGCTAGATCGGAAGCGGGATAGCTCTGTTCGTCGTCCGCGGCAACATGCTACCTGATCCTTCTCAGCTCTCGTGTGTTTCTCTGCAGGTGCCCCCCCCGCCCAGTCTTGTTCAGGTCGATGGTGTTCTTCCTTTCTGTGGCCTCCACGCCTAATCAATCTTTAAACTGAGGGGGGTTTCTGGGGATCAGTCGGGGTTCCATGGAGAAACAATGAGGGTTTTTCCAGCTAGTTGATCCCCCTCCGGAACACAGGCGTTTCAGAAAACAAACACACTTTCAGCCTGCGGCTCAACCGAATGAAACAAGAATAAATTAAGCTTATTTTTTTCTCATTTTTTGTAAACGTACTAAATAATTCTAACAGTAAGCTTGAAACCTTGATGTGCAGTATTTTTGAGTCCTACTATAGCTTCTCACAAGCAATATGAGTGGGTCTGTTCTTTGCCCGCAAATTCTCATATGAAGGCCTTAAACTTGCAGTCTGCAAGTTTTCATATAAGCAGCTTCTAGAGGCTTGAGTTGTAGCTACCTCTATAGCTATATCTTTCTCTAGAGGCTTGGGTTGTAGCTATCGGCATAGCTGTATCATTTTCTAGAGGCTTGTGTTGTAGCTACCGCTATAGCTGTATCGTATAGTTGTGATATTTTCTTAATGGAGTCGATAGCTGCATTTGAAAAGTTACAGAGTGCAGGACAGGTTTAAGAGAACAGACAGCGAATAGAAGCTCCGTAATCTGGCCTTTTATCACTGTAACCTTTCCATCCCAGTTTGAAATCGTCCAATCTACTACAGATATATTTACAGTATATATATATATATATACTTATAATGAATGTGTTTAAGAAATCGCAATGGGAGGTTAGTTAAACTACGTGGATCTGCGGGACAGGGACCAATGATGTGTGAATGTTTGACATAAAGCATCAGTGGACTGGTGGTGTGTGTGTCTGCGTGTGTGTCTGTGTGTGAGGACCAAGTGAGCCCTTTAAAGAGCATCTGTCAATAACAGGGTTAGAAAATAATATTTTATTTCCTCTGAAATAGGACTCTTCAGGAACTCCTATCCTGTAACCTGTTCTCTCCTCCCCTCTCCTCATCTCTCTCCTCATCGTCTCCTCTTCTCTCCTTCCCCATCCTCATCTCTGCTCTCCTCAACTCTCCTTCCCCCTCCTCATCTCTTGTTCCCTCTCCTTCTCTCTCCTCATTCTCCTTCTCTCTCCTTCTCTCTACTCATCTCTCCTCTCCTCATCTCTCCTTCCCCCTCCTCATCTCTCCTTCCCTCTCCTCATCTCTCCTTCCCCCTCCTCATCTCTCCCTCCTTCCCCCTCCTCATCTCTCCTTCCCCCTCCTCATCTCTCCCTCCTCCCTCTCCTCATCTCTCCTTCCCTCTCCTCATCTCTCCTTCCCTCTCCTCATCTCTCCTTCCCTCTCCTCATCTCTCCTTCCCCCTCCTCATCTCTCCTTCCCCCTCCTCTTCTCTCCTTCCCTCTCCTCATCTCTCCTTCCCCCTCCTCATCTCTCCTTCCCTCACCTCTCCCCCCTCTCCCTCCCCCCTCCCCGCTCCACCACCTCTAACCCTTTCTCTCCCCCTCACCCCACCCACCCCTCTCCCCTAACCCCTCCCTACCCCCCTTGGTTCTCTCCCCCCTGTTCTCCCCCCACCACCCTCACCCCTCTCTCCCTCCCCCCCTCCCAGGTGGCCTACAAGCCCTGGCTGTGTGCCCAGTACTTCCCCACCACACAGGGCTCGTGTGCCCGTCGGGTCCCCTGCCACCAGTACTGCCTGGAGGTGCAGCAGAGCTGTCCCTTCATCCTGCCCGACAACGACGACCTCATCCACGGGGGCAGTCCCAGCTTCATCTGCACAGGTCGCACGCGCTCACCCACCCGCACGCACACACACACACACACGCACACACACACACGCACGCACACAAACACGCACACAAACACAACCACACAGCATATCGCCAATTATTAGCAAAGCAATATTCGCCCCAGCTGCTGCTAACTACGACTGCTACTTATTGCTAGTGTGTTCTTACAGTATGACCACTGTTACCCCTGCTGCTATAATGCTAATGCTACTGCTACCAAGCCCTACTAATACCACTAATGCTACTAGGCCCTACTAACATTACTACTACTACTAGGCCCTACTAATATTACTGCTATTACTAGGCCCTACTAATATTACTACTACTACTAGGCCCTACTAATATTACTACTACTACTTGGCCCTACTAATATTACTATTACTACTAGGCCCTACTAATATTACTACTACTACTTGGCCCTACTAACATTACTACTACTACTAGGCCCTACTAATATTACTATTACTACTAGGCCCTACTAATATTACGATTACTACTAGGCCCTACTAATATTAATACTACTACTTGGCCCTACTAATATTACTACTACTACTAGGCCCTACTAATATTACTATTACTACTAGGCCCTACTAATATTACTACTACTACTAGGCCCTACTAATATTACTATTACTACTTGGCCCTACTAATATTAATACTACTACTTGGCCCTACTAATATTAATACTACTACTACTACTATGCCCTGTTCATACGACTTCTACTACTGCTACGAGTACTACTGCTACTAGGCCCTGTTAGTACTACTACTACTACTGCTACGAGTACTACTGCTACTAGGCCCTGTTAGTACTACTACTACTAACAGGCCATACTACTACTGTTATAGGCCCTGTTAGTACTACTACTACTAACAGGGCATACTACTACTGTTACTAGGCCCTGTTAGTACTACTACTACTAACAGGGCATACTACTACTGTAACTAGGCCCTGTTCGTCCTACTCCTACTGCTGCTACGAGTACTACTGCTACTAGGCCCTGTTAATACTACTACTACTAACAGGCCATACTACTACTACTGCTACAACCCCCTGTTCATACTACTATGAGTACTACTATTACTAGGCCCTACGACTACTACTACTACTACTACTACTGCTAAAAGTTCTCACTACTACTGTTTCTGCTTTAGGCTTACTAACACTACTACTGTTACTCGGTCCTACTACTACTACTACAACTTTTACTATGGCCTACTACTGCTGCTACTTGTCCCTACTACTACTGCTACTTGTTCCTACTACTACTACTACTACTACTGCTACTTGTCCCTACTACTACTACTACTACTGCTCTAGGCCTGCTAACACTACTACTGTTACTGCTCTAGGCCTTTTGACACTGCTAATGTTTCAACTACATCTACTCGTGCAACTACTTCTCACGATGGTCACTAGGAATTGAAATTGGACGGAAGTCAATCCGACTTCATTTAATATATAATATATATATTAAATGCAATATATCCATAAAATATGGAACATGATAACAAGTATGCAACACAATAGCCATTGCAACATAGGAGCTAATATTTTATTTAGAAATTATGCTAATTCATGCAAATGTCCAGTGCAGTAGCGGCAGACCTGACAGGATGTTACTGCAGCCCCCACTTCCTGTTAGGCTCATCTTGCCTGCTACAGAAATGAGGCCATTGTTTTAAATGACATCAACAATAGAACATCGCTAGCAGTACGACAAATATTAGCAATATTGGTGCCTGACGTTAACGGTAGATATATATGAAGAGTGAGGCTAGGCTTCTCACTACTGTGTGTTTTTAAAATGTATTATTATCGTTATTTGATCGCCAATATATGGCTTGGAAATAGTGCTGAAATGCTATGATGTATCGCTAATATCTTTCATAGTGATTTTTCCCTCACTTTGCCCTGTCATTATTCGATTTCTTCCCGGTATGTTCCTATCTTTACATCCTGACGACATCTAGTGGTCAGTTTGGGGAACAGGTGAGTGTAGGCAGTAATACATTGTCAAAACTAATCGAAATGTGATTCCCAACATACCGAAAGGCACAGAGCAATCTGAAATCGTCCACATTGCAATTCCATAACAATAGCAGAAAATGAAAAAAGGATACAGAGAGGAGTACATTCTCCTTATAGTGTGTTGAAAAAACCAAAAACACTGCAACACAGAACTGATTATATTCTTTCTATTCTTAATCAAATAATTTCTTAAGTTAACTTGAGAAATGTGACCTTACCAAAGTGTCATCAAATCTAGTTATTTTGTCCTTGTTTGTCTTCCTGATATTGATGTGAACATGGTTGATGCTTCACTTTCAGGACAGACCTGCCACATCACCTCTGAAACCTCACAGATGCAGATTTTCGATGTGATAATCGAGGGGATTTTACACAATATCGATGTTACACCTCCGACTAAGAGCTTCTTTGGCTGAAATGTTATTGCGAAGATATGGGGAATTTGTACACAATATCAGTGTTGCAATATGCTACATCTCATAATTGGAGAAAAGCTTATAATTTAGTCATGTCAAAATTCAATGAGATGCGAAAATCATCCAGAGGATGTCGACAACTTCAGTTTAATATTATCCAAAAGAGATAAGCGTCCATGTCTAATTAATATCCTAAAATTGACTTCCTTCCTGACCTTTTTTGGCAAATCTGCGGACAGAGATCTGTTAAGAAAATAATCTTCCATTCACCATTCCATATCTAGACCAACAACAAACATTGTTGGAATAATTTGTAACCTTCAGATATAGGAATGTCCCAATGTTCTGGACAATGAACTAGCCAGGCCACGTTTGTGATTTTGCTGTCCCCTGGTGGTAAAAACCTCCTGGACCCTTAGGTCTCGAATGCACGTCACTTCATCTAGTGAGGGCAGGAAGTACTTTAACCTCCGCACCTCTGAGCCCCACCAACAGATCAATAACCGCAATCATTTCGCACCACATGAACCACAGGCTGGTGCAAACTAACATTTAAAGAGCCAAAACCCCCAGACAAAATACACTCTATAAGTGCACCAAGCACAGCTACCAAGACTTCTTCTAGAGCTTGCGTTCCGGCCAGGTACTATTGCATTCTGGGTAGCCAGAGATCACCACCCCACACCAGCTCAACACACGCCAAACTCGAGGACAACGTCATTTGTACGTCTCCAACTAGATTCAATCCTTATTTGTACATGATCAGGAGTGCAATGGGTGCCATCATTGAAATGTAAATAAATGTAAATGGACTGCATTTACCGGTATATAGCGCTTTTTCTAACCATCGGCCACCCAAAGCGCTTTACAATGTTGCCTCACATTCACCGTTCACGCACACATTCGCACACCGACGGCGGAGTCAACCATGCAAGGCGGCAGCCAGCGCGTCGGGGAGCTAACAGTCAGGGGTTAGGTGCCTCGCTCAAGGACACCTCGACACTCGAGCTAGGAGGAGCCGGGGATCGAACCAGCAACCTTCAGGTTACCGGCCAACCCGCTCCACCTCCTGAGCTACTGCCGCCCGAGTGCTGCGAATTGACATACATGCATACAAAACATTGTGTGTGTACGTAGAGGTGACGGTCCGCCACTCAGGTCTCCTTACCTTCCTCCTCTCCTTACCTTCTCCCCCGCAGGGCTCCTGGGCGAACGTCCGTCGACGCCGGAGCGCGACGCCGAGTGCTGCGACGTCCGGTGGGACGCGCAGACGGACCGGCCGTCGGGCGGGACCCTAAAAAAAAGGACTGCCCCCTGCCAGCCGCCCCCCGGCGGCGCCACCCGCGGGCGCCGCCGCCGCCGGCGACAGACTCTGCCACGGGCGCCAGCTGAAGATCTGCCTGCTGGCGCTGGTCCTGCTCCACACGGCCATCGCCATGTCCGTCTCCGACTGCACCTCCTGGGGCGCCTGGTCGGCTGCCGCGCCCGAGGAGACGGCCCCCAGCGAGGAGTGACCGGGGGGGGGGGGGGGGGGCGTGGGGGGTCCGGTGGGGGGGGGGGGGAGGGTGAATCAGATTAAAAGACTTGGGTGTGTCTCATGATGTCGTTTCACCGGGGAGCCACTCCCCTTTACGGCGTACCACGTTGTGTGTGTGTGTGTGGGGGGGGGGGGGGGGGGGGGGGGGGGGGGGGGGTTGGCCCACGATGGACCCGATGGGTGTGGGAGGGACTCCCCCCTCCCCCACCCCCCACCCTCCTAATGGGTTCTCTCTCTTCCCCCCCCCCCCAAAGGGCACCCAGGAGTATCCGCCCCCGCTAAAAGAAACTCTGGCCCTTGCTACTTCGGGGAGGGAGAGACAAAAAAACAAACAAACCTGCTCATAGTTTCTATTCTGCCTGAACGTTTTTTCTATCACATGTTGTTACTCATCCCCCCCCCCCCCCCCCCCCCTCCTCCTCCTCCTCCCTCTCCCTGAGTATCTTCCCTCTCCTCCCTCCATTGTTGTGTTGTTTAGTAATGTTCCTTAGGGGTGCGTATGGAAAAAGGAGTCTGAAACTTCAGTAAGTGAGGTCTTCTTCTCACACAAAGCGAAGACGGCGGCGAAGCCCACGCTCAACTCATTGCTCATGGATTGTTGGATGCCATTTTGGTTCTTATTCTCACTCTTATGTTTTTGATGATTGTCAAGGTGCCAGAACAGGTTGATGTGAGGCGGTGTGCTCCTGCTTCCTCGTCCACCACGCCACGTGTGAGTCCTTTGCGTTTATTCCTTGAGGGCCCAGCCACAAATGACCCATGACCCCCCCACGGTCCCACTGTCCCGCCCCACAGAGAAAACAAAGAGTATTTGATTCTTCTCCAACTTAATCTCGAGCTTGTGTTTTTTTTTCTGACAACATCTAGAACCCCCCCCCCCCCCCCTGATTCCAGCCCCCCCTAAAAAACACATTCCTAGTGCTCAGAAACGAGTGAGTCTTGTAGGTGGGAAGGATGGAAAGTCGGGAGTAGGAACTTCTGGAAGGACGAGTGTAGTCAGAACAGCCAGACAACCATCTCTCTCTCTCTCTGAGAAAGGTCAAAGGTTAGACCCGACTAGAAACGGTAGAACAGCGCAAAAAAATGGTTTAGCCTATATGTGTGTGTGTGTGTGTGTTGGGTATTGCCTGTGTGTGGATTGGGCCCCGACCCAGTACCAGAATAAGGGGTTAGTTACCACCAACCCTTATTCTTCGTGTCACGTCCAGGAGCTGGGACGGCCCAGCGTTGCCCAGGGTTACACCAATGGTAGGGTTACACCAGTCTGAGTAGTCCCAACAGTCGCCATGACACCTGGAGGCGTAAGGTCTTCAAGTGCCTCTGCGCTGGTGAAAGCCAGTGAGACGAACGCACCGATACACACACGCACAAACACAATGGCTCTTGCTGTGCTATGCCGTCACTCATTTCGGCCGATTTTTTTTTACAGCCGACAGCCAAGCTTCACAAGAAAAACGATACTGCAGCCCTGGCCCACATGACCCGTGACACGTTTTGGTTACCCTTGGTTACGTTCTAAACACATTCCTGTTTTACGGAAGGTACTCTCGAGAGTATAAGCTTAACCTCGATGCGTCCCAGAATAGGGAAAAGGGCTGTGTCAGCATTCACTCATCAGTTAGTTAGCTATTTTGTTAGTTAGTCGATTAGTCGGTTAGCTTATTGGTTAGCCATAGTTAGTTAGTAAGATATAGTTAGATAGTTAGTTAGTTAGTTAGTGAGTCAGGTAGGGAGTTAGTCAGTTAGGTAGTGATTAAAATACGTTTTCAAGGGCTGATCCATCCATCTTTGATTACCGTTCTGCATGACTTGCTGCTGATATTGCACAGTGAAGTGCGCATGGGTCACGCGGTGAAATCATAAAGAAAACACAAACGCCCCCGATACCTCGGCTCACATCTAGGACCAGACACAGACACCGGGTCCAAAGTCAGCTTCCGATCAGTCGGCTCAAACTGACACCTGAAATTGGGACAAATGTTGAACAAAATAAACCAAACTGTCATAATCTCCAGACTGAATGCTCATGGAATGTAGGCCTACCAAGACTAATGTAACAGATTATCCATCAACTCATGTTGATGGATGACCAACATGAGTTGACTAGAGTGTGATGATTATCCATCAACACACTCTGCCCGTGGAGTGTGTGGGCACATCGGCATGGGCTAATCCGTGGACCTTAGCCCATGGGAAAGCTAAAACACTTGCAGCAAAATGCTTGATATAGAATACCATACCATAAATGTTCCTCAAACACAAAATACAACTGGACTTCAAGGTTTTGTTCGTATTGTCCACAATGTTTTTCATTTCCTTTACTTACTTTACTAAACAACCCCCCCCCCCCCACGTGAAGTGTCGTCTCTTGTTTTATAATTGTTTAAGTTTTCGCCGTCTTCTTTTATTCCGTAGCATTGGCTCACCCCGATCATTGATTCACCCCCCCACCCCACCTCTCCCAACCCCATTAACCCCATCAACCCCACCCCCACCCCACCCGACCCCCGAAGACAGCAGTGGATGTATGTAGCCACCACCCAAAGGAGTGCTCTAAAAAAAGTCAACCATTCAAACCCCACTCCAAAAAATGTATTCAACCAACACACACACATACACACAGGTACATTTGCATGTGAACCTGCGTATCGCGTATGTTTGCAATCGAAGCCCCTCAGATCTATGCAGATGACCCCCCACCCCCCCTCCCCCAACAACAACATACCACCTATCCCCGCTCCGATAACGGCAGAACTGCACTCATCTGTTGTAAATATGTCCGGCACAAATTCGTGGCTTTCTTTCTTAAAACACCCCCTAACTTCCCCGCCCAACCGACACCCAGAATTCACGTGGAAAACCTGTGATGTCTGTTGTTTACCACCACCAACCCATGGTTACTTTGATCGATTATTTATTTGATACTTTTTATTTTCATTTTCCCTTTTCTTTTGTCATTTAAATTTTTTCTTTCTGGGGGAAACTTGTTTTGCTGCATTTTTGGTTGTGTCTAAAGCCGTGGTGTGAGTTGATGAGTAGGGTTCAGTTGGATGTTAAACGACGAGAAGAACACGTCTTAAAAAATATATATATATATTAAAAAACAAAGCTTGAAATGAGAAAAGGGTTCAAACATAGAGAAAAAATATATATGATAAAGTTGTCATTTTGTCATAATAGAGATGCTTTAGTTTGCTAATTTTTTTTCTTTTTTTATACAAAAAGACTTGGATGAAGTTATTTATAAAAATGCGTCCCACAACCCATGATCCTTTTTGGACGTAAAACAAATACACATTTATTAACATTTTGTTCAAAAGAAAATAAATATAAATTATGTTAAACATGATTTGTGTTGTTTTTTTCTGTGTGAGTCACAGGATTTGATCACGGGTTAAATTGTGTATTATCGATGTACATAAAGTTTATACATGCGTTTTAAAGTACAGCGCTAGCAATCTTTTCATTAGATGGCCGCTAGAGGGAGTTGTAGCACCATAATAAAATATCCCAATAAGCAAAAACCGCTTTATCATTGAAGTAGCTCCCTCCCTCCCTGGGTTTCTCCGCTGAAGTGGTGCGTTGATTGACAAGAAAAATGGATTCCCGAACCAACCAGGGCTGCGCTGATCGTGCAAATGTGAGCGTTTGAGTGCGCTGTTACCTGCGATGTACCCTCCCCCCAAACGAAACGTTGATAACAAATTGTATTTTCTCTTGAATAGCAAGTACGGTAGACACTTAGTTACACAGGAGGTGGCTAGACTTCTCCCTGGTTAGACTTCTTCCTTGCTTGAAGATACACTCTTCCTCTGTGGAACAATGATACCATTTGTATTGTGTGTTGATTGAACCCTTTCACAACAGTGTCTCCTCACCAAAGTAATGGCTGTCCCAAACTAGCATTGCAGGAGCATTCACCTGCATGTTTTTGTGTAACGCGTTTCTTCTCTCTGACTGCAGGTGAGCTACTGCAGCTGTCAAGCCAAGGATCTGGGAGTTAGATGAGCAGTGTACGAGAAAACATTCCTATTAACACAGCTGACCCTTACATGACCATTATCACAACCGACCATAACATGTCTATTAACCCAGCTGACCCTCACATGTCTCTTAACCCAGCTGACCCTCACATGTCTCTTAACCCAGCTGACCCTCACATGTCTATTAACACAGCGGACACTTACATGTCTACTAACACAGCTGACACTAACATGTCCATTATCACTGCCGACCATAACATGTCCATTATCACTGCCGACCATAACATGTCCATTATCACTGCCGACCATTACATGCCTATTATCACAGCTGACCCTAACCCAAGAAGGCAAGCCTTGGCCTACACCCAGCTTCCTCAAAACGACAAAAAGGTTGTCAGTATCTACATCGCTATAGAGCTCAACAGAAATCACTGTCTTTTTGGGCAGCTCAGGTTCCGGAAGTCAATCTCTCATTCATCTCTAATCCATTCAGTCCATTTACGAATGCAATGTCAAAAACCTGCATGTAATTTGCACGTGGTTTCCTTGTTATTATTGTAAATAGGCATGCCTTATGGAGTACTAAATATGGGCGCAGGAAACAATAACAAACAGACCAGATCAACCAAAAGGTACAGAAACAACTTTTATACATCGTTGGTCTCATAGCAAATAAAGCACATTGAAAAAGCAGCACTTGGGGATTAGAATTAAATTAGATATACCCATATTTGGCCAAATTATGATAAAACATAATCTGAGCCATTCATTGGCAAAAATAGGCACCTTTAGAGGACGCACATTTTATTTGAAGGTGCCTTTCTCTGCACTCAAGGACACGTACAAAAGGTACAAAAAGTCATTAGAAAGAGAAAAAGAGGGGCTGAACGCCCTGTGCCCCATGGTGGTGAGACGGTCAGAGTGGACAGACAGATGTATGGAGTCAGCGGATCTGAAAGGGCTAGATGGAGTGGGAATAGGGAATAAGGACGAGGTCGGACAGATTGGGGGGCGAGGTTGTGGATGGCCTTGAATGTGAACCGGAGGACTTTGAATTGGATACGGAACTGAACTGTGAGCCAGTGGAGCTGTTGGAGAACAGGGCTGATGTGGTGGATGGAAGGGGTTTGTGCTGCAGCTGCAGCTGCAGCTGGGTGTGTCCCATCTTCTCTGCAATTTGGTCCTTCATTTGTCTGTCACTGTGAACTGTCCTTCACAACTGCATGGTAATTCAATTAACACAAACTTCCCACAGCAGTGGGGCACCGTTCATTGATTGTTGGCATGAACTGGTGAAAAACAAAGGCTGCGTCAGTGGCGTTAGCCCCACAGAAGAGTGAGAAGGCTAGCTAGCTCCACTTGATTAGGTTTGGCCCATGACGAACCAAACAATATAAAAACGGCAAGCTATATAAATACATCACATCACGAACATCACAAAATACTAGTAACAAATGGCAATTCCCTCAACCTGTGTGGAAAACAAGACGGCCGTGTGTCGCAGCATACATCCATGCGTCTCATTCCTCATTCTCTAGTCTCACACATTTATCCATCGGTTAATAATACACACATTGAAACACCAACGGCAGACTCGGTGTGTCAATGTGTGTATTAACCGATGGTACACATTGACATACCGAGTCGTTGTGTTAATGTGTACCTAACTGAACACTCAGCTAGGAGTAGCTGGCAGTGAACTGGCAACCTTTCGGTTACAAGGCAACTGCTCTACCCCCTGAGCTCAGCACTTGTTGGACATTCAGAGGCGGCCTAATCAATTCGTAGACAGCAGCAATCCAGTGGCCACTCTGGGTGACTACTCATGGCTTTTCATTTGAATTTGTATTATCCAACATTTCCATCTCCTCAGCCCCTGTGAAAGAAACAAAAAGACATGCAATTAACACTCAAAGCCATAGTACTTTTTAAAGTTGTTAGTTTATTTCCAAATTGTGGATCTTGTTCTAGTTTGTTTCAGCTCGCCGTTGTAGCAGAGGCGTTCTTCAGTTACGGTACGACTCGGGAGGATGAATGAGGTATGATAGTAAAACTATTTATTAAAAGAAGGCAATCGAGTCATGCGATAAAAATACGCAATCCAGGGTCGCCTCAAGAGGCAACCTCGGGATAAAGGAAATTCTATAGTATTTAAGTATTGGTGGCCTGGGAAAGAAGTCACGTTCTATCTCACAGTTTAACGTCATGGTGTTGTTTTGAACACTGTATGAGCAGAAACTAGTCAGAATAATTGGTGTTAGCGCTAATGTCAGGTCCATTGAGGTAATAATGTGAGCTTTAATATGGTCTAATTAGTTAATAGATTAATGACATCAATGTGCAGGGATTGTTATTATTACGGAGGGGCTTTCTCGTGATTCTCAGTTGAGTTTAGACAGCTATTAGGAAAAAATATATATATATATATATCAGTGGAGGCTTCTCCAGTGAGGAAGATCCTCCTTAACCTTGTTGAGAATGAAAAATTTAGATTGTCCAGACTACTTTAATGAATTAATGCCTTTGTATATGTTATGTTTGTTTCCCTGGGTAAAGGGACATTAGCACCCCCTATCGCCTATTGACAATTACTTCAGGGAGGACGTTCCTCCCTCAGCCTCCATTGACTCCCGTTCATTTCCCCGAAAGTGTTGGCGGCCGGTGAATAACATGGGGTTCAATGGGAGAGAGGAGGAAAGACCTCCTCTGGGTGGGTGTGACTAGCTGAGGGATCTGGATCCCGCCTACGTCTATTCACAAATAGGAAGAACCCCTGGTTGCGCTATGAACCAATGAGCAGGAGTCCTGGCTATGGACCAGCCCGGAGGGAGGGGCTACCCCCTCAGGTCTATGCTACGAGAACCAACAAACCCGCTCGGTCGAATGCCTCGTTTCCACCGAGCGGTGCGCTACGGTTCGTTGCGGTACAGTGCGGCGCCGGCTCTGTTCGCTTATATTGACATTTCCGTAGCCCGCGGCCGGGCAGGGCTGCCTGTGGCCCGCGAGGGGCGTTGACTTGGATCTATAAATGAAGTCCCTCAATCTTAATTGGCTTAACACCATGACCAACATTATGAAACATTCATCTTAATTGGCTTAACATCCACATTTGCCCCAAACAATGTTAGGCTTACAGCCCATGTAAATAGTTGTGAAATGATGTTCTTGTTGTACGTTTAATTGTTTGTTACTCTGACTGTTCTGTTTGATATGTTGGAAAGGATGTCAGTGAATGAGTCAGAGCATGATGCATTTTAAATGGCATCACTTTTGGTATTGTCTTTATTTTTCTTAAAACAATTGTAGCTGAAAATAAACATTATAACCAATATAACCAAATTACAACCAATAGCTTCAGTCATTGCGGGCAAAAATAGGCCCAATGATAGGCCCAGATCAGCCGCCACTGATATATATATATATATATATATATATTAGTGGATTATTAATGCTATGGCAAAGGCTTGGGTATGCATAGAAAATATATATTTTTTTAAATAAATGAAGTACACCGAAAGCTGCACTTTCCTGAGTGGGCTAGAGAATCTGGTTTCGTATTGGTAATACAGATCACACGATTTCCGTTATTCGCTATCATAACGTCAATTGAATGTTGACTATTAAACTAACTTCGGCCTGGTCACCTCCGCTATGCTATATGCTATGTAATGAAAGTATACATTTTAAGTGAAAATATTACATTTTGGCAACAGTAGAATAATAATATAACAATATGTCAATTTTGTCTACAGTTTATAATAATCTTTCAAACATTATGTTTTTTTTTTTGGTAACTATGGTGACTGACCTTGGACTCCATTCGCTGGTCGGCCTTGATCAGATAGTTGGTCGGGATTGGCTGGTTGGTCGGGATTGGCTGGTTGGTCGGGATTGGCTGGTTGGTCGGGATCGGCTGGTTGGGCGGGATCAGCTGGTTGGTCGGGAGGATCGGTTAATTAATATTCCTTGTTGAATATTCTTAGAAATAAATTAATAACATCTTTAGTGGATTACAGTTGCTATGACAAAGGCTAAGGCACGCATAGCAAATTAACTAAGGCACTTTTTCCTCAGTGAAATTCCTGAGCGGGCTAGTAAATCTGGTTTCGTATTGGGAATACGCATCACACGATTTTATTATTCTCCATCATATCGTCAATTGAATGTTGACGATATGAGTATTACACAGTAGAACGATATTTCACCAATATGTACCTTTTGTCTACAGCTTAAAATCAGTCATCTTTCAAGCATTTCAATTAATTATTGGTGTATAATTATTAACTATGGTGACCGACCTGCTGGTTCGGCTGGTTCTTCTGGATCGGCTTGAGGGACTGGTAGCTGGTTACCAACTGAGGAGAAACAACGGAACAAGAAGTCTTTACTATACCCTGAGAGGGAAAAGAATGACCACCCTCACCGATATCTGACACACACAGCCATCATAGAATGCCCCGTGTGGATGGTTTAAACCTCCACTTAAAGGTATAATCTGACCTAGAACCAAAGGGTTAAACAGAGGCCCTTGGATGAACTGTATATCACCATTGGCCGGCTTTTTTAACTAAAAGGGATTCAGCCAGCATGTGTAGCTTGACATCAGTCTGATGCTGTACAGTTGGGGGGGGCTCTATATCACATACATATTCTAAAGATATATATTTAGCCAAAAGAATACTCACATATGCGTCTCCTCAGAAAATCATTCCTGAGGATTAACGTAGAAAGTGGATGGCTCGGACCTGGATCAGGAATAAAGGCTGGGTCAACATTGGGGACACTACTAAGTAAACTGGAGTATTCTAGTTTGTGAAACCTGTCGTGCTCAAATATTCTAAGCCTATCCATTGAACAGCCATGCCGTCCCTCCATGTAGCTATTCTATTTTTGCTTTGTTTTCACCATATGTGTGTACATTATATCTATATATCTAGAGAGCTAGAGAGTGAGAGCAAAACGAGCAAAAAGGTGATTGAATGGATACTTACGCCACTTCACCAGAGCAAAGACAGCAATGACAGCAATGACAGCAATTACAGCAACAATCAATAATAATATGCCAATAATTATTCCAAAAATAGCTCCACCAGTTAAACCTGCAAAGAGAGAAAATGAAAATAAACATAAAAAGGTACCATCATGGCATCAACATGCTAAAACACACAATGTTAATAATTTGTCTCAACCTGAGGGGTTTGCAACAACATACACTTGGATAATTTCACTGGTTCCTAACCGACTGTCCCAAATTACCGGCCCAACTGGCAAACTAATCATTAAAATCAAGACAGAGGTTGGCGTTCATAACCAGGTAGAAGAAGGCAACTATAGACAAGACTCTAACGTTCGCCCCGGTGGGGACGGGAGAATACCCAATGAGTACGTGTCAAGCCTATAGTTTGGCCCTCTTTTTGTATTATACTGAGAGTTTGGATGTATGAGGTGAATAGGATAGGGTTCGGCCTAACAAAGAAACAAAAACCGCCTGTTTAAAAAGGCACCCAGTGCAACTTTCGAGGCTTAAAAATAAACATTCAATTTCTAGTCTTTTTTACACGTAGTAAGTTTCAATAACTCCATACCATTACATACCGACATTTAAGCAGCAAAGATGAGACGTCGTTGTGTGGTGAGAACTGATACAAAATCGATAACAACAACAATGCCGCCATTTTCTTTATTTTTTGTAACCTACAATAAATAAAGCAGGCTTCCAGTCAATGGAAAAATGGCTTCTCCCCACCGGCGATTGTTGTTGTTTACGATTTTCTATCAGTTCTCACCACACAACGACGTCTCATCTTTGCTCCTTGAATGTCGATATGTAATGGTATGGAGTTATTGAAACTTACTACGTGTAAAAAAGACTAGAAATTGAATGTTAATTTTTCATTGAATGTTTACATAAAGTTGCACTGGGTGCCTTTAATGCCTTCTGTAATATGTCTCTGTCAGATGAGGTCTGACACTCTGGCACCATAAGGGACTATAGTGGCCCCTCTACTCTTCTCCCTTTACACCTTGGACTTCTGTTACAGCTCTGAGCTGCGCCACACTCAGAATTTTGCTCATGACAGGGCCATCGTGGGATGCATAAGGGGTGATCGACAGTAAGGAGGATTGCAGGAGCCTTGTGAGGGACTTTGTCATCTGGTGCCACACAAACCACCTGCAGCTTAAAACCGAAGAGCTGGTCTTAGACTATGGGAAGTCTAGACCACGTCCTGGACCAGTAAAGATTGAGGGGGCTGTAGTTGACAACGTTATCTCCTACAAGTACCTCGGGCTGTGGATGGACAACAAGCCGAACTGGGCAAGCAACACAGACCATTTGTACCGGAAAGCCCAAAGCAGAATGTGACTTCCTGAGGAGGCTGCGATCATTCAACATCTGCTGGAAACTCCTGTGGATGTTCTACCAGTCTGTGGTCGCAAGCGTCCTTTTCGACGCATTGGTGGGCTGGGGGGCAGCATATTTAAAAAGGACTCATCAAGGCTGGACAAGCTGATGGGTCGGCATGAAGCTGGACTCTCCATTAAACTGTACAGCCCCTCACTGGGAGGTCGGGGAAGAGAACCAGGCCTGACCCACCACCCACTACGTAACACTATATCACACACACAACTCGGCTGTTTGATACACTGTTCTTGCAGTTTTTTGGCAGTTTTTAACCACTCCCGCATGTGAATATTGGCTTGTATGCTATTTTTTTTGTATATTATTCCCCATATACATTTTTTATATTTTTTTAATTTTGCATTTAGTATTGAGCATTTTGCACTTTTGCACATTTATACTTGTTGTTTTTTACTCTTGCTCTATTTTTAGAAACTGTTTTGCGGCTGCTGGAAGTGCCATCCATCAATCTATCCATCTATCCTATTTGTTGCAAAAGTCAAGTTGTGCATATTCGACACGCGTCTGTGTGGATTTATTTTGCAATTATACGTTTCAAAATACAAATTGAGAGTAAACTAACAACTTCCCAAATTCTATTCTATAAGTTAAAGCCTTTTGGAACCCGAATAGCTTAATATGACCCTTCAGTGTTGACATACCTGTTTCTGTTTTATAGAGTGGATTGTCCTTGGGGTTGCTGGCTTTGCTGGCCCTCACAGGGGTCCTCAGCCTGCAGGAGAACTTCTCAGGGGTTATGGACCTCTCCATAACCTTCAGCGCCTCACCCTCGGCCCACTCTTCTTCGTCTTTCTTCCATTCGTAGGAGACCGGTCCCAGATCTGTGGTGTTTGCGGTACACTTCAGAGCACAAGTGATGTTACACACCAGCGGCTGGGTCTTTATACTGGGCGTCGGAGGGGGCCCTGGTCGGGTGAAAAGAACACAAGAACAGAGATGAGGTCTTCCCTTTGCTGTGTATCATCTACAGCCCCCAGTGCAGAAATCTCTGTCTGCAGTCTAGACCCCTGTCACTTTTCATATATTTGCCTATGCGTAAAGGCGAACCGATGGTAAAGGTTTGGTTACATTTCATCCAAATATCAGTCGTAAGATATGGGCCCATTTGTTTTATTGTCCTAGTGGCCCAGGCCATTCATTTAGCCAATTTCTTTAGGCTTTTACGGAAATGTCTGAAGGCTTTTACAGACCTAAACTGGTTGCACTACCGCGTACATTACAAATGCAGATCTGACTCCTTTTTGATCTCTCAGAGGTGAGGACACTAAAGTTGACCATTTACCAATGACATTTTGGTATTTGCTCATTGAAATTAGATTAGATTGGGCTCAGGTCAATAGATGGAACACACACACACACACACACACACACACACTTACCGATGACTTTAACCTCATAAGACCCGACTGTTCCAAGATTCGTCTCCACGGAGAACTGTCCGCTATCTGCCACGGTCAAAGGATTGATGACCAACTGCAGGGTTTTTGGATCCAACGTTGTGCGTCCTTTGAATGACCCAAAGTATGTTGAGCTGCTTGAATCCCAATCCACCACCAAGGCGGTGCCGTACTTCCACCTGATGCTGTTGATTGGTTGTGGAACAGTGGAAACGTCTGGCTCAAAGGTGAGCGTTTTTCCCACTTCAAAATATTTAGGTTCTCCTTGAGCTACAACAAAAAACAAAAACGATTTAAATGTTTTTCCATTACAGTCTCTTTCATAGCTTTTCATTTTGCAAAGTGTTTCTGATGAGATTAAACGCTTCTTGACAGAATCTAAGTCTTTTGTGAAACCATCCAGATACAAAGACTGCCCCCTTTTTTTAACAGTAGGTAAGTAAATCTCCCATTCTTTTTGATTCAGAGCAAAACATTTATTTAGAAAACCAAAAAAAAGGCAAAGGCTGTACAATATTTGTGAGATTATTATAGTGTTTACATTTTTAATAAAAGGTGTGTGTGTGTGTGTGTGTGTGTGTGTGTGTGTGTGTGTGTGTGTGTGTGTGCGTAATGTTGCCTATAGTGTTTATAGGGTTGTCATCGACATGGTACAGTGCTTCGTTCTTCCCATCAGTTACGTATTCATTCACCATTATGTATTCCTATCATTTATACTATCCAAATGACAACCCATTTACAAACGGTTTGGTTTCTAACGTTTTTAAAGTGGTTATAATCTCGTTTCATAACTACATCTCTGACGTTTACAACTAAAGAAATCGGTTGAAAATCGGTTGAAAATTGAGCAAGTTATGGTTATTTAAAAATACATGTACCACTACCAACACAATGTTATGGGTGAGCAGCTGACTGTGGCAAGATGGCCGCCAGTGCGGACGTTCGACTCCATTGGCCGGGAAGAGCGGACGAGACATGTGTGTAGAGATGTATGGTAACAACGAGCTCCACTAATCAGAGGCGTTATACAGTTCGGATTGTGGGTAATGTAGTGCTGTAGTACATGTTTTTCTCTAACTTGTATCGAGATAAGTATACATTGGATGGTTCCGACATTATGGCTAATAATCAAACCTCTCTCTACACTGCGGTCAAGCCAGCCGACTCATCAAGATCGGCGGTCAAGCCAGCCGACTCAGTTTTTTGCCGTACCTGTATATATATACTAGCCATTACGGTAATAGCGTCTCAGAACTAGTTTCAAATAAAAGCATTCGTCGGGTACATACAAAAAGACAGTCAATAAAAGCAAATACTATCTAAGGAAGTGTACGGCCGTTGTGGTATTTACTTTCAAAATAAAAGCCCACCAAACCTTCCAATATGAGACATATTATATATGATTTTGGATACGATTTAAAAGAAAATGCCCTGTTATTCCAGGCTCATTTCACTGCAGGGCGATAGTTCAAGACACCACAGGGTCACCCAAGAAGTTTCAGGACATTCTGATGCGTAGTTTCAAAATAAAAGCCCACCAAATATGAGACATATTACATATGATTTTGGATTCGATTTAAAAGAAAATGCCCTGTTATTTCTGGCTCATTTCACTTCATGGTTATAGTTCACGACCCCATAGGGTCACCCAAGAAGTTTCAGAACATTCTGATGTGGAGTTTCAAAATAAAAGCCCACCAAAAATTCCAATATGAGACATATTACATATGATTTTGGATTCAATTTAAAAGAAAATGCCCTGTTATTTCAGACATTTTCTTTTAAATTGAATCCAAAATCATATGTAATATTGCTCATATTGGAAACTTTGGTTGGCTTTTATTTTGAAACTCCACATCAGAATGTTCTGAAACTTCTTGCGTGACCCCATGGGGTCTTGAACTATAACCCTGAAGTGAAATGAGCCTGAAATAACAGGGCATTTTATTTTAAATTTAATCCAAAATCATATGTAATATTTCTCATATTGGAATGTTTGGTGGGCTTTTATTTTGAAACTCTACATCAGAATGTTCTGAAACTTCTTGCCTGACCCCATGGGGTCGTGAACTATAACCCTGAAGTGAAATGAGCCTGAAATAACAGGGCATTTTCTTTTAAATTGAATCCAAAATCATATGTAATATGTCTCATATTGGAATGTTTGGTGGGCTTTTATTTTGAAACTCCACATCAGAATGTTCTGAAACTTCTTGGGTGACCCTATGGGGTCGTGAACTATAACCATGAAGTGAAATGAGCCTGAAATAACAGGGCATTTTCTTTTAAATCGTATCCAAAATCATATGTAATATGTCTCATATTGGAAGGTTTGGTGGGCTTTTATTTTGAAAGTAAATACCACAACGGCCGTACACTTCCTTAGATAGTATTTGCTTTTATTGACTGTCTTTTTGTATGTACCCGACGAATGCTTTTATTTGAAACTAGTTCTGAGACGCTATTACCGTAATGGCTAGTATATACAGGTACGGCAAAAAACTGAGTCGGCTGGCTTGACCGCCGATCTTGATGAGTCGGCTGGCTTGACCGCAGTCTCTCTACGCAGAATACGAAAGGGATGTTCACTTCCTGACTTTACAGAGTGTCGTAAACACTAAACAGGCTATAACAACGGCGCTTTACAACGCCACTCACTATACTCAACTCTGTCTATATCGTTACATTAACGCTCAAGCTTCGAACAATATATACGATCACAGACATACCGATATAAGCTGGTAGCGTACATGTTTGAGTATGAAATCATATTCAGGCGACGTGTGTGCGGGGAAGGGCGCGGTTCAGTGTGATACAAAACAAACCACCTACCAGCCAGGACTCCAAGGACGGCCGACAGCCAGAAGAAGAGGGGACCGGAGAACCTCATGTTAACCAGGAGCAACATATTAAACAATTGCATAATACTAAACCATAATCAAGGTCAACCGACGTCATAAAGTTCCCCCAACTTTCGTGTTATCTCCTTCTTCTTCTTTTTCTTCTTCAGTGGGTTTTTATGACAGCTGGCATCCATATTTTTGCATTGCTGCCACCTTCAGGTTAATACCTTTAACTGAATTCTCTTCTAGACCCATCTCTCTCAATGTCTCTAGTAACTCCTTCCTTTCCCTGCTTTATCTCCTACAATGTATAAGAACATGAGGCATTGTCTCGGGTTGTTGACATTCATCACACATTCCATCTTGATGTTTCCCTATTATAAAAAGAGTACTATTCAATAATGTGTGACCAATTCTCATTCTAGCAATAGTAACCTGTTGTTTCCTTCTCATCCCACAAGGTTTAGTTGACTCAGTCACTCTTCCATTTAATGAGAATAAATGTCTCCCTTTAGTCTCTCTCCCATAATTGTTGCCACTGGGCCATGATCCCCCTCCACACAAGACATTTCCCCTCAGCCTTAGGCAGATGTAATGTTACTTCCACATTTTCCTTCTTTACAGCTGCTTTAGCTAATTTATCAGCTTTCTAATTTCCTGAGATTCCTGTATGGGCTGGGACCCACATCAGAGAGATCACCCCTCCTCCCACAGACACACTTCTAATTGCCATCAGGATCTCATATATAAGATCCTGATGGCTCTTCGCTGTCCCTACCCAAACATGGCTGAAACAGAATCACTACACATCAATACCTTTTGATTTTTTTAAGTTGCTCAGTCCACTTTATTGCCATTAAAATAGCATATAGCTCAATAGTTTAAACATGCAAAAAATCGGATGTCCTCTTAGATGACTCTACCTTTAACCTCCGAACCATAAAAGCCACTCCTGTTGCTTCAGTTTCTTGATCTTTTGACCCATCAGTAAAAATTAGTAGATGATCCCCATAATGTTCTCTCACATGACACTGAAACTCAAATACCATATCCGCTTCATTGTTCTCGGTTTTAATTTCAAGCAATCCTACATCCACCTTAGGTACATCCAATTGCCAGAGAGGTATCTGAGGCCATAAAACAGCTGGACAATTATTTTAACTGTTAATAACAGCTCCTGTGCCACTACCTCCCCTGTCCATCCAAAGCTTGACCACTTTGCTACCCCCCTCTCCCAGCTTGCTTGAGTCGCCACTCTAACTGGATGATCTTCCCTCTGTCCCATCAAATTAACCCAGTAATTAGCCAGTAACTGTTTTCTCCTTAACCAAAGTGGCATCTCTCCCGCTTCAACTTGCAATGGTGTCATCTCCTTGGTAGGAAGGAAGTCATCTCATTGATAGGAATTTCTTGATACTGCGATAGGCAGATGGTTCGACCAATCACGAACACGGTAGCTACTCTGAAAAATAAGTCCCGCCTCCGAGGCTCCGGTTCCATCGGTCAAAGGTCTATGGGAAATAACATGGTGTTTATGAATGATATAACAACCATAACAAACTCTGTAGGTGGCGAAGAAGTAATAATAATAATAATAATAATGGATTGAATTTATATAGCGCTTTTCTAGACACTCAAATACACTTTACAGTGAAGGGGGGACCTCACTTATCACCACCAGTGTGTAGCAAAAACTTTGGTGATGCACGGCAGCCAATCTGCGCCAGAACGCTCACCACACACCAGCTTGAGGTGGAGAGTGAGGGAAGTAATGAGTCAGCCAATTATACAGGGGGCCAGATTGAATGAGCCTTGTTGGGCCAGGACACCGGGGAAACCCCTACTCTTCACGATAAGTGCCCTGGGATCTTTTTAAGACCTCAGTGAGTCAGGACCTCGGTTTTACGTCTCCTCCGAAGGACGGCACCTTCCACAGCACATTGTCCCCGTCACTGCACTGCGGCATCGGGATTGATGTTAACCTTTGTCAATTGAGTAGGTCCAGACTCTCTGTACAAATGAAATAAAGCACGGGAGTCTGGTAGGACCAGGCTGCAGTGTGACTCTTCAAGGAAAAAATGAATGATCCAGAAACAATATGGGACCAAGCAGCTTCGCTGCTCGGACCCCTAATGGCAGATTTTTTTTAAAAATATTAAGCTTCTATGGCTCTCTGTTAGCAGTAACTGGTAGACGTAAAGGCTGCATGCATTTTAAAATCGACCCGTTGGTGGTGTTACAACTAGGAGTCTCTAGAACAGTAGACAAGACAATATAAAAACAGCAAGCTATATAAATACATAAAAAAATCGGAAGCGTCGCAAATACTTGGTAACAAATGCCAATTGACCCCAACTGTGTGGAAAACAGGAAATAATTTGGCACTTTCAGCTACAACCACACATTGCAGGAGACATCCTGCTGCATGTCTGATCTTTGGTTGGCCAATTTACAGATGATTCAGTGAGTGCAGCAACCTCATTGCTCTTGTTGAGAGCAACATGGAGTGGTCTGTAGTCCCATCAACAATCAACGGGTTCCAGGTGTTGGACATTCAGAGGCGGCCTAGTAGATGCGTGGACTGCAACAATCCAGTGACCACTCTGGGTGACTATTTACATGTTTTCATTTGAATCTGGATTATTGAATGTTTCCATCTCCAAATCCCCAGTTACTGTGAAAGAAGCAAAAACACATGCGATTAACACTAAGCCAGAAGTTAAGTTGTTAGTTTGATTCCACAGTGTAACAGTGAAACTATTTATTAAGGATGGCACTCAAATCATGCAATCGTGAGTCGGTTCAAGAAGCAAGTTCAGGACAAAGAAACTGATAGTGAATATTGGTCAGGGTGGCCTGTAAAGAAGTCAAGCCTGTAGGGACTGTTTTATCTCAGACTGTTCAAAGGTCATGGTGTTGTTTTGATCACTGTGTGTGAGCAGAAACTTAATAATAATAGAAGTCATTATAATTGGTGTTAGCTCTAATACAGTGTCAGGTCCAATGAGGTAATAATGTGAGCTTTAATATGGGCTAATTAGTTAATAGATGAATTGACATCAATGTGTAGGTTGAGCGTTCTTATTATTACGGAGGGGCTTTCTCGTGATTCTCATTTGAGTTTAGACCGCTATTTGGAACCTGCTGTACTCAGATTGGTCCCTGAGAAAAAAGGTAAGGTTTATATATATATATATATATATACTATATACTGTACTATATACACACACATATAAACATTACAGATTGCGTGCAGGAAACGTTTGGACTAAAAGTAAGAAAGAATGCATTTGATTCTATTATGGATATTTATCAATCATGGAATCAGATAACTCATGCTAAGCTGTTGGCCTAGCCCTTATTAGTATGTCTTGTTTAATGTTATTACTTATGTATGGACGGTCTATTTGAAAAATGTGAGTTCTGTGCCAGCTACCAATAGAGCCACTCAACCTACAGTTACAGCTAGTTTTGTTTTTGGCTCAGCATTACAGCGCAGCTGGATCAATTCTCTGTATTACACAGAAAAAAAACCTGTCCAATTGCTTTCTTTACTGTTCTTCATTGGTTCTAATGTCACAAAGATCCCCAAGACTCACCAGGTTGCTGAGGCAGGAGACTCTCTAGTTCTGGAAACAAACAGAAATAACATCTTTAGTAGATTACTGTTGCTATGGCAATGGCTTAGGGTATGCTTATAAAAATAATTTATTGTTATTCGCTATCATATCGTCAATTTAATGTTGGATATTAAACTAACTTTGGCCTGGTCTCCTCCACTATGCTATACACTATGTAATGAAAGAAATAAGCATTCATCAAAATCATATTATATTTTGTCAACAGTAGTATAATATTTTAACTATGTACATTTTGTCGACAGTTTATAATCATCTTTCAAGCATTTCATTTTTTCCTTGGTAACTATGGTGACTGACCTGCGACTCCATTGGCTGGTTGGACTTGAACAGCTGGTTGGAATGGATCATCTGGTTGGCCTGGATTGGTTGGTTGGACTGGAACAGCTGGTTGGAGTTGATCAGCTGGTTGGACTTGAACAGCTGTTTGGACTGGAACAGCTGGTTGGAGTTGATCAGCTGCTTCGACTTGAACAGCTGTTTGGACTGGAACAGCTGTTTGGACTACATTGACAAGGACTGGATCGGCAGGTTTCTTGTAAAAAGCTGAGGAGAAACCAAAGAACAAGCTTCATTAGTTTACCGTGGCGGTGATAAGAATGACCACCCTCTCACAGTCATCAACGTGAGCCGGACGGTGGTCTGAAAAGTTGGCCTTTTGTGCAGGATTAGATGTTGGGGAATCCATAATGTTTTCCTTACAAATATACTTTGGAAAATAACATTTCATGGACATGCTCTTATACAGATACAGCTGTCATAGAAAGCCCGGTGTGGCTCTGGAGGACGCAAACTTCCATGAAGGAATAATCCAAATCAGGAAGTGAGTGAAATACTACGCAACCACATGGTTAAACCCTGGCCCTGGGGTGAACTGAACATTGCCAAAAGGCACTAATTAAACTAATGGGACTGGGGTGCTCTGGAATAGATCATGTGATGTAGATATACATTTAACCGAAAAACACTCACGTATCCACTTCTTTAGACGTATGGAAAATGGATGTTCTGGACCTGGGTCAGGGAGAAAAGGAAAACTTAGGAGAACATTGAGGACACCTAACACTCATTTCATAAAAAAGTAGTCTTGTCATTCATGAAACGCGTCGTGTTCAAGCATTCTAAGTCTATCCATTTGACGGACATTTGGCCCTTTCTTTTGCTATGTTCCAATCAATATAAATACAACTCTATATGTATAACTCTATAAATATTTGTATGTATATACATTTATTTTTATATATCTATAGTCATATATAAAGCTATTGATAGATATATCGCTATCTATCTTTCTTGCGAGAACTAGAGCTAAACGAGAGTGTGAGTGTGAAAAAGTTGATGGAATGGATACTTACGACACTTCAGCAGAAAAATTACAGCAGCAATTACAGCAACAATGCATAATGTAATAATTATTCCGAAAATATCCCCAAAAGTTAAACCATCTGCAAGGGGAGAAAATGGAAAGAAACATAAAGGTACCATCATGGCATCAACATGCTCACACACAATGTTAATCCTTTGTCTCAACCTGCAACCTTTGCAATAACACACACTTTGATCCGTGACCCAGCAGCATGTAAGTCAGGAAATCTTTGTGTTTCTTTACATGTGAATAGCACAAACTAAAACAAGGTCACAGACCTTATATCCACCTAGCGGCCAGATACGAAGAGTACAACTGAAACGTGCTACACGGCCCCTTAACATATTGACCGGCCTAGCAACCGCAACGTATTTAGAAGGCACCGGGACTAAAGGTGGTCAAAGAACGAGCCGCTAACGTGATCCTCTCCGTTCAAAGCAGCTAGCTGACCTGTGCCCAATAGCCCATTGACACACTCATAAATATTTGGCCATGAAGCAAGACAAGCTAAATGGAAATAAGCTCTGTTGTGCATTTCATTTAGTGGACGTACGTATATAAATAGATCTAGGCTCTGTAACAATGTTTACAGCAAAATAAGAGTCTCAGGTATCTTTGTGTCCCTCCCAATCAGGAATGTAGCACAAAAGACCAAGAATCTCACGCATTTAAAAGAAAACAATCACTAATCTTCTCACCCCCATTGGCTGACTCTACATACTGAAGATAATTTGGGACCGTATTTCCTTCCATATCTTTGGGTGCCATTTTGGTTGGGTCTGTTTTTGCTGCACCTTTACTAGCCAGTCTGCAAACAACTGTCTCTCTCTGATGATCAGTGAGCTTCTCTGGCCACGGTCCCGTGTCCACTGGCACATGCTGGTCTGCAGTGCTCTCACTTTTTCCCCCTTCCTACTCCGTCCCCTCCTCATCCCTCTCCTCACCCTAAGAGCAGCCTTCATTTCCCTCACTCTGTTCACCTCCATCACCATCCATCACATCGTCTTGCTCACTACCTGCTAAAGGATGATGGTAGCCTCTTAAACGGCTTATAATTTAACTTACAATAAAACAGAACACTTGATGTTAGTGTTGATAAGCTGCTTTCAGTTTAAAGTGCAACAAATGATTGTTTGGAATCACTTTGAGTTGCCACTATATGAGCTCACCTCGTCTCCCATCCTCAGTGACACCAGGAGATGAAGTGGGACCTGTCACTGCTCCCCCCTCTGTGACTGCTCCTGAAAATAAGGCTCATGGGTTAAGCTTGGTTCTCTATTTTATTTATTTAATACATAAGTCAAATGACATTGTAGGTGTAATGCTGATTCATTTATGCTATTAATTAATTCATGTTTATACAGTGCCATTATGCTCCAAGCAAGATTCCTCGCTGACAGCCATCAATCTAAACAAATATAATCCTCATTCAGTGGTAGAATTTATTCATTTTTGTCCTGTCTTCCAATATTATAATTTTTATAAACAAAGTTAAGTCACCTAAAATGTTGAAATCACTTCAGACCCTTCAGCGGTGACATACCTGGTGGTTTATAGAGTGGGTTTTTCATGAGCAGGCTGGTGTTGCTGGTCCTCACAGGGGTCTTCAGCCTGCAGAAGAACTTCTCAGGGGTATCAGAACTGCTGATATTCTTCAGCGCCTCACCCTCGGTCCACTCTCCTTCGTCTTCCTTCCATTCGTAGGAGACCGGTCCCAGATCCTGGGTGTCCGCGGTACACCTCAGAGCACAAGTGACGTTACACAGCGGCTGGGTCTCTATACTGGGCGTCGGAGGGGGCCCTGGTCGGGTGAAAAGAACACCAGAACATCATTGTGTATCTGCACCCCTGAAGTACAAGGTAACATCTCCCCATGTCAGGAGGATAAAACCACACACTTTGTATTACTTTAAGAATACTTTGTATAACTCAATCTCTATGAAATCTCTCTCTCATTTGTGCTTAGTGTTGCTCAGTCTATCTTTTCAAACTCGTCTGCAGTACACTGAAAAGCTATAGAGGCTCAGTGAAGGACACCAGCCCCTCTCTCTATGGACGGTTAAGTCCTGCCCTCACCCAGAATCTGCCTGCCCTCAAAAATGAAATTATTTATTACATTTCTATGCATATTTGCGAACCGCGGGTAGAAGGTTGGGTTACATTTCGTCTGAAATTCTGAATATCCCAGCACTGCATATGCAACCCAACCACATCCACACCATTGGAGCACAAATTGTCAGTGCCAAATGATAAGATACATGCTCAAGAGAGACGCTGATTTGTTCTACTCCTATTTATTGAAATTCTTAATTTCTTCAGGCTACTTCATGTTCGCTCGCCTCAAGACTATTTTAGAACATAGCCTAACTGGCTGCACTACCGAGTACGTTACTAATGAAGATCTAATACTGTCTCAGCGGTGAGGCTAAAAGCAAATGTCAGGCCAAGTCTGGACAATAAAGTCCTATTCTATTCTAATGACTTTGTTGTATTTGAAATGAGATGAGATAAACCTGATTTCTTTGGGGCTCAGACCAATAGACAGATATCCCCCCCCCCCCCCCCCCCCCACACACACACACACACACTTACTGATGACTTTAACCTCATGAGTCCCGAATGTTCCAAGATTTGTCTCCAAGGAGAACTGTTCGCTATCTGCCAAGGTCAAACGGTCAATGACCAACCGCAGGGTTTGTGGATCCAACGTTGTGCGTCCTTTGAATGACCCATAGTATACTGTATGGCCGCTCGGATCCCAATCCACCACCAAGGCGGTGCCGTACTTCCACCTGATGCTGTTGATTGGTTGTGGAACAGTGGAAACGTCTGGCTCCAAGGTGAGCGGTGTTCCCACTTCAAAATATTTAGGTTCTCCTTGAGCTGCAACAAAAAACAAAAACTTGTTACGCGGAAAACTGGACAACATTTCGCAGTCTGACATGCTTAGTGCTCATTCATGACAAACGTGGATTTGTGTGACACCAAAGGCCAGCAGGTGCAAAGAGGATGACCCACGCTGTCCGTAGCGTGGTGGCGGCCCGTCCATAGAGGGCGCTGGGGCGCCGCCCTCCCGCCGACCTACCTGCCTGTTATTTATTTGTTATTTAATATAATAATAATCTATCTAATTTTGAACAATAATCTGTGTTAATTACATGCAAATAACAATTTACTTTAGAATGTGTACTTTAGAACTCTCCAGAATGATATTTGCATTCCGTTTCACGTTCAACGTTTATCGTTTGGGTGTAGTAGCCAATAGGCTGTCTTCCCGGAGATCCCGTTCATTCAGCCCAACCGTACTGGAATTTAAGCCAATGGTTAATGGTTACGCACCGGTTTTTATGCAAAAAATGTAAATATTTCGTCAATCAGTGTCGTCAAATTTTATGGTTTGGGGCGCAGTATGTACGGGTTCTCTATTGGTAGTATGGGATCTCTATGCATGTAGTATGGATTCTCTATGGGTTCCAGGAGGGCTCGCCCCAACGCGCTTGCATCATACGTAACTAAGCAAAGAGAGGGAGGGGGCATCTTTGATCAGGTCACGTACTACTTTCCAGATCGCGACTGTAAAGTGCAATTCCGTAGTGTCTCTGAAAGAAGTTCCTTTTAGTCTGCGATCTAATTCAGACAAATTGGCATTAAAACAATCAGGACCTCCAAGACCAAACAAGATTAAACTGGTTTCTACAAAGTGGAGGATGTCACTTTGTAGAAACGCCTATGGGCGCCTATACACCCATAGGCGCCGGAACCTATGAGGCCGCGGGGCCAATGGCCACCCCATTTTTCGCAAAAAAAATAAATGTATATATTTTTTTTTAGCCTGTATTATTACTATACAAATGAACAGAGCTTCGTCTCCCCACAACCTTATATTGATTGACCCTTGCTAAAACGTTCTCAACGATTCAGCCAATGGAAGTACTACAGCAGGTAGCAATCGCGTTGCCATGGCCCAAGGGTAAACAAATGATAAACAAGTTAAAGGTTGGGTATGGAATTCTTTTTTGGTCATTTTTGCAAACGCAAATGCCATACCCAACCTTTAACTAACGATCGCTGTTGGCTTCCATTTCATGCAAGCACTTTTTAAGTACTTTTTATTTTTTTCTACATCAGAATGGCATGCTATAATAAACTATTGTTTTTACCTACCATTACGAGTCTCGTTTGGTCTAGTAGGGAATTCGCACAATGGCGCTGCTGCTGCTTGCTTATGGCTAGTTCAGACTACAAGATTTCAGCCCGATTTTCCCCCGATTCGTTCGTCGCAGACAAATTTGAAGTAAATAAATAAATAAATAAATAAATAAGTAGGTTAACATATTGACTAGACAAAGAGCTGACAAACTGACAAATTATATTTTCCTATAATCTCCCTGCATCTGAAATCTCCGCCCAGCGCTCGTCCGCTGGTTTTCCATAAGCATTCCGCTGTGCGATCATCCCTGCTGCATATGCCCTCACACATTGGTGAAATCATATGCTGGATGCTTTACTCTTTCTATGTGGCTTTTAGTTAATGATCGGGTTATAATAAGACCACGGGGATGCATTTTTGAATCCAGCCAAGTCAGGAGAGTCTCAAAAAAAGAAAAGTTCACAAATGAAAAGCGTCCTGTTAAGTCAAGTTTAACAGTTTGTATATAAATGTAACAAAATCCAAATACATTACAAATAATAAAAAAAAAAGTATCAATATATTTATGGATTTATATTACATTTATTTAAAACAAGACACATTTGTGTGTGGATCAGAAATGTGTTTGTGAAACATATTTTTGTTTATGGATTTATTTTACATTTATAGATACCGATATCCATTTGTGTGTGCATTGAAATGTATTTGTGAGAAGAGAGTAATTTATATATAAATCACAAAATACATTTGTGAATCCTTCTCTGTGCATCCATTATTAATGAGACTGTTCTGACCCCATAGAAATACGCGTGAACCAGGCTGGACGCACCCAGAGGTCGTGATACAAACAACCACCCCAACGCTCACGCTAACAGCTGCACTTCCGTCAAGTCGCAAAGAAATTGGCAGATTCAGAGTTTGCGGTTCAATAGATGAAACATCGTTGCGACACAAATGACACCTCTAGCTAAATGTAGTAACCTAGAGAACCAGCTACAACATTGTTTCATCCAAACGAGCCGTCTTTAGAGAACGGTGAATTGCATTGGCTTCTATGAGCTGTCGGCTTTCATCCGCGAGCTTAGGGACCGTCTAGAAAGTGCAAAACTGACAACGACCACAATGGTCAAATTTCAATAACGTCGCCATTATTGACTCTAGAACCCCAAACTTGTTCCATAAAGGCATGGCCTCTATATGGTCTTACTACAAGCTTTAGTTTGGGAAAATATATCTCTTCTTATTTTTTAAAGGTCCAATGGCATGCTACTTTATGGATGATTTAATATAAATATTAGTCGGCCCCTAACACAGTATTTGAGGACGTTCCCGAATTACAGCCACTACGAGCCAGTCGCACATTGAGCTTTCCCCAAATGTGCCGTTTCGGTGACTGTAGCTTTAATGCAAATGAGGAGCTTATTTTCCCGATAATTACCGGCGTTCTATACACTATCCCTTTTTACATTCCTGCTGCTTCGGGTTTGCCTTTGTAGGTGCATTGAGAGGATTAGCGGGCGAATCCGCTGTCAGTGCGTGTGCATGATACGCAGGTTTATCCAATAAGTGGTAGTGTACCCGCGCACCATTGGTATGTATGCGCGCTTGTCTCTGTGTGCGCTTGTCTCTGTGTTCGTCTGTGAACGAGAATGACAGGGAGAAAGATTGCTACGCGGAGATGTACGAACGGAACGATATTTATATTTCAAAATCGCTAAAACGTTTTTTAAAAAAAGCTGAATCAATTTGTGGCGCTCAGTGTTGATTCTGTGGCGCTGCGTCACACATTGTTCTATGTATGGGAGACTCTGCTCGCTCCCGAATGTTTTTATGAATGAAGACACCCGCACAGGGGCGGATGGTGTATAGGGGCGATTTGGGCGACACACTACCAACTGGGAGAAAGAGGATTTTTTTTTTTTTTATTCTATCACGGCAAAAGTAGTTTTCAGTGTTCTAGACTTATTATCTGTCATTGTCCAATCAGAATCGTGAGATTCAAGTCGCGTTTCAAGTGGTCCCGCCTCTTTCTGGGCGAATTCATCGACGTGGAAAATCGCCCAAGCCTTCTCCGTTGACTCTAATGTTAAAACTATTTTTTTCGGAAATTGAGCCTTCAATGCATTTTCAATGGGGATTTGGGACTCGCCCTAACGTGCTTGCGTCATACGTAACTGAGCAAAGAGCGCGAATGGATATCTTCGATCAAGTCACTTCACTTGCTGATTTCAACATGGCTGCAAATGTGCGCAATTCCATTTAGTCGCTCAAAGAAGTTCCTTTTAGTCGACGATCCAATTCAGAAAAATTGGCATTAAAACAATCAGGACTTCCTAGACCAAAATTAATCATTAAACACATTTTTACAAAGGGGGGAAAGTCCTACACCCGAGGATTTTCAACAAATTGGTACGAGAAAAAAAGCTGGCTAGCAGGTTGTGAAGAAGCTAACGCAGTCTTCTGCTACCACTGCCTACTCATCTTCTTACTCTCTCTGCAAACCTATGGTGGCATCCTGCCTTCAGTGTGTATATTGTACATAGTTCTCTGCAAACCTATGGTGGCATCATGCCTTCAGTGTGTATATTGTATAGTTCTCTGCAAACCTATGGTGGCATCATGCCTTCAGTGTGTATATTGTATATAATTCTCTGCAAACCTATGGCGGCATCATGCCTTCAGTGTGTATATTGTATATAGTTCTCTGCAAACCTATGGTGGCATCATAATAATAATAATAATAATACATTTAATTTAGAGGCGCCTTTTAAGACACCCAAGGTCACCTTACAGAGCATATAGTCATCATACATTTTTTAAAAAACAAGACATTGTGTAAAAATAAATAAACATAAGCAATAAGAAATAAATAAAACAAAAACAAGACAAAACAAAACAAAAAAACAATCAAAACAGTGATCAGTTAGACGTTGTGTGCGAGTTTGAACAGGTGAGTTTTGAGTTGTGACTTGATCATGCCTTCAGTGTGTATATTGTGTATAGTTCTCTGCAAACCTATGGCGGCATCCTGCCTTCAGTGTGTATATTGTATATAGTTCTCTGCAAACCTATGGTGGCATCATGCCTTCAGTGTGCATATTGTATATAGTTCTCTGCAAACCTATGGTGGCATCATGCCTTCAGTGTGTCTTGAACAACCACACATAAAAGGTTGCACATATTATATTGATATTTTATCGTATTTGTCTAAATGCATACTTAACTGTAGATAGATTTATGAGTGAAGTTACCAACACAATAGATTGTCCGTAACACACTCACCCCTTTTAGAATCACATTCTCTCACTCTCACTCTCTCACAAAAACACATACAGATAGAGACAGAGAGAGAATGTTAACTTGTGTATACCGGTAATTCCCAATTATTATTGATGTATTTGCACTTTAAATCTTTCTGAATTCTACAAGGCAAATAAATTAAGTAAAAACTTAGTTTGCCGGCTCCATTCGTCTTTGTAAGGAAATGTTCTATTTTGTCTTTATTATTTTGTCAGAATGCTTCGTTTTTATATGAAAAACACAAACAAATCTTCAGGGGGGGGGAGGGCCCCAGACTCCCCTACAGGGGTTTGGTTTACAAACTTTCTGCCCCCCATATAATAAAATTCACCAACCGCCACTGCACCCGCATGCAAGAATGAGTTCAAGTCTGAGTGTAGGCTACAAGCGCGGTTAACTATTTACAAGTGCAAAAACGCAACATATTATTTATTTTGCTGACCACTTGCTTTTTATCCCGAAAAAAGCCTCGTAAGGACAGTTCCTCTGGTCTCTCTCGTAGATCGCACCATCTTTCTTTGTTTAATGCGACTGCATCACCTTCTCTTACATGGTCAGCAGCTCGCAGATTCCTTTCTTTTCAGTTAGAACTGCTCATGATGATATGCTGCGTTGTCTCTTTGCAGACAGCGCAACACCTCTACCCAAGCCCCCCCCTTGAACCGCGGAGCCGTCGCATTTACATCAGAATGAAACCCAATAAACCGCCAATGTGTGTAGGGTCCGGGAGTGTAAATTTGGGTTCTAGCTCAAGCAGGCAATTAACCTCAGGCAGTGTAAACGTGCAGACCGTGCCGCAAAAAAGGCGTGCATAAGATGGCATATTAGGCAGTCTCGCGCTGCTCGAGAGGCAAGCAGTGCGAGAGCCTGCTGCTCTGCGATCACAGGCGCTGTGGTCACGTAGATAGACCACAGTTCTGCGAGGGTGTTGCTTGTCATCTGGAAATAAATATAGTATTTCATCAACATAATGTATTGTGTTTTTATTACATTATCAGTAGGCCTAAGTAACGACTCAAAATGTACAAAATATTTATGGGAAAAATTCGGGACGATTCGGGACGGTTCAAAAGGTTTTTCGGGACGTTTCCGGGACGGTGGTGAAAAAAAGTTAATTTTAACCCCTGCCTTGCAGTCTTCGGTGAGGGTTTCAGTTCGCAGGACTATTGTTTTGAACAATATCACCAATTATTTTTTTTTGGAGTAAATACATTGATAGTCAAGGCGGGGCCCTATTGTTGTTAAAGGCGGCAACCTTAACCATGCAGTGCTGGGGGAAACACTGCATATTATTAATGTTAGAAAACCTCATCAAGTGAGATTTTCATGCCATGGGACCCTTAAGGAATTTCAATAGCGTCGCCATTATTGACTCTAGAGATATATTATTAAAAACTGAAGGTTGTAGTAAGACCACATAGAGGCCATCCCTATATGGAACACGTTTTGGGGCTCCAGAGTCAATTATGGTGTCATGGTCCGCTCCTGATTTTCCCGTTCACCTGCCTGCCAAGCTGATCTCACCTTATTAGCTCAACCAACTTCACCTGTGCTCCCTCTATATAAATCCTCTCTCTCCACGCAGTCTCTGTCAGATCCTCTCTCGTTACTCACAGAGCTTTCCTGCAACTCCAGAACTGTTTCTCCAACGCTGATCCTGCCTCTTCCCGAACCCTCGCCTATCTGACCACCCGCCTGTTGTCGAGTCCCTGCCGAAATGTTGTCGAGTCCCTGCCGGCCTGTCTGCTCCCGTGTCCTGCTCCTCGCCAGGGGTGGACTGGCCATCTGGCATACCGGGCATCGTCCCGGTGGGCCGTTGACCCAATGTGGGCCGGTCCGGTCCGCTATGTTTTCTTTTTTCCTCTCTCTCTAAATTCCCTCCAATTGGGCCGGCCAATGGGCTACAGAGAGCTAGCAGTGTGTTGCCAGCATCGACGCATATTATTGGTCTATGTTTGTCACTGTCAATCAATCATGGGCTGACTGGCTCAGAGAGCCCTGACAGTGCTGTCAATCACAACACAAACCAGGGTGGGCGGGACCTCATGGCATGGGCCGGAGTCGCGGGAGCCGGTACGGAGCTGAAAACGCCCGGGTGGTGCTGAAAAACGGCGACTTAAGCCTCTGGAGATGGAAGTTAAATGTTCAAAATTGACAGACCTATTTGGTGCCGGGGTCCACACCCCAGCAGGTGCTGCTGCGCCAGGAGACGAGCGAGTGGAGGCATATATGCTAAGTAACGTTAGCCTGGGGCTAGCTAGGCTACATGTTTAGACATGTCCAAAACAAAGTAGAAAACGTTTTTACATTGAATGTGATGTGACCTAATTAACTGCATACTTGTGACAACATATTAGCCCAGAGTTGAAGGGCTGTGACTGTTGGTAGTTGTGGTTGATTTTGTTTAAATATGCCGAATTGTGATATTATGGGTTATTATTGTTCAGATGATTTAGCTAAGCTAGCTAACATCTGCTAAAGTCAGCAGTCTCTTGTTGCCATAGCAACAGTAAACATTGACACGGACTCATGAGCTGTAAATAGAGATGCAGAATCAAGCTGTATTGTAAATACAGATCAGATACTTTGAATTTTAGCACAAAATACAAGTAAACCTATAGGAAATTATTACGGTAGTTTAATTGCCATTGAATTTATTGTAATCTTTCAATTAATTTATTGTTTACTGAGGTGATGACTATTGCATGTGGTGGGAGGAATGCAATATGTGTATGTTTAAAGGTTTATGTGAAGAAACATACTATGTGTGATAAAATGACAATTGGTAATTCATGAATGTCTCCTATATTCTCTGCTACCATCATCTCCTGTCAAACAGGTTTTCCTGACCTGCTAGAAGTTCTTCTATGATGAGAGAGAGAGAGAGAGAGAGAGAGAGAGAGAGAGAGAGAGAGAGAGAGAGAGAGAGAGAGAGAGAGAGAGAGAGAGAGAGAGAGAGAGAGATTCGTCTTGACTTTGTGATTTTATTATGCAACTTGTTTTGTCTCAGATTGAAACAAAAGGTTTGATTATGATTATTTCCTGATTGAAGATTTTCATATTGATGTTAATTTCAAACATCTGCATATCTTTTAAGTTCAATTAACAGTTATGCAGGTAGGCCTTGGGGCTCTTTGGAGACTTAAGTCATCCTTCATGACAGATAAATTTGTCACCAAGTGTCACTACATCAAAAAAGGCTACATGGCTATTGGCAACATATACTTGTCAGTACACAGATACTGAGTACAAGTTCTGTTTGCAGTTTTTTTGCAAGTCATGAATTTGGTGAGGAGTGTAGCTGCTGGCTGCGGACGAGGAAGTACGTTTTTATAACCATAAATAGAGAATACATTTTTTTTTACCTATAGCCGTGTGAAAAAGTCTAAGACATGAATTACAGGTCTGAATAGATATGCATTCTCATGCGTGTATGTGCACATGTAAACATACATGTGCACATACATGTATATGAGAATGCATATATATTTAAACCTGTAATTCATCTCTTAGACTTTCATACAGCTATAGATAATATATATTTTTTCAATTCTCTATTTATGGTTTCATAATGACTGAGTCACCGTTAAAACAAATGAGTTTCAGCTCTAATGCTGCTACTGTCTGTAATATGTTTCTATTTAGATTATTTGTCAGGATATTTTGTTATTATTGTCCGAGTCTGGTTTTAACTAATGCTGGGCTTACACCAAAAGATTTTCACAGTCACAGAATAAAAACTGCAAGAGAGAATTTAGCGTTGGATCAAGTGTGATATTTAACAAGGGTTTTATAGATCTGTAGATATGGGTGATGGAGATGCAGCGACCACAGGAGGTCTGTTAACTTCCTGTTCGGGTTTCACATCTATTTTGTCAGCAGCACCAGAGACACAAACTTGAAAAACAAAAACAGTAAAAAGCAACAACTGCTATTTACAGTGTTGTACTATTATTCGGATGGATGTACTTGATTAAATTGTTTTAATCAAGTACATACAGGCTTCTTCCCGTTCATCTCGTCCCACCCCTAGTGCTGATAATGTAGTGGGCTGGTCTGGACAGAAAATGCCAGGGCTGACTTTCTGTCCCAGACAGTCCACCCCTGCCCTTTGGCGTCAGAAACTGAAGCCGAAGTCACTGACCGTTCGTCAAAAATCGACGCGTTCGGAGTGAGAATGTGTTGACTATACGTCATCCAGCTCAGGTTGCGTAACCGACTGCGTGTGCGCGTGTCGGCTCATTAGCATCTGTACCGTGACCTGAGCGTTCCTCTTCGAAATGTGCTGCTCAGGCCACGGAATTGAAGTGGACTTGAGTATGGCTCACACTAGCCAAACGATCTAGACTTGAGCACGGTACAGGTGTGAAACTGACTTGGGCACAGTACAGATGGCCTAGTGTGAGTACGCCCTTTGCCGCTTGCTACTTTAAATGTGGAAGTAGGCCTCTATGCCTACTTTTGAAACAGCCGTGGCCTACTACGACGAAACCCTGTTTTTAACATACGACACGACAACAACACTGCCTCGACCCCTCGTATCCGTATGATCACCAACATAACCGACATATTAAACTCTTAAAAGTTATTGTTGTATGAGGCTGAGTGAGGAATTGAGGAGTGGCTCAGGGTGCTGCCGCAGCCACCTACCAGATGAGGGTCTGACTCCCAGGACGGCTGAAGTCAACAATAACAGAGCACTGGAAAACTTCATGTCTTCGTCCGTTTCCTAAAAGCGATGTATTCAAAACTACTTATATTAAAAACAACCCAAACGCCAGCGGTGAGCCTCCGCCTATACAAAATGCTGACTTTGGGAGTCCTACTTCCGTGGTTAGGTTACTTTCGGTTTCGACCTTTCTTGATAGGTCCATGCAGACTCGTCGCCAGACCGAGTCTAAAGGGGGGCATATGAAATGCATAGGGGGGCACAATTATCATTAGCCTACAGTAGGTATATTTTGAATAATATATCTTCTATTTGCACAGCACATAATCATCACGTTAAACATAACCAACAGCAATATGACCCGTGGCCCGTTTCAGAAGGCAGGTTTAGTGAAAACTCGGAGTTAGTTAACCCTGAGATGAGAGAAACTCTGGTTTTTCAGTTTCACAAAGCCAGTTCAGCTTTACTCTGAGTCAGTTACCCTGGCAACATACTCCGTGAACCTAACCTGCTCGATAGCAGGTTTTCTTCAACTAACCCTGAGTTTCTCCTGCTCTCAAGTTGAAGCCTGCAGACGGAAGGCAGTGGCAGGCATGGCGTGTCCTTTTATTGAAGAGCCAGTTGATGTCGAGGCGCAGATACTCCGCAGAAATCTCCGTCGGGAGAGGATAGACCCCGATTGGATGTTTTATCATTCTCTGATGAGTACCTGTTTGAGCGTTTCCGTTTCTCTGCATCATCTATAATTTATCTAAACAATATTCTCAGCCCTCACATAGTTCAAATGACCCATCGTGGACACGCTCTCAGTTCCGAGCAAAGTCTTTGTATTGCACTGCGTTTTTTTGCCAACGGCAGTTTTTTGTATAACGTCGGTGATGCAGAGCATGTGTCCAAGGGTTGTTCGAAATATGACACTTGCACTGAAACGGCTACTATACACGTTTGTAGTGTTCCCAAGTCACAGACCCAGCAGACTTCTCAATGAAGAGTTCCACAGAATTGCAGGTAACAGTCTCAGCAATAATTTATTCATGTCATAAAGCTTTGATATAAAGCTTCTACACTGAGTGCCAGATTTGCCCGTGGTGAGTTTATATATATAGTTTATGTATCCAGTATATAGTTATATCCTATGATCAATATTTTGTTTCCTCCTATTGCAACTGAAACAATAAAGTGTATCTTGTATTATCATAGGAGAGTTTGATGGTTATCTACTCGGAGACAGAGAGTACCCCTGCCAGCGCTATCTGCTGACCCCTTACCCTGGCCCACAGCGACACTACAACTTGGCTCACTGCAGGACACGAGCCAGAGTGGAGATGACCATCGGCATACTCAAGGCCCGGTTCCAGTGCCTTTGTTGGCTCAGGGTCACCCCGGAAAGGGCTTGTGACATTATAGTGGCATGTGTGGTTCTCCACAACATTGCCACTATTAGAGGAGAACAATGTCCTACTCTTTCCCCCAATGATCCAGATAATAATCCTAACCCCGCCTGGCAGAGCTGTTAAGAGTGATGATATGCTTCAATCATTTCTAACTGACCCATCACCTTCCCAGTGTCAAAGAAGGACAATATGCCTCATTTTATGGGGTCTTCTTTATTTCCTAGAAGGGCAAATGTTGTACAGTTGTTAATCCTTTGTTGTTGAAACAATTAAAATACATCCACCTGTGGGCACGTCACCCACCTTTAACTGATGGTCCAGCAGTTGTGTTTCCTTTTTAGTTTTGATGATCTGCAGCCTTATGTGCTCCATTTCTAGGTGTGATTTGTTTATTTGGGATTCTAAATATACTTTGTTTCACAGGGAGCTACAGGAACATAAATGACGTTGAATTTCACAGTGCCATGTCTACTTAGTGTCATTGTAAGTTGCGGGTCAACGCTGAACAACATCTTACTGAGGTAAGCTGTGCTGTCAACCCTGTCTCGTCAAAATTACGTTCCCAGAGAACTATTCGGCATTCTCAATTACGTTTGTCATAAAACGTATTTTGTCCGCGATTACGTTTTATTGAACGTATTGCAAATACGTTCGTCCTCAGCCTATTTTTTGCCATTTATTAACCTCTAGGATTATGTTTGGTTGAAACGTATCCCAGATAGGTTAAATGTCAACGTAGGCCTATAGCACATTATTGTCATTAAGGCATATCTCCCTTTCAGGGAACGTTTCATTTAACGTATTTTGTCTGAAAAACGTATCTTGGCTGGGGATACGTGTTATTGAACATATCGCAAATACGTTCGTTGTCAACCTATTTTTTGCCATTAATTTACCTCTAGGATTATGTTTGGTTGAAACGTATTCCAAATATGTTAAATGTCAACGTATAGCACATTATTGTCATTAAGGCATATTTCCCTTTCGGGAAACGTTTAATTTAACGTTATTTTGTCCCTGATTACGTCTTATTGAACATATTGCAAATAGGTTCGTTCTCAACATTTTTGTTGTTATTTATTTAAGCTACCTCTTGGATTACAGGCTACATTTAATTGAAACGTATCCTTAATAGGCTACGTTAAATTTCGATAACACATTATTGTCAGCATATAGGCATAGGTCTACCTCTCGGGGAAGCGTACGTTTGATTGTAATGTTAATAGTCCAACGTTATATCAACATGTCACAAGAGGAGAAATTAGCTGCTGACGGGGTAACTGTAGGAGCGGGGGTTGCTTTGTTGATTTCTTTATCTAGGGCTATAGCTGTGGTCAAAGCGGGAAGTGTGCGTTGTCTGGGCGGCTGCCTGAACTGAGCTGCAGGAAATTATGTTCACACGTTTCTTCATTCATTCAAGAAGGCTATACCGGTGAACGGTGACGTCAGACTCACGCCCACCTACAAACCAATTAGTAATTGAAGGAACTTTTAATGGACCAAAACCAGGTCACTGAAACCCGTAACCAACGGCAGAAATCCCACCCAAAACAAACCCCGGTTACCCCGGCAACCCCCAACACGGTCTCACTCACGTGCAGGCCCCCACCCTCGTGTTCTTCCAAGGCCCTCCCCCAGCTGACCTAATGATTCGCCCCCACACTGATTGACAAGAAGAACATTACAATACATGCACACAGAATACATGCACACGTCTCTTATTTATCAAAGGGGGTCTCAAAGGACCAACCCAGTCGCCAAGAAAATACATCCACGGTGTACGTTTCCATGAACACTGGATACGTAGCATTTCAACGTAAAAAATAGCGTGTTATACCTACAGTATCCACGTGTGCCGCTGTGGAGGCGGGTTTCGGGGTTTGGGTTTCACGGCTTTCGCGGCAAATTGTGGACACGATTGTTTAGGGGGGGGGGGGGGGGGGGGGGGAGACTGTTGTTGACCGGGGAGGGGGGGGGGGGAGACACGTTTGTTGAGGGGGGGGGGGGGGACACACGTTTGTTGAGGGGGGGGGAGACACGTTTGTTGGGGGGGGGGGCACGCTCGACAACGAGAGTTGGTTTTTATTGAACGGTCGACAACGAGAGTTGGTTTTTATTGAACGAGACTTCAACACGGAACAGCTGCACGAAACGATGGTCACGTCACTCTCGGTGACGGTGTCGACAATAATGAACACACGAACAATGTTAATAGAACAACACGCAACCACATAACATCCCGAACCCATTAACCCCACTTAATCCTAACAACAAAACAAGTTAACAAAAGCCCCATTTGTCAACTGAGAACCCCAATTCCCAGAATCCCCCGCGGCTCCGGAACACGGCGTAGCTCATATTAATCTTTATTATCTGAATGGGAAATGCAATATTTTAGGACAGATACACCATTAAACGCGTTTCTAATGACATTTCTAGCGAGAAATGTACATTTTCCTTACATAATCTTCAGTCAGTGAATGTGTATGATCTTTATTAATCTTTATTATCTGAATGGGAAATGCAATATTTTAGGACCGATTCACCGTTAAACGTGTTTCTAATAACATTTCTAGCGAGAAATATACTTTTTACTTGCATAATCTTCAGTCAGTGATTGTGTCTGATCTTTAGTTTTATAGTTATTAGGATTTGATCGGCTCGCTCGCATGTTTCAACGACGTCAGGTTGCTTTCGCTAAACTAGCAGCTCACGTGCTTCCTGCGTTTGTGTTATTAAACTGTTACTTTATGTAACTTTTAATGATATCATCTTGTTAGAAACACGTATATCTGCCCAGTCGCCAAAAGCATACCTACGTTGACAGTGTACGTTTCGTGAACACTGGATTACGTCGCATTTCAACATAAAATAGCGTGTTATACACACACACACGCACGCACACGCACAGACACACACACACACACACACACACACACACACACACACACACACACACACACACACACAAGCACACACACGCACGCACAGACACACAGACACAGACACACACACACACACACACACACACACACACACGCACACACGCACACGGTGCATTTCGCTGCTAAAACAACAACAAAAAAATATTCCCTCAAATAGTATTACTTTCAAAACGTTGGCCAAAATGGCCAATAATATAATTTTTTATTTGGGATGCTTCTAGGACATTTTGGGTGGATTTTGAACGGTATGTGGGGGGCACGTTTTTTGCAGGACCTGGCAACCCTGCGCTGTTGCCCGAGATCTGGATCCACCCCGGCGTGGTGCCGTCTCCTTTTGACCTTTTGACCCCAGACTTCTGGGGGAATAGCTGAATCAATTCATTAGTCAATCAGAAGCATGTAAATATCTTCACGGTGGCGTAAGAGGACGAACAAGGTGTCCTTCAACATCTACGCTTCCAGGCGATTGCAACGGTGCCACACATGAGCATATTCGAACATGGTTAATGGTAGTAATTAGCTGTCGAATTTGGAGGCCTTAATCAATACTGAGCAGCTATTGATTTGCTTCCCGATAAAGATTAGTCACAAATGACATGTTATTTAGCATCTACACGTTGAGCTGAGTCCAATGACACCAAGAACGACACTCTAGCTAATGGTAATATGTATTTTACATGGTACACCTAGGTCTAGGACATGATCTCGGTGTAGCAAGAGGCCGAGCTTGATCTCATTGGACTCAGCTTAACGTGTAGATGCTAATTAACATGTAATTTGTCAAAAATCTCCATCGGGAAGCAAATCTATAGCTGGTCATTATTGATAAAGGCCTCCAAAATCGACAGCTAATTACTACCCCGAAACATATTCAAATATGATCATGTGTGGCACTGTTGCAATCGTCTCGAAACGTAGATGTCAAAGGACACCTTGTTTGCTCTGTTGCACCACCGGGAAGATATTTTCATACTTCTAATGGATTGATTCATATTTGAAGGTTCTCGGATTGAGACTTTAAGTGGCTGCAGCAGAAGTGTTGAGACGAAAGATGATATCAAGAGATTTATAGAATATTCCCATTCACATTATGATTCTTCGTCGTAACATCCGACCAAACATCCTTTACATTCACAGAGCGAAGATTATGAAAGTCCAGGCTCAGCAAGTGCTCCATCTCGTTGCACCTGCACCCAGCGGCTCGCTTGCAAGATTTTGGCCTGAAGTTCTTCCCAGACCTATACCCTAACAGTCCAATATGCATATCTGAGAATCAGGCCTCTCTTCAATAATGACAAAATGTAATGAGAGAAATACAGATTCACTTTTTGTTATCTCATAAGCGGCGTGGTGCCGGCTCCTTTTGACCTTTTGACCCCAGACTTCAAAGAGGTGGCCACAGGTCAGCGCTGTCTACACACATTAAGCCACAAATGTACACCTCCATCCCGCAAAAAATGGGGCCTAGAAACTAACCTCTGTCTTATGTACATTGACTGTACTGTTGGAGGTCACGCCCCTTTTCCAGCCTTTTCCAGATAGCTAGGGATGCTAAAATGTTTACACACATTTCCCGGGGCCCCGTGAACGACATATCCGAGATTTGGAGTTCTAGCCCTTAGAGAAAAAAAGTTTTCCCAAATGGAGTGTCATTTGGACAAAGCCCCTCAGAAGTGTAGCCTGCAAGACCTAATGGTTCAGAATGTGGTGGAAAAACAGTTTTTGAGATAGGAAGGTCCTACCGCCCTGAAATTTTAATACCTTATTCTAGGGCCTAACTGGGACTTCCGCACCGAAACTTGGCCCGGTCGGACCCCGAGGGCAGGAAGGGGGGGCCCTTCCTGCCCGAAACTTGGCCCGGTCAGACCGCGAGGGCAGGCCCCCCCTTCCTGCCCTCGGGGTCCGACCGGGCCAAGTTTCGGTGTGGAGGTCCCAGTCAGGCCCTAGAATAAGGCATTACAATTTCAGGGCGGTAGGACCTTCCTATCTCAAAAACTGTTTTTCCACCACATTCTGAACCATTAGGTCTTGCAGGCTACACTTCTGAGGGGCTTTGTCCAAATGACACTCCATTTGGGAAAATCTATCTCGAAAAGGTCGGCAAAGGGGCGTGACCTCCAACAGTACAGTAAATGTACATAAGACAGAGGTTAGTTTCTAGTCCCCATTTTTTGTGGGATGGAGGTGTACATTCGTGGCTAAAGGTGTGTAGACACAGCTGGCCTGTGGCCACGTTTTTGAAGTCGGGGGTCAAAAGGTCAAAAGGAGCCGGCACCACGCCGCTTATTAGATAACAAAAAAAAAAAGTTAATGTGTGTTTCTCTCATAACTTTTTGTCATTATTAAAGAGAGGCCTGATTCTCAGATATGCATGTTGGATGGCTAGGGTGTAGGTCTGGGAAGAACTTCAGGCCAAAATCTTGCAAGCGAGCCGCTGGGTGAGTTGCAACGAGATGGAGCACTTGCTGAGTCATTTCCTGTAGTGCTGGAGCCACAGGTTGAAGCGTATGCGTCCTTTGAGACCCCCTTTGATATATAAGAGACGCTATACAGCTTACTTAAATGTTGTCGACTCAGTCACCTATTGCATCACTTCCTTTAGGGCTTCGGCCTCCTAATTGATCATTGTAGTAGGCTATAATTGAATGCCCTCTTTCATATACAGGTCCTTCTCAAAAAATTAGCATATTGTGATAAAGTTCATTATTTTCCATAATGTAATGATAAAAATTAAACTTTCATATATTTTAGATTCATTGCACACCAACTGAAATATTTCAGGTCTTTTATTGTTTTAATACTGATGATTTTGGCATACAGCTCATGAAAACCCAAAATTCCTATCTCAAAAAATTGGCATATTTCATCCGACCAATAAAAGAAAAGTGTTTTTAATACAAAAAAAGTCAACCTTCAAATAATTATGTTCAGTTATGCACTCAATACTTGGTCGGGAATCCTTTTGCAGAAATGACTGCTTCAATGCGGCGTGGCATGGAGGCAATCAGCCTGTGGCACTGCTGAGGTCTTATGGAGGCCCAGGATGCTTCGATAGCGGCCTTAAGCTCATCCAGAGTGTTGGGTCTTCTGTCTCTCAACTTTCTCTTCACAATATCCCACAGATTCTCTATGGGGTTCAGGTCAGGAGAGTTGGCAGGCCAATTGAGCACAGTAATACCATGGTCAGTAAACCATTTACCAGTGGTTTTGGCACTGTGAGCAGGTGCCAGGTCGTGCTGAAAAATGAAATCTTCATCTCCATAAAGCTTTTCAGCAGATGGAAGCATGAAGTGCTCCAAAATCTCCTGGTAGCTAGCTGCATTGACCCTGCCCTTGATAAAACACAGTGGACCAACACCAGCAGCTGACATGGCACCCCAGACCATCACTGACTGTGGGTACTTGACACTGGACTTCAGGCATTTCCTTCTCCCCAGTCTTCCTCCAGACTCTGGCACTTTGATTTCCGAATGACATGCAAAATTTGCTTTCATCCGAAAAAAGTACTTTGGACCACTGAGCAACAGTCCAGTGCTGCTTCTCTGTAGCCCAGGTCAGGCGCTTCTGCCGCTGTTTCTGGTTCAAAAGTGCCTTGACCTGGGGAATGCGGCACCTGTAGCCCATTTCCTGCACACGCCTGTGCACGGTGGCTCTGGATGTTTCTACTCCAGACTCAGTCCACTGCTTCCGCAGGTCCCCCAAGGTCTGGAATCGGCCCTTCTCCACAATCTTCCTCAGGGTCCGGTCACCTCTTCTCGTCGTGCAGCGTTTTCTGCCACACTTTTTCCTTCCCACAGACTTCCCACTGAGGTGCCTTGATTGGGCACTCTGGGAACAGCCTATTCGTTCAGAAATTTCTTTCTGTGTCTTACCCTCTTGCTTGAGGGTGTCAATGATGGCCTTCTGGACAGCAGTCAGGTCGGCAGTCTTACCCATGATTGCGGTTTTGAGTAATGAACCAGGCTGGGAGTTTTTAAAAGCCTCAGGAATCTTTTGCAGGTGTTTAGAGTTAATTCGTTGATTCAGATGATTAGGTTAATAGCTCGTTTAGAGAACCTTTTCATGATATGCTAATTTTTTGAGATAGGAATTTTGGGTTTTCATGAGCTGTATGCCAAAATCATCAGTATTAAAACAATAAAAGACCTGAAATATTTCAGTTGGTGTGCAATGAATCTAAAATATATAAAAGTTTAATTTTTATCATTACATTATGGAAAAGAATGAACTTTATCACAATATGCTAATTTTTTGAGAAGGACCTGTATATACCTCCACCACTGGGACGTGGCAACAATTCTCCAAATCCATATGGGGAGGGGGGGGATGCTTGTGGACAGTAGGGGTTTACCCTAGACATAAATAGGAAGTAAAATCAGGAGAAGGAATGACCTCTCACAAATATTTATTGAATAAATTGTTTCAAATAACCCTCCCTCGTTAAATCAATGAGCTTGGTGTTTTGCTTTCAAAAAAAAGTTATAGAAGAAGTCTAAACTGCAGAAAATAAACACATCCAAGCTGCCTTTTAAGGATACCTTGGAATAACTGTCTATTTTTCAACCATCGGACCCTAGTTTACGACAAAAACAACCCAATTGACGGCACCTCCTTTGCCGCATGGTTTTTAGAGTTATTAGAGGGGGCGGTCGATAGCAACCACCATAGCAACCATGACGGTCAAGTGACTGGATTCAGCCCCGTTGAAAAAAATAGAATACCTCCCTACACACTCAGTAGTAGATTAATGATATTTAAATTATTATTATGACCATGAAGTCTTTATTTGCATGGGTTTACATTTCGTTGTGTAGCATGGAAAAATCGGAGAAACACTCCCATTCAGAATGCATTGGTTTACACTTCGTTCTTTGGAGCACGGTTATTTTTATTGATTTATTTATTTTCCGTTTTTGAGGAGTTGAGGATTTTTCTGCAATAATCCAAAATCCAATGGAAAACCCGTTGGCTTTTTGTCAAGGGAACCGAGGGCGACGCTCACTTCCGGGTTTGCCAACATACGTCATCCCTCTCCACCACTCTATACTGTAAAAACACATGTTCAAGTTGAATGATAATGCATGAATTTATTCTTTATTCTGCCATAGTAACACGGTAAATAAATGGCAAAAATAGGCTGACAACGAATTCGTATTTACGATATTGTAGCGACCCTGGGACAATTAAATAGTTTTTGTGTTATGTGTTGCATTGTATTTCGTTGTCCGTTATGCCAGTTGTTCTGTGTGCATGTATTGTAATGTTCTTCTTGTCAATCAGTGTGAGGGCGAATCATTAGGTCAGCTGGGGGAGGGCCTTGGAAGAACACGAGGGTGGGGGCCTGCACATGAGTGAGACCGTGTTGGGGGTTGCCGGGGTAACCGGGGTTTGTTTTGGGTGGGATTTCTGCCGTTGGTTACGGGTTTCAGTGACCTGGTTTTGGTCCATTAAAAGTTCCTTCAATTACTAATGACTCGACATCGTTATGTCACCTGCGAGGTCATTACAATATGTTCAAGAAAACGTAATCACGGACAAAATACGTTTTTTAGACAAACGTAATTGAGAATGCCGAATAGTTCTCTGGGAACGTAATTTTGATGAGAAAGGGTTGCCCGCACATGTAGAGGGCCTCGTTCGCTCGTTTTGGATAAATTCCAATGGGTCGTAATCTGTGGCGGAACAAACCAACGTGGTCGTATTTTCCGAGAGGACAGGCTGATACTGGACATTGATTGGTTTGTAGGTGGGCGTGAGTCTGACGTCACCGTTCACCGGTATAGCCTTCATGAATGAATGAAGAAACGTGTGAACATAATTTCCTGCAGCTCAGTTCAGGCAGCCGCCCAGACAACGCACCCTTCCCGCTTTGACCACAGCTATAGCCCTAGATAAAGAAATCAACAAAGCAACCCCCGCTCCTACAGTTACCCCGTCAGCAGTTAATTTCTCCTCTTGTGACATGTTGATATAACGTTGGACTATTAACATTACAATCAAAAGTAGGCTACGCTTCCCCGAGAGGTAGACCTATGCCTATATGCTGACAATAATGTGTTATCGAAATTTTACGTAGCCTATTAAGGATACGTTTCAATTAAATGTAGCCTGTAATCCAAGAGGTAGCTTAAATAAATAACAACAAAAATGTTGAGAACGAACCTATTTGCAATATGTTCAATAAGACGTAATCAGGGACAAAATAACGTTAAATTAAACGTTTCCCGAAAGGGAAATATGCCTTAATGACAATAATGTGCTATACGTTGACATTTAACATAGGCTATTTGGAATGCGTTTCAACCAAACATAATCCTAGAGGTAAATGAATGGCAAAAAATAGGTTGACAACGAACGTATTTGCGATATGTTCAATAACACGTATCCACAGCCAAGATACGTTTTTCAGACAAAATAGGCCTACGTTAAATGAAACGTTCCCTGAAAGGGAGATATGCCTTAATGACAATAATGTGCTATACGTTGACATTTAACCTATCTGGGATACTAATCCTAGAGGTTAATAAATGGCAAAACAATAGGCTGACAACGAACGTATTTGCGATATGTTCAATAAAACGTATTCACGGCCAAGATACATTTTTCAGACAAAATACGTTAAATGAAACGTTCCCTGAAAGGAAGATATGCCTTAATGACAATAATGTGCTATACGTTGACATTTAACCTATCTGGGATACGTTTCAACCAAACATAATCCTAGAGGTTAATGAATGGCAAAAAATAGGCTGAGGACGAACGTATTTGCAATACGTTCAATAAAACGTAATCGCGGACAAAATACGTTTTATGACAAACGTAATTGAGAATGCCGAATAGTTCTATGGGAACGTAATTTTGACGAGACAGGGTTGGTGCTGTGGAGGTTGATGGACCTTCTTCCTCATTGTAACTTCTGGCATTGCTCTGTTAGAGAGAAAGAAGTTGCAAGTTGCATTGTGGAACAATTAACTGAAACCAAAGTTATTACTTCCCTCTCTGTGGCAGCTGATAAGGTGTCTTCATCATCCTCCTGTAATGAAACAGAATGTTTGTTATATTCTACCCATTATGACAAATCTGTGGAATATTAAGAGTACTTACAACAGCATGGAGGTGTGTTATGGCAGAAGGCTCCACGAGACAGATTACACCATCATCAGTAACTGGTAGAAGATAAAGATTAGACAGTTGATTACCCAAAAAATTGCCCCACCTAATTTAAAAAAAAAATATTACAATAGTGTGCAGGTCCCATCAAAAATATTCAAACTGAGTCACCTTAAAGTAGATTGATATCTGAAAGCAACAGAAGCCAATTACAAAGAACTGTAGCCTACTGCTACAAGGATTAATGTACATGCCATTCATTTCAATAACTTACCTCTTATGTAGGCCCCTGTGTCCTGGAGCGTGGGTGGGTCCAATGAGCTCCCCCCAGAGATGCCCTCAGCAATGGGTCGCCCACTGTTGTGACTGACGGCCATCTCTTCAGCCTCTGTGAGAGGTGATGGTGGTGGACCGCCACCTGTTTTGCATGCCTCTGCCTTTTTTCTGTTGGCTATAATGGAGGTCAAATTTGAAGATAACCAGAAAACACAAATTTGGAGACTTGTATGTATAAAAGGCATTTAGGTGTTGCTTTCATACAGACAATATTAAATACTGGCAGTGTTGTGACTTTTCTTTGTTTAGCAGATTTCCCTAATTACTTAAATATATCTATCACATGTTGAATGCAGCCACTAAATGCTGTTTAATGAGGGCAGGCTAAACAACATCACAATTGCTTGTACTTAAATTATACCGTACCTGTTTGAACTACATTTATATATCATTTTTAGTTGCTGCCAAGTCAGTTTGGGGCCTGTTGGGTTGCACCTGTGCGCACAAACACAAATATGGAATATTATTGTTGAATAAGGAACATTCAAGAGAAAACTTCTCAAATAAATCTCAAATAAATACTCACGCATTGACTCGGTCAGCTATTTTTTCCCACGCGATTTGCAACTCCGCTGGGGAGAAGTAGGAGGATCGAGGCTTGTTAGTAGGCCTACTTGTTGCCATGGTGAATCATGTTATCTATGTTCCATTGATGAGGGCTTTTTATATCCTCATGCACAAGCTTCACTCAGAGTTACCTTGACTCAGAGTTGATTGAACTAAGCGTTATCACCTGTTCTGAAACCGAAAATTCAGAGTTTTACAGCTCAGAGTTGGTCAACCTATAGTTAAGGTTTTAACTTAGAGTTTGTTGAACCTGCTTTCTGAAACGGGCCCCCGGTAGCCTATAGCCTACACACCCTCCCCTACTCAGTTATGTTCGCTTTGCATTGGTGGAAGTGAGTAGGGGAGAGGTTAAATAGAGCCTTCCGATTGGACGGTTTGACTTTAGAGTTACCGTCATGTTTTGTATTTATTTATATTTTAACATTATTGTTTTATAGGGACAAACAGTAACAAATTTCTCCTACAGGGGATTGATAAAGTTCTATTTGAACAGAAAGAAACCCTTGGTCATACTTTACACACTTTACCACAGCATTGGCCTACAATGCGACAGATATATTTTAAGCATTGGACTGAATGCCACATAAATATACATTTATGTTTTTGCACGTTTGCAACGTTTAAAATTGCAGGGAAAAGTATATGCCTCTACTGGTGTTGCTTAGGCCAATAGCCTTTTGAGGCAGTGTTGTTTCTGAATATAAGTGTTAAGGGCCAATATGCAAGGGACAACTATTGAAGAGTTTCCACTGTTGGGGAATAAATTGTCAAGCGTCTTCCACAATCCTGAACATCTGTGTCCCGTGGTCCTTCTATACCCATCACAACAATTAAACACAACGCAGAGTCCAAGGGTCAAATTTGTTTTGGGGAAGTAGAGTGAGTGGCACCAAATGCTTGACAAAGAGAGACACTGACACAGAGAGTAAATGATTAGGGTATTTACTGAGGGCAACAAATAAGTAATGAGGGGATTCATGGCAGGCGGGCAGTCTGACAGGCGAGGGTTCAGCAACAGGAGGACCGCCGGTCAGGCGAGGGTTCGACACATCCTTGGGCAGTGTGGAGGTCATGGTGTTGGACTCCCAGCCCAAAGGTTCAGGGTTCAAATTCCACTGCAAGATGCCTTACCACCCTTCTCATGTAATCTATACTGATAATAATTTACATCACTTTAGATAAAAGCATCGGCTAAATGAGTATGCTAATGTAAAAAATGTCCTTGGTATCTGTTTCATTCTTTGCTGATTGATCATGGCCTATAAGTTTAGTTGTTAGGGTTTGTGTTATCAGGGCAATCTGAGCAATAAGGGGGAAGTTAGAGACGGCAGAGAAGCAAACATAGCCCAAGTGTTTGCCTTATCTCATTGGTTGCCATGAAATGGCCATGACTCTATCTGCAGAGGTGTCAACCATTTAGGTTACAAATAACTTGATTGTTTCTGTTCGCTTTTAGGTCAAAAAGGCCTATTTTCCATGAGATTGTCTCTTTTATATTACATTTTGGAACATTAATTGGAGAAAGTATGTAGCTATGTAATAGATGAGTGTCTGTTTGTGTGGGTGTAATGTATGTATATGTCCATTTAAATTGGCGTTATGTTTATAGAACAGACTCAAGCTATCGTAATTAATAATAACTGATTGCTGGTATCAGTTTTTAAGCAACATTTTATGCTGGAAGCAACTATGGACAAGAACAACAGAGGTAAAAGTAAATAATATTAATAATTAATAAATTAAACTACATGTGAATGGCTTCATGGACATACATATGAACGTGATAACGGCCGAATAAACAGTAACATTTTCAAAACAGTTCAACGAAGTGGCCTTTCAGATGCAGAGAGAGAAGTGCCCCTGGCAGGTCAAAGGTCTATAAAGGACATCAACAGCGCCCGGGAGGGCAGGGGGGGAGTGAGGTGGAGTACGGGGCGGTCGAGGTGGCTCCTGCCCCAGGCGGACGCTGGAGACCAATGTGGACGAGTGTGTGTACGCTCAGCCCCGGAGGACGAGGCCCTGAATGCTGTGAACAGCCAGAAGGGTAGGGTGTAGACAGCGCTTGAGCCAGAGAGCCAGCAGCCCGTTGACCTGCCAGGGACACTTCTCTCTCTGCATCTGATAATGGCAATATGATTTTTTATGATTAATTAACTTTATCCTCTGTTGTCCATAGTGGTCGCTATTGGAAATAGCATTTTATATTATTCTGCATGTTTAACTTTTGTATTATTATACCTATTATGTATATTATACTATTCTGCATGTTTAACTATTCTATTATTATACCTCTTATGTATATTATACTATTCTGCATGCATAACTATGCTCTTTATTTTGCGATTTTTGTGATCGTCAGCAATACGCAAAGCAAATTATGATGAATAAAAGAGAAAATAAACACAAATATCTTATGCAAACATAAGTAAATAAATTATACCATAGTCTACCAATTTTTAGAACTAGTATTTAAGGATCAATCATGACTAATTGTAAAGAACCACGAAAGGACATTTGCGGCATGTTAATGCAATACTTTGGGGGAAATTCACTTGAACTAAGTCATTTCATTTAACATAATGTAGGATACCCACCTCCGTTCAGTATGACGCCCTCTTCACTTCTCCAGAAAGAAACGTATCCCGCGCAGAGTATGATGAGATCTTTATAGCTCCATGGCTGGCACGCAGTGGGTCCCAGTGTAATTTGAGAAATGCATCCCTGCCTGCGATTTTCATTGGGTTAGGAAATTATGGGCGGAACTATTTTGTCCCGCCCCCGGACGCTCTGGCATCTACGGATACAAATACTTCTGCTACACATTTACCACCTAGACGTGTTGCAAAACTACCTGCAAAAAAACCCACAGCTGAGACTTGTAGGAGCAGAGTCGAGCAGTTGTAGAATGGATTTGTGCTTGCTCATTAAAATGCTGAATTAACATAGCGTTCTTTATCATTTTATTTGTGAGGAAATGTTCACAGATGTGCAACTTCTGATGCATTAGTTCAAATTTGGGTTTACGAATGCACACCTTTTGGGCATGTTCTCAGATTATGAAACACGGGTGTGCGAATGTGTTTTGCACCAACTGCGCTGCAATAATTGTAGCAAAAGGATTTGTGCACCTGTAACACAGATTTGAATACTCGTAGTTGTGTTTACAATGGTATAAAAAATATTTACGACTACAAATGTAGGCCTACTGTTATACATTTGTGACTTCAGAGTACACATGCAAAATAAATATATACGACTTCAAATTTACTGTGACTTTAGTGTACGCATTAACATTCTGCAGTTACAGGTGCTAAAGACTTTTGCTACAATAATACCTTCATAGAAATCATATTCAGACGACGCGTGTGCGGAGAGAGGCGCGGTTCAGTGTGATACAAAACAACCACCTACCAGCCAGGACTACCAGGACGGCCGACAGCCAGAAGAAGAGGGGACCGGAGAACCTCCCAATAAAATCTGCGATATTTCCACGACAAGGTGAAAGAGATAAATTTAGCCGTCTAGCCCCATTGACCCCCATTAATCTGCACTCATGCGACCACTCCTAGTGGAATTCTTATGGAACTGCAACCAAATTCGATACAATGGGCTCAATAGAGTGCCAAGGCTCTCCGTAGACGGGCTCTGACAGTATGCATACATCTGATCACATTTCTCTCTCTCTCTCACTCACACACACATATGCAAATATTCGCTACATTTTTGAAAAATAAACCATTGTTTGTTATTAAATGGTATTTACAAAAAAATTATAGGAATTTAATATTTCTGATTCTGCCGTGCAATATATTAAGAAACATGATAAAACAATCTGCAAATCAATCCCTGAAATCTCTGGTTTACTGAGATGAAACCAAATACAGAATGACTTAAGTTAATAACAAACATCTTGTTGAACATTCAGATGCGATGTCTCTCTATACATAGTTTCAGCAGTGAGTCTAAGTAATTTAAGCGGCCGTTTGACCTAAAGGCTGCTTCATTGTGTCCCAACTGCCCTTCAAAACTGTGTGGTTATTCAATTAACACTAACACAGAGCAAGCAGTGGGGCCCTTTTCATTTATTGTTGACACAAACTGGTGAATATATAAGGCTATACAGGCTATAACAGTAGCATTAGCTCGCCGGAAGGAGGAAGATTGAGGAAACTAGCTAGCTGTACTTGATGCAGTTTGAACGAGACAGGACGACAAATCGATATAAAAACAGCAAGCTATACAAATATATTTAAAAAATCAGAAGCATCGCAAATACTTTGTAACGAAGGCCAATTGACGCTAGCCTCGTGAGACCATCCTGATCTCGCGAGCCCCATTGCATTTACTCACAGATCAGTCTGGTAACCTACGATGGAGAAAACTTGGAGCCGATGCTAAATGACCAGACAATCAGCGTCGGTGTTGAGGCGGGTTTATGTGTGACGCAACAAGAAGCAATTCAGTCTAAACAACATGGCGGCTTCCGTTGATCTGATTGGTTGATTTGGCCCGTCTATCACCAACATAGATGGTGATAAAGACAGATGGTTTCCAATCAGCTAACCAGTATTTTCACCCCTTCCCAAAAGTTCTCCAACGGAAGGTTACCAGATTGATATGCTGAGCAAATGCGAATCAATCCATCTGGCAAAGTCAGGTTAGATTGACTCCACCTGTGTGGAAAACAGGAAATCAGGGTCCACTTTCAGCTACGACCACACGTGTGTAACAGCAGACATCAATGTGCCTGATCTTTGGTGGCTAATTGACAGATGATTCCGTAATTGCAGCGACTTCATTGTTCATCATTCATTTCCCCAACTCCGAATCCCCAGCGACTGTGAAAGACACACAAACGCATGCAATTAGCACTAAAAGACACTGGACGTTAAAAACGTAATCAAGTTATTACTTCATTTCCATATTTGGATATTACAACCAGTTGTTGTTTACAATAGAAGATAAGCTATTTCAAGCTTGCTCCAGTCTAAATCTTTAACTTGAGATTTCTATACACTTGTTTAATGATTTAATGGTATATACCACCTTGTTCTTTCACAGTGGGTAACAAACATGTGCATGCTCTGTAAAACGTAAAAAAAAGATTTCTAACAATAAGTAAATTGCCATCTTTACTGTTTCCAAAGTCACAAAGATCCCGGAGACTCACCGGATTTTGAAGTCAGGAGTGGATCTGCGGCTGGAAGGGGAGAAATTACATTGTGAGTGACTGTGGCTATGGTTAATGACGGCTTACAAAGGGACGAATATGAATAGAATGTCCTCTTGGGTTTCTTTGGTCCCACCCGTGCATTTATGTATGTCTATTTGCATATTTTTTTGTTATTTTATTCTTGTTTATCTTGCACAAAGTAATAAATCTAAACTAAAACTAAACTAATGTTAAAGTACAAAATATGTGTCTTTCATTCATCTTTTTTTCTTTGGTTTCCAGGACGACTGACCTGCATTGGGTTGACCTTCTATTTCGCCATTAGAGGCTGAGGAGAAAGCACAGAAACAATTAATTATACCAAAACAAACATTTTATATATATATATATATATATATACAAACCTTACAGATTGCGAGTAGTAAACGTTAGGACTAAAAGTAAGAAAGAATGCAGTTGATTCTATTATGGACATTTATAAATCATGGAATCAGATAACTCAGGCTAAGCTGTTGGCCTAGCCCTAGCCTCTATTAGTATGCCTTGTTTAAAGGGGACTTATTATGCTTTTTTTGACTTTTATGACCTGTAAACGTTGTTATAATGATTGATAGTCATGTTTAACCATACACAAAAAACGATGTCGATTTTCGGGAAACTCTTCCTCTCATCTGGACACTTTCAGCATTCTCTGTCAACGCTCCGTTTTTGTCCTTCTCCGCCCCCTCGCCCCCCTCCTGCCAACCCAACTCCGTTGTGATTGTTTACCTTCCTTGAAGCGCGCGCGTGGGCAGATTTGACCAGGCATATGGGGGCGCGGCAGGAGTGCCTCTACGTAGATGATTTCCCGGAAATGTGAATCGCAAACGTTGTCCCGAGTGTTTAGCGCTCTGAACAGCCACCCCAGACTGTCAGCAGGGAATACGTTGAAATACATGTGCGTCATCATTTAACACTTTAGTATGGTTAAACATGACTATCAATCATTATTCATAAGGTTCACGTGACGTCACTGTAGCTTTGCGCCGCCATCTTGACGACCGATCCCGCCCACTGACCCACTGATTTCAGGTAACTCAGCACCAACAACAACACCTACGACCACAATCAAACAATGAGGATGCGCTCTTTTATTCTCTTTAGTGCAGGTAATGAAAGGTTCTGAAAGATGGCAAATCCATGTAGCTTACTAATGAATAAAATGCATACAAAAAACGTTGACATATGACCCACTATGTTCTGCTCCATATACCCAATGTTGACATCGTCCCAGCCAAAGAGTATTGGTATTAATACGTCATTCATTGTCCAAAATAATCCAGAATAATTCCAATCGGGTTTTGTTGTGGGTACAAAATGAATCTTGAAGAAAACTCGTCCCAAGCATCCCCGGCGAAATTATCGTCTATGATTTGATGACTGACTTCAACGATCAATGATAGTAACCCACCACAAACTGTTCACAAGTAGTCACAAATATATAGTACTTAACTTTGCCCTTATCAGATAAAGATTATTGGTGGCCAAGTGCCTCACTTTAGCGTCCTTCACCCATCCAGCCACAGCATATTGGTAGGCATCAGTGCTCTTGAACGCTTTCAAGATATCTCCACTGTATGGGGAGGGGTTGTGGACTAAATAAATATATATGTCATGAAGATTGATTTGAGGCAAGCATACAAAAAAAAACTAGGGATCACAAATAAGGATCGGAGCCTAAAATCGATAATATCTCTGTCTCTCGCTAACATTCAGATGACCGATGTGGGCGGCCATACTTGGCGAGATCGGTCGTGCAAATGGCGGCGTTCAGAAAACGTGACGCAGATGAACCGAATGAATAACAACGTTTATAGGTCATAAAAGTCGAAAAAGCATAATAGGTCCCCTTTAATGTTCTTATTTTTGTATTGACAGGCCATTTGAATCATGTGTGGGATCTGTGCCAGCTACCAATAGATCTACTCAACCTTCAGTTTATAATCCTCCTTCAAGCATTTCTTTTTCTATTAGCAACTACGGTGACTCACCTGCGACTCCATTGGCTTGTTGGCTGGTTCAACTTCAATAGCTGTTTTGACCGGAACAGCTGTTAGAGAGACTGGATCGGCAGGCCGGACTGGTTTCTTGTAAAAAGCTGAAGTGAAACCAATAACAAGTTGATGTCATAATTTTCCCGGGACGGTGATAAGAATGACCACCCTCTCAAAGGCATTACTTGAGCCGGACGGTGGTCTGAAAAGCTTGACTTTTGTGCAGGACTCGATGTTGTGGAGTCCAATTTGTTTTCATTACAAATATACATTGGGAAATAAAATTTCATGGACATGCTCTTGTACACATACAGCTGTCATAGAAAGTCCTGTGTGGCTCTGGAGGTCGCAAACTTCCATAAAGGATGAATCCAATTTCAGGAACCCAAAACAAAACACTACACTACTAAAGGGTTGAACAGAGGCCTTGGGACAAACTGAACATCGCTGACATTAACAATTTAAACTAATGGAATTGGGGGCGCTCTAGATCATATACATAGAGTGTAGATATACATTTGACCAAAAAACACTCACGAATCCACTTCTTAAGACGTATGGAAAATGGATGTTCTGGACCTGGGTCAGGAAGAAAGGCTAGGTCAACATTGAGGACAGTAAACACTAATTTAATAAAACATTGAGTGTTGTAATTCGTGAAACGCTTCGTGTTCAAATATTCTAAGCCTATACATTTTTAATAAAACTTTGTAAAACTAGAAAATGCATTTTCCTGCAGAAAATACAGTGAGGGCTGTAATGCAAAGTGAGGTTGAAAATATTTTTTAATAAAGCCACATAGTTCAGTTTAAGACGTAGAGAAATGTTGAACGGCTTAAATCAAGTCAAAAGATTTGAACAGAGTCTAAATGCAGGAAACAATGTAAAGATACACACCATTCTTCACAAAATGTTAAAGGTTGGGTATGGAATTCGCTGTTTTGGCCATTTTTGCAAAATTACTTGAAATCCTTATCATAAGCCACTTACAGCCACTGAGTTAGAAGTACTGACATGAAAATTAAACAAGTCAATCATCTGTGGAACGGGCAGGGCCACCGAGTTGCATTGGACAGTAAGTACGTCAATCAAACGGTCGTACTGCACTCCCCCTCCCCCGCGCCCCGCGTGCGACCCCTTCGTGCTTGGAATGGGTGGAGTCAGAGTCAGCGTTGAAGGAGAGGGGGCAGGACCATTTGAGTTGTGTATTTTCAAAATCTGCTGGCGTTTCGCAAATCCCCATACCCAACCTTTAAATAGTTGGAAATAAATAGTTAAACAAATAGTTTAAGTAATAATGTGTGACATAAGATCTAGAATAGCTGAGCTGTTAAAGTTAAAAATGCTTGAATCAAGTGTGTGTGTGTGTGTGTGTGTGTGTGTGTGTGTGTGTGTGTGTGTGTGTGTGTGTGTGTGCGTGTGCCTGTGTGCGTGCGTGCGTGCGTGCGTGCGTGTGTGTGTGTGATCGCTGGGTGATGTGTTTTGGGTTGACAATTCTATGAAGGAGGGGGTTATCCTCATGGTTACGACCCAAGGCAACTTTGTGAAACTTTAGTCGGATCTTAACTATCCACAAACACACTGTAGCGTTGTACTATAGGTGTCCGGGAAGCCTAACCCTCTCTCGGACACAAACATCAAAATCAATGGCTTCCCAGAGCCCTACACGTCCACACACACCTCGCCACCGGTGTCCCTCATAGTGACGAGTATATTAAGAGGGTTATGCCGCGTGCGTTCGGGGCAGAGAGGTTGACACTGGTCATGTAGAAAGAACACTGGTCATTTACAGAGCCATAACCACTGGAATAATTTAACCCTTATAAAAAATAAATCTTCCTTCAAAAATAATCTGCATTTCTATTGGCATGCATGGAATCCTTTGCATTTGTTTTATATTGATGTAAATGAATGTATATTAGTGCAATTGAAGTTTTTGCATGCAGTGTGTTGTGTATGTTCAGTCGGTCATGTATGGAGCCCAGGACGATTAGCTGATTGCCATGGCATCAGCTTATGGTGATCCTTTAAATAAAGAAATTAAATATTCATGTTTGAACCGTCCACTGGGCACATACCTGTTGGGTTGAGAACGGGATCGCTGGCTTCACCGGACCTCACGCGGGTCGTCAGCCTGCAGGAGAACTTCTCAGGGGTATCAGAACTCTTCATACCCTTCAGCTCTTCCCCCTTGGTCCACGGCCCTTCCTCCCATTTGCCTTCCTTCAATTCGTCTTTCTTCCATTCGTAGGTGACCGGTCCCAGACCCTTGGTGTCCGCGGTACACCTCAGAGCATGAGCGCCCTCAGGGTTCTTCGTTATCATTACACGGGGCTTCGGAGGGAGCTCTGGTCATGTAGAAAGAACACTGGTCATTCACAGAGACATAACCAACTGGAATAATTTACCCCTTATAAAAAATAAATCATCCTTCAAAAATAATATGCATTTCTATTGGCAATGAGGTATAACTCGGGGCTAGTTTGTCATCTGCGTCTTTTTCATGAGTGTTATAATGAGTGTTATAATTCTAATTCTTCTTACATATCATCTAGCTTATTGTATAATCAGTGTAAGCCGGCTTTCAATATGAATGCATTTATTTATTTGTAGTATTTGTTTAATCAATGTAACCTTTGCATTTGCTTCATATTGATGCAAATGAATGTATATTAGTGCAATTTAAGTATTTCGGATGGAGTGTGTGGAGTTTGTACACAGTAGGTCAGGTATGGACCCCAGGAAGATTAGCTGATTGCCATGGCATCAGCTAATGGTGTTCCTTCAAGTAAAGAAATTAAATAAAGAAAACACGAGGGCAGAGGAGGTCCCACCCCCCCTGACCCCTGGAGTATGATGACACATCTTCACCATGTCAGAATGATGATAAAACCTCCGTCCACTGGGAAGCTATGGGCTTAGTGAAGGACCCCAGACCCTCTCTGCGTGGGGTTTTAAGCTTTAAGAGTGTTAACCCCCCCCCGGCCAAACGCAACACGTCCAAAATGTAATAAGGCGTGATGAACTGGTGCTTCTGTGTTTGTATGTAGTCTTTTGTGCTGACCCTGTACATTTGTTAAGGTAGGTATTGAGACATGAACTTTTTGTGATGGCAAAACATTTGAAATAAACATTTTAAAAACTACTTTTAATATAATTGCAAAAGGCAAGCAGAAGATTTGGTTACATTTCATCCTTATATCCCATCACCTATAGGACAATAAAGGCCTATTCTATTGACTTTGTAACCTAAAAAAAATAAATGTTGGGGCTCACACCAACCGACACACAAATGTACGAGCACAACGCACACACACACACTTACTGATGACTTTAACCTCATGAGTCCTGACTGTTCCAAGATTTGTCTCCAAGAAGAACTGTCCGCTATCAGCCAAGGTCAAACGATTGATGACCAACCGCAGGGTTTGTCGATCCAACGTTGTGCGTCCACTGAATGACCCATAGTATGTATGGCCGCTCGGATCCCAATCCACCACCAAGTTGGAGCCATGTTTCCACCTGATGCTGTTGATTGGTTGTGGAACAGTGGAAACGTCTGGCTCCAAGGTGAGCGTTGTTCCCACTTCTAAATATTTAGGTTCTCCTTGAGCTGCAACAAAAAACAAAAAACTTGTTACGCGGAAAACTGGACAACATTTCGCAGTCTGACATGCTTAGTGGTCATTCATGACAAACGTGGATTTGTGTGACAGCAAAGGCCAGCAGATGCAAAGAGGATGACCCACGCTGTCCGTAGCGTGGTGGCGGCCCGTCCATAGAGGGCGCTGGGGCGCCGCCCTCCCGCCGACCTACCTGCCTGTTAATTATTTGTTATTTAATATAATAATAATCTATCTAATTTTGAACAATAATTTGTGTTAATTACATGCAAATAACAATTTACTTTAGAATGTGTACTTTAGAACTCTCCAGAATGATATTTGCATTCCGTTTCATGTTCAACGTTTATCGTTTGGGTGTAGTAGCCAATAGGCTGTCTTCCCGGAGATCCCGTTCATTCAGCCCAACCGTACTGGAATTTAAGCCAATGGTTAATGGCTACGCACCGGTTTTTATGCAAAAAATGCAAATATTTCGCCAATCAGTGTCGTCAAATTGTATGGTTTGGGGCGCAGTATGTAAGGGTTCTCTATTGGTAGTATGGGTTCCCTATGTATGTAGTATGGGTTCTCTATGGGTTCCAGGAGGGCTCGCCCCGACGCGCTTGCATCATACGCAAAGAGAGGGAGGGGGCATCTTTGATCAGGTCACGTACTACTTTCCAGATCGCGACTGTAAAGTGCAATTCCGTAGTGTCTCTGAAAGAAGTTCCTTTTAGTCTGCGATCTAATTCAGACAAATTGGCATTAAAACAATCAGGACCTCCAAGACCAAACAAGATTAAACTGGTTTCTACAAAGTGGAGGATGTCATACACCCATAGGTGCCGGAACCTATGAGGCCGCGGGGCCAATGGCCACCCCACTTTTCGCAAAAAAAATAAATGTATATTTTTTTTGCCTGTATTGTTACTATACAAATGAACAGAGCTTCGCCTCCCCACAACCTTATATTGATTGACCCTTGCTAAAACGTTCTCAACGATTCAGCCAATGGAAGTACTACAGCAGGTAGCAATCGCGTTGCCATGCCCCAAGGGTAAACAAATGATAAACAAGTTAAAGGTTGGGTATGGAATTCTCTTTTTTGGTCATTTTTGCAAAATTACTTGAAATCCTTATCATAACCCCCTTACAGTCAGAGTTAGAAGTACTGACATGAAAATGTACGAAAATATGTATGAAAATCCACTTTCACATCAACCTGAAGTCGACTGAACCGCGCGCTGCCTGCGGCCGGCTCTGCCCGCTGCCGGGCGATGGTGCCTCGCGGCAACCGGCGGCATGTCGCAGTTCATGTACTTCAGCGAGTCAAACCAAAGTTCCTTTCCCCCAATTCCTTCTCAACCATGGCTTAGATAACCCCCACGACAGTCTCGTTGTGGAAATACAAGACAAGTCAAAGAACCGACAAGAAACACTTGCGTTACAGTGTGTGTATTCACACACACACATGTGGCGCTCGCACGGTCGAGTCTCATTGGCGGGCCAACGTCCCTGGGCGGGCCAGGCAGAGTAAGGGGAGGAGCTGAGATTCCTCATGACGTCATGAGCACAGATTTCCAAATCAGCGCGCTTGAGCCTCCGTTTTTTCAAAGGCGAGCAGAACAGCTAGTGCTCGTTTTACACCAAACGCAAGTTTTAGCCACTGGGGGACCATAGGCAGGCTAGGGGAACTCATATTTATGTTAGAAAACCTCATAAATTTAGATTTTCATGTCATGGGACATTTAACTAACGATCGCTGTTGGCTTCCATTTCATGCAAGCACTTTTTAAGTAGGCCTACTTTTTATTTTTTTCTACATCAGAATTGCATGCTATAATAAACTATTGTTTTTACCTACCATTACGAGTCTCGTTTGGTCTAGTAGGGAATTCGCACAATGGCGCTGCTGCTGCTTGCTTATGGCTAGTTCAGACTACAAGATTTCAGCCCGATTTTCCCCCGATTCGTTCGTCGCAGACAAATTAGAAGTAAATAAATAAATAAATAAATAAGTAGGTTAACATATTGACTAGACAAACAGCTGACAAACTGACAAATTATATTTTCCTATAATCTCCCTGCATCTGAAATCTCCGCCCAGCGCTCGTCCGCTGGTTTTCCATAAGCATTCCGCTGTGCGATCATCCCTGCTGCATATGCCCTCACACATTGGTGAAATCATATGCTGGATGCTTTACTCTTTCTATGTGGCTTTTAGTTAATGATCGGGTTATAATAAGACCACGGGATGCATTTGTGAATCCAGCCAAGTCAGGAGAGTCTCAAAAAAAGAAAAGTTCACAAATGAAAAGCGTCCTGTTAAGTCAAGTTTAACAGTTTGTATATAAATGTAACAAAATCCAAATACATTACAAATAATAAAAAAAAAAGTATCAATATATTTATGGATTTATATTACATTTATTTAAAACAAGACACATTTGTGTGTGGATCAGAAATGTGTTTGTGAAACATATTTTTGTTTATGGATTTATTTTACATTTATACATACCGATATCCATTTGTGTGTGCATTGAAATGTATTTGTGAGAAGAGAGTAATTTATATATAAATCACGAAATACATTTGTGAATCCTTCTCTGTGCATCCATTATTAATGAGACTGTTCTGACCCCATAGAAATACGCGTGAACCAGGCTGGACGCACCCAGAGGTCGTGATACAAACAACCACCCCAACGCTCACGCTAACAGCTGCACTTCCGTCAAGTCGCAAAGAAATTGGCAGATTCAGAGTTTGCGGTTCAATAGATCATCACTGAAACATCGTTGCGACACAAATGACACCTCTAGCTAAATGTAGTAACCTAGAGAACCAGCTACAACCTTGTTTCATCCAAACGAGCCGTCTTTAGAGAACGGTGAATTGCATTGGCTTCTATGAGCTGTCGGCTTTCAGCCGCGAGCTTAGGGACCGTCTAGAAAGTGCAAAACTGACAACGACCACAATGGTCAAATTTCAATAGCGTCGCCATTATTGACTCTAGAACCCCAAACTTGTTCCATAAAGGCATGGCCTCTATATGGTCTTACTACAACCTTTAGTTTGGGAAAATATATCTCTTCTTATTTTTTAAAGGTCCCATGGCATGCTACTTTATGGATGCTTTAATATAAATATTAGTCGGCCCCTAACACAGTATTTGAAGACGTTCCCGAATTACAGCCACTACGAGCCAGTCGCACATTGAGCTTTCCCCAAATGTGCCGTTTCGGTGACTGTAGCTTTAATGCAAATGAGGAGCTTATTTTCCCGATAATTACCGGCGTTCTATACACTATCCCTTTTTACATTCCTGCTGCTTCGGGTTTGCCTTTGTAGGTGCATTGAGAGGATTAGCGGGCGAATCCGCTGTCAGTGCGTGTGCATGATACGCAGGTTTATCTAATAAGTGGTAGTGTACCCGCGCACCATTGGTATGTATGAGCGCTTGTCTCTGTGTGCGCTTGTCTCTGTGTTCGTCTGTGAACGAGAATGACAGGGAGAAAGATTGCTACGCGGAGATGTACGAACGGAACGATATTTATATTTCAAAATCGCTAAAACGTTTTTTAAAAAAAGCAGAATCAATTTGTGGCGCATTGTTCTATGTATGGGAGACTCTGCTCGCTCCCGAATGTTTTTATGAATGAAGACACCCGCACAGGGGCGGATGGTGTATAGGGGCGATTTGGGCGACACACTACCAACTGGGAGAAAGAGGATATATTTTTTTTTTAATTCTATCACGGCAAAAGTAGTTTTCAGTGTTCTAGACGTATTATCTGTCATTGTCCAATCAGAATCGTGAGATTCAAGTCACGTTTCAAGTGGTCCCGCCTCTTTCTGGGCGAATTCATCGACGTGGAAAATCGCCCAAGCCTTCTCCGTTGACTCTAATGTTAAAACTTTTTTTTCCGGAAATTGAGCCTTCAATGCATTTTCAATGGGGATTTGGGACTCGCCCTAACGTGCTTGCGTCATACGTAACTGAGCAAAGAGCGCGAATGGATATCTTCGATCAAGTCACTTCACTTGCTGATTTCAACATGGCTGCAAATGTGCGCAATTCCGTTTAGTCTCTCAAAGAAGTTCCTTTTAGTCGACGATCCAATTCAGAAAAATTGGCATTAAAACAATCAGGACTTCCTAGACCAAAATCAATCATTAAACAAATTTCTACAAAGGGGGGAAAGTCCTACACCTGAGGATTTTCAACAAATTGGTACGAGAAAAAAAGCTGGCTAGCAGGTTGTGAAGAAGCTAACGCAGTCTTCTGCTACCACTGCCTACTCATCTTCTTACTCTCTCTGCAAACCTATGGCGGCATCATGCCTTCAGTGTGTATATTGTACATAGTTCTCTGCAAACCTATGGTGGCATCATGCCTTCAGTGTGCATATTGTATATAGTTCTCTGCAAACCTATCATGCCTTCAGCGTGTATATTGTATATAGTTCTCTGCAAACCTATGGTGGCATCATGCCTTCAGTGTGCATATTGTATATAGTTCTCTGCAAACCTATCATGCTTTCAGCGTGTATATTGTATATAGTTCTCTGCAAACCTATGGTGGCATCATGCCTTCAGTGTGCATATTGTACATAGTTCTCTGCAAACCTATGGTGGCATCATGCCTTCAGTGTGTCTTGAACAACCACACATAAAAGGTTGCACATATTATATTGATATTTTATCGTATTTGTCTAAATGCATACTTAACTGTAGATAGATTTATGAGTGAAGTTACCAACACAATAGATTGTCCGTAACACACTCACCCCTTTTAGAATCACATTCTCTCACTCTCTCACAAAAACACATACAGATAGAGACAGAGAGAGAATGTTAACTTGTGTATACCGGTAATTCCCAATTATTATTGATGTATTTTCACTTTAAATCTTTCTGAATTCTACAAGGCAAAAAAACTTAGTTCCCCGGCTCCATTCGTCTTTGTAAGGAAATGTTCTATTTTGTCTTTATTATTTTGTCAGAATGCACCAGAATGCTTCGTTTTTATATGAAAAACACAAACAAATCTTCGGGGGGAGGAGGGCCCCAGACCCCCCTACAGGGGTTTGGTTTACAAACTTTCTGCCCCCCCTATAATAAAATTCACCAGCCGCCACTGCACCCGCATGCAAGAATGAGTTCAAGTCTGAGTGTAGGCTACAAGCGCGGTTAACTATTTACAAGTGCAAAAACGCAACATATTATTTATTTTGCTGACCACTTGCTTTTTATCCCGAAAAAAGCCTCGTAAGGACAGTTCCTCTGGTCTCTCTCGTAGATCGCACCATCTTTCTTTGTTTAATGCGACTGCATCACCTTCTCTTACATGGTCAGCAGCTCGCAGATTCCTTTCTTTTCAGTTAGAACTGCTCATGATGATATGCTGCGTTGTCTCTTTGCAGACTGCGCAACACCTCTACCCAAGCCCCCCCCTTGAACCGCGGAGCCGTCGCATTTACATCAGAATGAAACCCAATAAACCGCCAATGTGTGTAGGGTCCGGGAGTGTAAATTTGGGTTCTAGCTCAAGCAGGCAATTAACCTCAGGCAGTGTAAACGTGCAGACCGTGCCGCAAAAAAGGCGTGCATAAGATGGCATATTAGGCAGTCTCGCGCTGCTCGAGAGGCAAGCAGTGCGAGAGCCTGCTGCTCTGCGATCACAGGCGCTGTGGTCACGTAGATAGACCACAGTTCTGCGAGGGTGTTGCTTGTCATCTGGAAATAAATATAGTATTTCATCAACATAATGTGTTGTGTTTTTATTACATTATCAGTAGGCCTAAGTAACGACTCAAAATGTACAAAATATTTATGGGAAAAATTCGGGACGATTCGGGACGGTTCAAAAGGTTTTTCGGGACGTTTCCGGGACGGTGGTGAAAAAAAGTTAATTTTAACCCCTGCCTTGCAGTCTTCGGTGAGGGTTTCAGTTCGCAGGACTATTGTTTTGAACAATATCACCAATTATTTTTTTTTGGAGTAAATACATTGATAGTCAAGGCGGGGCCCTATTGTTGTTAAAGGCGGCAACCTTAACCATGCAGTGCTGGGGGAAACACTGCATATTATTAATGTTAGAAAACCTCATCAAGTGAGATTTTCATGCCATGGGACCCTTAAGGAATTTCAATAGCGTCGCCATTATTGACTCTAGAGATATATTATTAAAAACTGAAGGTTGTAGTAAGACCACATAGAGGCCATCCCTATATGGAACACGTTTTGGGGCTCCAGAGTCAATTATGGTGTCATGGTCCGCTCCTGATTTTCCCGTTCACCTGCCTGCCAAGCTGATCTCACCTTATTAGCTCAACCAACTTCACCTGTGCTCCCTCTATATAAATCCTCTCTCTCCACGCAGTCTCTGTCAGATCCTCTCTCGTTACTCACAGAGCTTTCCTGCAACTCCAGAACTGTTTCTCCAACGCTGATCCTGCCTCTTCCCGAACCCTCGCCTATCTGACCACCCGCCTGTTGTCGAGTCCCTGCCGAAATGTTGTCGAGTCCCTGCCGGCCTGTCTGCTCCCGTGTCCTGCTCCTCGCCAGGGGTGGACTGGCCATCTGGCATACCGGGCATCGTCCCGGTGGGCCGTTGACCCAATGTGGGCCGGTCCGGTCCGCTATGTTTTCTTTTTTCCTCTCTCTCTAAATTCCCTCCAATTGGGCCGGCCAATGGGCTACAGAGAGCTAGCAGTGTGTTGCCAGCATCGACGCATATTATTGGTCTATGTTTGTCACTGTCAATCAATCATGGGCTGACTGGCTCAGAGAGCCCTGACAGTGCTGTCAATCACAACACAAACCAGGGTGGGCGGGACCTCATGGCATGGGCCGGAGTCGCGGGAGCCGGTACGGAGCTGAAAACGCCCGGGTGGTGCTGAAAAACGGCGACTTAAGCCTCTGGAGATGGAAGTTAAATGTTCAAAATTGACAGACCTATTTGGTGCCGGGGTCCACACCCCAGCAGGTGCTGCTGCGCCAGGAGACGAGCGAGTGGAGGCATATATGCTAAGTAACGTTAGCCTGGGGCTAGCTAGGCTACATGTTTAGACATGTCCAAAACAAAGTAGAAAACGTTTTTACATTGAATGTGATGTGACCTAATTAACTGCATACTTGTGACAACATATTAGCCCAGAGTTGAAGGGCTGTGACTGTTGGTAGTTGTGGTTGATTTTGTTTAAATATGCCGAATTGTGATATTATGGGTTATTATTGTTCAGATGATTTAGCTAAGCTAGCTAACATCTGCTAAAGTCAGCAGTCTCTTGTTGCCATAGCAACAGTAAACATTGACACGGACTCATGAGCTGTAAATAGAGATGCAGAATCAAGCTGTATTGTAAATACAGATCAGATACTTTGAATTTTAGCACAAAATACAAGTAAACCTATAGGAAATTATTACGGTAGTTTAATTGCCATTGAATTTATTGTAATCTTTCAATTAATTTATTGTTTACTGAGGTGATGACTATTGCATGTGGTGGGAGGAATGCAATATGTGTATGTTTAAAGGTTTATGTGAAGAAACATACTATGTGTGATAAAATGACAATTGGTAATTCATGAATGTCTCCTATATTCTCTGCTACCATCATCTCCTGTCAAACAGGTTTTCCTGACCTGCTAGAAGTTCTTCTATGATGAGAGAGAGAGAGAGAGAGAGAGAGAGAGAGAGAGAGAGAGAGAGAGAGAGAGAGAGAGAGATTCGTCTTGACTTTGTGATTTTATTATGCAACTTGTTTTGTCTCAGATTGAAACAAAAGGTTTGATTATGATTATTTCCTGATTGAAGATTTTCATATTGATGTTAATTTCAAACATCTGCATATCTTTTAAGTTCAATTAACAGTTATGCAGGTAGGCCTTGGGGCTCTTTGGAGACTTAAGTCATCCTTCATGACAGATAAATTTGTCACCAAGTGTCACTACATCAAAAAAGGCTACATGGCTATTGGCAACATATACTTGTCAGTACACAGATACTGAGTACAAGTTCTGTTTGCAGTTTTTTTGCAAGTCATGAATTTGGTGAGGAGTGTAGCTGCTGGCTGCGGACGAGGAAGTACGTTTTTATAACCATAAATAGAGAATACATTTTTTTTTACCTATAGCCGTGTGAAAAAGTCTAAGACATGAATTACAGGTCTGAATAGATATGCATTCTCATGCGTGTATGTGCACATGTAAACATACATGTGCACATACATGTATATGAGAATGCATATATATTTAAACCTGTAATTCATCTCTTAGACTTTCATACAGCTATAGATAATATATATTTTTTCAATTCTCTATTTATGGTTTCATAATGACTGAGTCACCGTTAAAACAAATGAGTTTCAGCTCTAATGCTGCTACTGTCTGTAATATGTTTCTATTTAGATTATTTGTCAGGATATTTTGTTATTATTGTCCGAGTCTGGTTTTAACTAATGCTGGGCTTACACCAAAAGATTTTCACAGTCACAGAATAAAAACTGCAAGAGAGAATTTAGCGTTGGATCAAGTGTGATATTTAACAAGGGTTTTATAGATCTGTAGATATGGGTGATGGAGATGCAGCGACCACAGGAGGTCTGTTAACTTCCTGTTCGGGTTTCACATCTATTTTGTCAGCAGCACCAGAGACACAAACTTGAAAAACAAAAACAGTAAAAAGCAACAACTGCTATTTACAGTGTTGTACTATTATTCGGATGGATGTACTTGATTAAATTGTTTTAATCAAGTACATACAGGCTTCTTCCCGTTCATCTCGTCCCACCCCTAGTGCTGATAATGTAGTGGGCTGGTCTGGACAGAAAATGCCAGGGCTGACTTTCTGTCCCAGACAGTCCACCCCTGCCCTTTGGCGTCAGAAACTGAAGCCGAAGTCACTGACCGTTCGTCAAAAATCGACGCGTTCGGAGTGAGAATGTGTTGACTATACGTCATCCAGCTCAGGTTGCGTAACCGACTGCGTGTGCGCGTGTCGGCTCATTAGCATCTGTACCGTGACCTGAGCGTTCCTCTTCGAAATGTGCTGCTCAGGCCACGGAATTGAAGTGGACTTGAGTATGGCTCACACTAGCCAAACGATCTAGACTTGAGCACGGTACAGGTGTGAAACTGACTTGGGCACAGTACAGATGGCCTAGTGTGAGTACGCCCTTTGCCGCTTGCTACTTTAAATGTGGAAGTAGGCCTCTATGCCTACTTTTGAAACAGCCGTGGCCTACTACGACGAAACCCTGTTTTTAACATACGACACGACAACAACACTGCCTCGACCCCTCGTATCCGTATGATCACCAACATAACCGACATATTAAACTCTTAAAAGTTATTGTTGTATGAGGCTGAGTGAGGAATTGAGGAGTGGCTCAGGGTGCTGCCGCAGCCACCTACCAGATGAGGGTCTGACTCCCAGGACGGCTGAAGTCAACAATAACAGAGCACTGGAAAACTTCATGTCTTCGTCCGTTTCCTAAAAGCGATGTATTCAAAACTACTTATATTAAAAACAACCCAAACGCCAGCGGTGAGCCTCCGCCTATACAAAATGCTGACTTTGGGAGTCCTACTTCCGTGGTTAGGTTACTTTCGGTTTCGACCTTTCTTGATAGGTCCATGCAGACTCGTCGCCAGACCGAGTCTAAAGGGGGGCATATGAAATGCATAGGGGGGCACAATTATCATTAGCCTACAGTAGGTATATTTTGAATAATATATCTTCTATTTGCACAGCACATAATCATCACGTTAAACATAACCAACAGCAATATGACCCGTGGCCCGTTTCAGAAGGCAGGTTTAGTGAAAACTCGGAGTTAGTTAACCCTGAGATGAGAGAAACTCTGGTTTTTCAGTTTCACAAAGCCAGTTCAGCTTTACTCTGAGTCAGTTACCCTGGCAACATACTCCGTGAACCTAACCTGCTCGATAGCAGGTTTTCTTCAACTAACCCTGAGTTTCTCCTGCTCTCAAGTTGAAGCCTGCAGACGGAAGGCAGTGGCAGGCATGGCGTGTCCTTTTATTGAAGAGCCAGTTGATGTCGAGGCGCAGATACTCCGCAGAAATCTCCGTCGGGAGAGGATAGACCCCGATTGGATGTTTTATCATTCCCTGATGAGTACCTGTTTGAGCGTTTCCGTTTCTCTGCATCATCTATAATTTATCTAAACAATATTCTCAGCCCTCACATAGTTCAAATGACCCATCGTGGACACGCTCTCAGTTCCGAGCAAAGTCTTTGTATTGCACTGCGTTTTTTTGCCAACGGCAGTTTTTTGTATAACGTCGGTGATGCAGAGCATGTGTCCAAGGGTTGTTCGAAATATGACACTTGCACTGAAACGGCTACTATACACGTTTGTAGTGTTCCCAAGTCACAGACCCAGCAGACTTCTCAATGAAGAGCAGGGGCGTTGCTAGACCTAGAGTTTTACTGGGGCACAGGCCCCCAACTGCCAAATTTTTTTTTTTTACGTGTGCACAATATGAAATGTATGGATACAGAAGGGTATGTACGAGCTTCAAAATTGTTGTCACTGTCATACTGTAGGCTATATTAAAGCACTGGTAAAGGTAAAGACGCAAAGATGGATTCATGAGTACCGTACAATTATATTTATTTAAACACATACACATCTCAAAGATTTACAAATAAGGTAACTGACAAATAAACAAAAAGTCTCTTTATGACCTTCACCTCTTTATCAGGAGAAGTCTACACATCTATATTTATTTAGAAGCTGTGTGGAAACAGCATAATTTTGCCAGAACGACATGTACTAAAAAGGCAAGAAACAAGGTTTAAAACTAATAGAATTTCTGACTTAAGGTGAGGTTGGCTCATTGCCACCAATCAACCTGGAAAATGTTATAGAACCATCAAAGCTCTTAAATTAAACTAAATAAGGCCATACACTACTGCATAGAGCCTTTTTAAATGATTATTTTTTCACTATTAAGCTGTATCGCCGCGCCTTCATGGTGGCAAAGCGGTCAATAACGTGGCTTTGACTCACTTTGCATAGTTGCTCCTTTTCAATGGACAAAAGAGAAAGTTGGTGAAGCCTTCCTTGCCCCATGGTTGACCTAAGTCAGGTGTGGAGCCTTCTCGACACACTGAAAGATCGCTCACAACTACAACTGTTCACAGGAATTGTGAGTGCAATGATCTGAATTATCTGTGTCAATGTTGGGATCATTGTTGGATCCAGTATGTTAAAAAAAGTTTTTGTGTTAAGGAAGTTTTTGTCTAAAACTTCCTCAAGTTTTGAAGACAGACAATTTTTCATTCATTATTCATTTTCCGCGTGTGTGCGTGCACGCAAGGTGCGTGTGTGTGTGTGTGTGTGTGTGTGTGTGTGTGTGTGTGTGTGTGTGTGTGTGTGCTATAAAACTACAGGCTACAGACGCTCAGTATTGAAAACTGGTGCTAATTATGTGGGCAACATTCTTTAACAGCAATCAAGTTGTCATTGTTTGTGTCAAACAAGTTGTGAATTTGTTGTAACGTTAAAAAAGGAGATGAGTTACTCTGGGCTTTTTCCAGCTCCCGTGGTTTCCAACGAAACATGATCAACAAAAAAACAAGGAATTGAAAGCTACTTACAATATGCCTAGGTTACATTAATTTCCCCTGATGGCAGCAATGTTCCACTTTCAGCTGGAATTCACGGTACATCAAAACCACCTGTCTTCTTTAGATTTCAGTTCCCTTTATTTATTCACACAGTTCAGCAGCGGCATTTATTCAGAATCAGAGCCCAAATTAAAGCTGCATTTAGGGCGACTATCACTACCCAGCAGAAAAATAGATGCACTATAAATGGTTTTGTATAGCAGTCACGAACATGAGCATATTTGTGGAAATGCTGGTGTTAGAAAACATAGTTGACGGGAATTAAAGTGCTGCACATCGACTGTACAAATGTAGATTATTCATCACAAGAATTTTAATTCAGAAATCGAATAGGCTAATAAACTCTGAATTGTGAGATAAAATTCAGCATTCTGATAATAAAGTCAGAATACTTGGATAAAATCCGAATTCTGATAATTAAATCCAGCATTAAAGGTTCATTTAAGAAGGTTCTCACCAGTCATTTGTCGCCTGGTCGCAGTGTCGATTTTTTTTTTTTAAAGTAGTTCACTAGTCGTAGCGTGCAAATAAATTGCAGTGTCAGAATTCTGAGAATTTTGTCAGCATTCAGATTTCCCAGAATTCTCTTACACTGCAAATTAAAGCGCTACTACTAGCAAACTAGTTTCAGCGTGACTGGAGAGAACTTCCTTAAATTAACCTTTAATGCTAGATTTGCATCAACGCTATTGTGTGAATTTGTATGGTTCTCTTTCATGGAAGCCGGAAGCAGGAGATTCCTTATTTTTTTTACCATTATTGTTTTATTAACAAATTTCTCCTACAGGGGATTGATAAAGTTCTATCTAGACTATTGAACAGAAAGAAACACTTGGTCATACTTTACACACTTTCAGAAGAGTCACGTGGACGAATCCGTAAATAACTGATTTTTTTCATTGGTTGTTGCGTTAAATCTTACCCAGATACAATAGTGCTATTTTCTGATTGGCTTTTATGTAGCCCCTTTCGTTTTTTGATTGGCTGGTAAGAGGCAGGCTCGACTGAAGACTCCCGAGGCAGCAGGAGATGCACTTGATGAATCCTGCCGATTCCATAGCGAGAGCGGCGCTTCTGCAGATGAATTTAATAATGATCAATGGAATTTTACTGGGGCACTGGAGACTTTTACTGGGGCACGTGCCCCAGTAAAAAGGGGCTGACGACGCCTCTGATGAAGAGTTCCACAGAATTGCAGGTAACAGTCTCAGCAATAATTTATTCATGTCATAAAGCTTTGATATAAAGCTTCTACACTGAGTGCCAGATTTGCCCGTGGTGAGTTTATATATATAGTTTATGTATCCAGTATATAGTTATATCCTATGATCAATATTTTGTTTCCTCCTATTGCAACTGAAACAATAAAGTGTATCTTGTATTATCATAGGAGAGTTTGATGGTTATCTACTCGGAGACAGAGGGTACCCCTGCCAGCGTTATCTGCTGACCCCTTACCCTGACCCTGAACCTGGCCCACAGCGACACTACAACTTGGCTCACTGCAGGACACGAGCCAGAGTGGAGATGACCATCGGCATACTCAAGGCCCGGTTCCAGTGCCTTTGTTGGCTCAGGGTCACCCCGGAAAGGGCTTGTGACATTATAGTGGCATGTGTGGTTCTCCACAACATTGCCACTATTAGAGGAGAACAATGTCCTTCTCTTTCCCCCAATGATCCAGATAATAATCCTAACCCCGCCTGGAAGAGCTGTTAGAGTGATGATATGCTTCAATCATTTCTAACTGACCCATCACCTTCCCAGTGTCAAAGAAGGACAATATGCCTCATTTTATGGGGTCTTCTTTATTTCCTAGAAGGGCAAATGTTGTACAGTTGTTAATCCTTTGTTGTTGAAACAATTAAAATACATCCACCTGTGGGCACGTCACCCACCTTTAACTGATGGTCCAGCAGTTGTATTTCCTTTTTAGTTTTGATGATCTGCAGCCTTATGTGCTCCATTTCTAGGTGTGATTTGTTTATTTGGGATTCTAAATATACTTTGTTTCACAGGGAGCTATAGGAACATAAATGACGTTGAATTTCACAGTGCCTGTGCCATGTCTACATAGTGTCATTGTAAGTTGCGGGTCAACGCTGAACAACATCTTACTGAGGTAAGCTGTGCTGTGGAGGTTGATGGACCTTCTTCCTCATTGTAACTTCCGGCATTGCTCTGTTAGAGAGAAAGAAGTTGCAAGTTGCATTGTGGAACAATTAACTGAAACCAAAGTTATTACTTCCCTCTCTGTGGCAGCTGATAAGGTGTCTTCATCATCATCCTGTAATGAAACAGAATGTTTGTGTTATATTCTACCCATTATGACAAATCTGTGGAATATTAAGACAGCATGGAGGTGTGTTATGGCAGAAGGCTCCACGAGACAGATTACACCATCATCAGTAACTGGTAGAAGATAAAGATTAGACAGTTGATTACCCAAAAAGTTGCCCCACCTAATTAAAAAAAAAAAATTACAATAGTGTGCAGGTCCCATCAAAAATATTCAAACTGAGTCACCTTAAAATAGATTGATATCTGAAAGCAACAACAGCCAATTACAAAGAACTGTAGCCTACTGCTACAAGGATTAATGTACATGCCATTCATTTCAATAACTTACCTCTTATGTAGGCCCCTGTGTCCTGGGGCGTGGGTGGGTCCAATGAGCTCCCCCCAGAGATGCCCTCAGCAATGGGTCGCCCACTGTTGTGACTGACGGCCATCTCTTCAGCCTCTGTGAGAGGTGATGGTGGTGGACTGCCACCTGTTTTGCATGCCTCTGCCTTTTTTCTGTTGGCTATAATGGAGGTCAAATTTGAAGATAACCAGAAAACACAAATTTGGAGACTTGTATGTATAAAAGGCATTTAGGTGTTGCTTTCATACAGACAATATTAAATACTGGCAGTGTTGTGACTTTTCTTTGTTTAGCAGATTTCCCTAATTACTTAAATATATCTATCACATGTTGAATGCAGCCACTAAATGCTGTTTAATGAGGGCAGGCTAAACAACATCACAATTGCTTGTACTTAAATTATACCGTACCTGTTTGAACTACATTTATATATCATTTTTAGTTGCTGCCAAGTCAGTTTGGGGCCTGTTGGGTTGCACCTGTGCGCACAAACACAAATATGGAATATTATTGTTGAATAAGTGGAACATTCAAGAGAAAACTTCTCAAATAAATCTCAAATAAATACTCACACATTGAATCGGTCAGCTATTTTTTCCCACGCGATTTGCAACCGCTGGGGAGAAGTAGGAGGATCGAGGCTTGTTAGTAGGCCTACTTGTTGCCATGGTGAATCATGTTATCTATGTTCCATTGATGAGGGCTTTTTATATCCTCATGCACAAGCTTCACTCAGAGTTACCTTGACTCAGAGTTGATTGAACTAAGCGTTATCACCTGTTCTGAAACCGAAAATTCAGAGTTTTACAGCTCAGAGTTGGTCAACCTATAGTTAAGGTTTTAACTTAGTTTGTTGAACCTGCTTTCTGAAACGGGCCCCCGGTAGCCTATAGCCTACACACCCTCCCCTACTCAGTTATGTTCGCTTTGCATTGGTGGAAGTGAGTAGGGGAGAGGTTAAATAGAGCCTTCCGATTGGACGGTTTGACTTTAGAGTTACCGTCATGTTTTGTATTTATTTATATTTTAACATTATTGTTTTATAGGGACAAACAGTAACAAATTTCTCCTACAGGGGATTGATAAAGTTCTATCTATTGAACAGAAAGAAACCCTTGATCATACTTTACACACTTTACCACAGCATTGGCCTACAATGCGACAGATATATTTTATGCATTGGACTGAATGCCACATACATATAAATTTATGTTTTTGCACGTTTGCAACGTTTAAAATTGCAGGGAAAAGTATATGCCTCTACTGGTGTTGCTTAGGCCAATAGCCTTTTGAGGCAGTGTTGTTTCTGAATATAAGTGTTAAGGGCCAATAATGCAAGGGACCACTATTGAAGAGTTTCCACTGTTGGGGAATAAATTGTCAAGCGTCTTCCACAATCCTGAACATCTGTGTCCCGTGGTCCTTCTATACCCATCACAACAATTAAACACAACGCAGAGTCCAAGGGTCAAATTTTGTTTTGGGGAAGTAGAGTGGGTGGAACCAAATGCTTGACAAAGAGAGACACTGACACAGAGAGTAAATGATTAGGGTATTTACTGAGGGCAACAAATAAGTAATGAGGGGATTCATGGCAGGCGGGCAGTCTGACAGGCGAGGGTTCAGCAACAGGAGGACCGTCGGTCAGGCGAGGGTTCGACACATCCTTGGGCAGTGTGGAGGTCATGGTGTTGGACGCCCAAAGGTTCAGGGTTCAAATTACACTGCAAGATGCCTTACCACCCTTCTCATGTAATCTATACTGATAATAATTTACATCACTTTAGATAAAAGCATCGGCTAAATGAGTATGCTAATGTAAAAAATGTCCTTGGTATCTGTTTCATTCTTTGCTGATTGATCATGGCCTATAAGTTTAGTTGTTAGGGTTTGTGTTATCAGGGCAATCTGAGCAATAAGGGGGAAGTTAGAGACGGCAGAGAAGCAAACATAGCCCAAGTGTTTGCCTTATCTCATTGGTTGCCATGAAATGGCCATGACTCTATCTGCAGAGGTGTCAACCATTTAGGTTACAAATAACTTGATTGTTTCTGTTCGCTTTTAGGTCAAAAAGGTCTATTTTCCATGAGATTGTCTCTTTTATATTACATTTTGGAACATTAATTGGAGAAAGTATGTAGCTATGTAATAGATGAGTGTCTGTTTGTGTGGGTGTAATGTATGTATATGTCCATTTAAATTGGCGTTATGTTTATAGAACAGACTCAAGCTATCGTAATTAATAATAACTGATTGCTGGTATCAGTTTTTAAGCAACATTTTATGCTGGAAGCAACTATGGACAAGAACAACAGAGGTAAAAGTAAATAATATTAATAATTAATAAATTAAACTACATGTGAATGGCTTCATGGACATACATATGAACGTGATAACGGCCGAATAAACAGTAACATTTTCAAAACAGTTCAACGAAGTGGCCTTTCAGATGCAGAGAGAGAAGTGCCCCTGGCAGGTCAAAGGTCAACGGGCTGCTGGCTCTCTGGCTCAAGCGCTGTCTACACCCTACCCTTCTGGCTGTTCACAGCATTCAGGGCCTCGTCCTCCGGGGCTGAGCGTACACACACTCATCCACATTGGTCTCCAGCGTCCGCCTGGGTCCTGGAGCCACCTTGACCCCCCCGTACTCCACCTCACTCTCCCTCTGCTCTCTCCGCTGCCCCTGAAACTGAAACCAAAGAGACGCAAATTCTTACCTTTTGAGCTTTTGTGCTTTTTGGCACAGTAGACTCCCAATGCTACTATCAGGAGCAGTGCCATCACTGACAGGGAACCAGCTATTGTAGAGACTCTGTGACAAAGAATTGTATGGCACAGTGATCAATGATATTAACACATATTCATGAATAAATATGAATATATTGTGGAGGCCCAGGAGAAGCTCAGCTTCCCCTCTGGGCTGAGGAGGGACAGTGCAGGCAGGCAGGTGGAATGCAGTTGGTGAAAGTGATTGACAATCATTATAATCACTATCAGCTGCTGCGTTCCAGGTAGTAATAGGAGAATTAATTGGAGAATTTTACCATGAATTCATAATTTCTTTCCTAATTTCTTTCTATTAATAATTATTGGATCTTAGGAGATGGCCAGTATCACTGTACTGTTTACTGTCTTCATCCTAATAAGGTATTGTCCCTTTTAGTTCAGTTGTGGTGAGTATAACGTTTGCTCAACGGTTGCACAGCTTCCACTTTTGCGATGACATGTGTGTCTCATATAGGCTGGGTTGTGTGTTCCTGTGAACAGGCTCCAGTCCTGGACTCCACTGAGACCACACTGAGGTCGAGATGCTCAACATGGGGGCTGTGCTGCTCTTACTAATTGGTGTGACTGATGGTGAGATCTTTATGGCATTATAACTGTTTTAAATCTTTATGCATTATATGCAATTTAGTCAGCTATAGTTTTGTGGTTATTGGTTTAAACATTAGGAGTTGCTTTTCCACATTTGTTGGGTTAAACCAATTAATTCTTTAGCGTATGTTAATTCTGGGTATATTGAGTCCATTCATTGTTGAATATCATTGATCATTGCTCTGCATTTTGCTTTGTGACTTCCCTACAATTGGACCTCACTTTTGTTACAATACAACAGTATTACCACATATTATCAGGCGTATTCGAGGTAGGGTAGGGTATTTTCATTTACATGACGATAATTTTGAAATTATGTAAATCAAATAAAAAATGTAAGGAAATATTAAATGTTTCAACCTTCAACATGTATGAGTATAATGACCCTCGCTGCAATAACACCCATTGCATTGATATTGTCCATCCCTCTTATAGTAATGGTAATAAGAGAGTAACAGTTCTTACAGTTATAGTGAGCGTTGGTCTGGGAATCTGAGTGAGATATATCTCCTGTATTGTCTTATTCTCCTCTGTAAACCACCAGGTGTGAAGACCTTCTGCGATGCCACGCAGCCAAACATCGCAACCCAGTGCTTTGGCTGTCTGGGAGGAACCTTGGAAGTCCAGCTACCTAAGACCTCACAAGATGATACCTACAGACTGATGAAAAAGTATGACGTGATTTTTTCCAGCAGAGGGCAGAAGACGAACAATACTCGATATTCATTTAATGCCAGTACTACAATATTTACTATAAAGGACATCAACAGGTCAGACAATAGTACATACTCAATGGATGTACATGATGCAGTTGGGCAGGAAGTAGAAAGAACAACATGTTATTTAACCATTCAAGGTGAGTCACTATGTCTTATTTCAGTAGCAGTAGCTGGTTTTAGCTGCTGTTTCCCATTTAGGTCATTAAGGATTGTTTAAACCATGACGTCTGACTTCATAGCTCTTAAAGAAACACTGTTGTCTCTAAGGCTCCATGTTCATATTATTGGTATTGTCACATGCTATACTGTACTTTGTGAATGTTTTTAAGGCCTTTTCTATGCATTCCTTAGACAGCCCCTCTGCCCATTTTTTAGGCCAAAATTTGATACAGAGAGGGTGCTGTGTTGAAGTGCGTTGGGTGAAAATGCTGTTTATTTTGCTACTGCCTAATTTGTATATGCCGGCATCAAATATGTCAAGTACAGTAAACACTAGTTTGTCTGGGAGTAGCAGCAGGGGGGTTAAAGAGGTGGATACTTCTAATTATAATTGGATGCAGTTAAGTTTCTATGAGTGAATAACAGAAGGCTTCTGTTCAGTCAAACTGTGAGACTCACCTCCTCAGTCGGTTTCCCTTAGCCCCGGTCTCCTCTCCCCTCCTGTCCCGGGAGTGTCTATACACGGGACAGCAGAGGGTGTCCGGCTCTGCTGAGGGAGGGGGGGCACTGCACTACAGCTTCAGTCTAGACGGACTCCCGCTGAACGGCACGCGTCTCCTCTCCGGACCCAGTGGCACTAGTGGTGACGTCACTCTGGAGCCGGGCCGGTCGGGTCTGCTCAACTGCTCGGTCCGCAACAACGTGAGCCACGCCGCGGCTAACATCACCTTGTCTGTGTGTGGCGGTGAGTGACACACACAACGAGGGAACTGAATGAATGGAGCTTGGATTCACTAATAGTTGATTCATCAAATGACCGGTCACCATTGCCTCTCATAGGGTTCATATATGTAAACTGCACAACTAATGGAACACATATATCACAGTAGGTGCACAGAGACAATTACCTTATGCAGCAAGTCGGAAGCTAAAGGCATTAATATGAATGGAAAGCAGACCTATATATTTATATATGCATATATGATACCAATATGTCGCCCATTCATAAATGTTTGACCTCTGTGCCATACTTTTCTTCGTCCCAGACCACATTTCTATCATCGCTCGTCCTCTGACGGTGGGATTGCTGTTCCTAGTAGCATTGGGAGTCTACTGGGCACTAAAGAAGAAGAAAACCTCAAGACATCGAGGTACCAAGTGTCTCTTTGGGACAACTGTTAAACACAAACTTTACTTCCCGTGCTGTTTTCTCATTTTCTAATGTTCTGTTTGTTCAGACATCGCGCTGTCCTCCATGGCAGTAGATGATGGTGTGCCGTACGTTAACGTCTCCGGGGCGACCGGGAGGGCAGGGGGGGAGTGAGGTGGAGTACGGGGCGGTCGAGGTGGCTCCTGCCCCAGGCGGACGCTGGAGACCAATGTGGACCAGTGTGTGTACGCTCAGCCCCGGAGGACGAGGCCCTGAATGCTGTGAACAGCCAGAAGGACGCGTAGACAGCGCTTTAGCCAGAGAGCCAGCAGCCCGTTGACCTTTGACCTGCCAGGGACACTTCTCTCTCTGCATCTGATAATGGCAATATGATTTTTTATGATTAATTAACTTTATCCTCTGTTGTCCATAGTGGTCGCTATTGGAAATAGCATTTTATATTATTCTGCATGTTTAACTTTTGTATTATTATACCTATTATGTATATTATACTATTCTGCATGTTTAACTATTCTATTATTATACCTCTTATGTATATATATACTATTCTGCATGCATAACTATGCTCTTTATTTTGCGATTTTTGTGATCGTCAGCAATACGCAAAGCAAATTATGATGAATAAAAGAGAAAATAAACACAAATATCTTATGCAAACATAAGTAAATAAATTATACCATAGTCTACCAATTTTTAGAACTAGTATTTAAGGATCAATCATGACTAATTGTAAAGAACCACGAAAGGACATTTGCGGCATGTTAATGCAATACTTTGGGGGAAATTCACTTGAACTAAGTCATTTCATTTAACATAATGTAGGATACCCACCTCCGTTCAGTATGACGCCCTCTTCACTTCTCCAGAAAGAAACGTATCCCGCGCAGAGTATGATGAGATCGTTATAGCTCCATGGCTGGCACGCAGTGGGTCCCAGTGTAATTTGAGAAATGCATCCCTGCCTGCGATTTTCATTGGGTTAGGAAATTATGGGCGGAACTATTTTGTCCCGCCCCCGGACGCTCTGGCATCTACGGATACAAATACTTCTGCTACACATTTACCACCTAGACGTGTTGCAAAACTACCTGCAAAAAAACCCACAGCTGAGACTTGTAGGAGCAGAGTCGAGCAGTTGTAGAATGGATTTGTGCTTGCTCATTAAAATGCTGAATTAACATAGCGTTCTTTATCATTTTATTTGTGAGGAAATGTTCACAGATGTGCAACTTCTGATGCATTAGTTCAAATTTGGGTTTACGAATGCACACCTTTTGGGCATGTTCTCAGATTATGAAACACGGGTGTGCGAATGTGTTTTGCACCAACTGCGCTGCAATAATTGTAGCAAAAGGATTTGTGCACCTGTAACACAGATTTGAATACTCGTAGTTGTGTTTACAATGGTATAAAAAATATTTACGACTACAAATGTAGGCCTACTGTTATACATTTGTGACTTCAGAGTACACATGCAAAATAAATATATACGACTTCAAATTTACTGTGACTTTAGTGTACGCATTAACATTCTGCAGTTACAGGTGCTAAAGACTTTTGCTACAATAATACCTTCATAGAAATCATATTCAGACGACGCGTGTGCGGAGAGAGGCGCGGTTCAGTGTGATACAAAACAACCACCTACCAGCCAGGACTACCAGGACGGCCGACAGCCAGAAGAAGAGGGGACCGGAGAACCTCCCAATAAAATCTGCGATATTTCCACGACAAGGTGAAAGAGATAAATTTAGCCGTCTAGCCCCATTGACCCCCATTAATCTGCACTCATGCGACCACTCCTAGTGGAATTCTTATGGAACTGCAACCAAATTCGATACAATGGGCTCAATAGAGTGCCAAGGCTCTCCGTAGACGGGCTCTGACAGTATGCATACATCTGATCACATTTCTCTCTCTCTCTCACTCACACACACATATGCAAATATTCGCTACATTTTTGAAAAATAAACCATTGTTTGTTATTAAATGGTATTTACAAAAAAATTATAGGAATTTAATATTTCTGATTCTGCCGTGCAATATATTAAGAAACATGATAAAACAATCTGCAAATCAATCCCTGAAATCTCTGGTTTACTGAGATGAAACCAAATACAGAATGACTTAAGTTAATAACAAACATCTTGTTGAACATTCAGATGCGATGTCTCTCTATACATAGTTTCAGCAGTGAGTCTAAGTAATTTAAGCGGCCGTTTGACCTAAAGGCTGCTTCATTGTGTCCCAACTGCCCTTCAAAACTGTGTGGTTATTCAATTAACACTAACACAGAGCAAGCAGTGGGGCCCTTTTCATTTATTGTTGACACAAACTGGTGAATATATAAGGCTATACAGGCTATAACAGTAGCAATAGCTCGCCGGAAGGAGGAAGATTGAGGAAACTAGCTAGCTGTACTTGATGCAGTTTGAACGAGACAGGACGACAAATCGATATAAAAACAGCAAGCTATACAAATATATTTAAAAAATCAGAAGCATCGCAAATACTTTGTAACGAAGGCCAATTGACGCTAGCCTCGTGAGACCATCCTGATCTCGCGAGCCCCATTGCATTTACTCACAGATCAGTCTGGTAACCTACGATGGAGAAAATTTGGAGCCGATGCTAAATGACCAGACAATCAGCGTCGGTGTTGAGGCGGGTTTATGTGTGACGCAACAAGAAGCAATTCAGTCTAAACAACATGGCGGCTTCCGTTGATCTGATTGGTTGATTTGGCCCGTCTATCACCAACATAGATGGTGATAAAGACAGATGGTTTCCAATCAGCTAACCAGTATTTTCACCCCTTCCCAAAAGTTCTCCAACGGAAGGTTACCAGATTGATATGCTGAGCAAATGCGAATCAATCCATCTGGCAAAGTCAGGTTAGATTGACTCCACCTGTGTGGAAAACAGGAAATCAGGGTCCACTTTCAGCTACGACCACACGTGTGTAACAGCAGACATCAATGTGCCTGATCTTTGGTGGCTAATTGACAGATGATTCCGTAATTGCAGCGACTTCATTGTTCATCATTCATTTCCCCAACTCCGAATCCCCAGCGACTGTGAAAGACACACAAACGCATGCAATTAGCACTAAAAGACACTGGACGTTAAAAACGTAATCAAGTTATTACTTCATTTCCATATTTGGATATTACAACCAGTTGTTGTTTACAATAGAAGATAAGCTATTTCAAGCTTGCTCCAGTCTAAATCTTTAACTTGAGATTTCTATACACTTGTTTAATGATTTAATGGTATATACCACCTTGTTCTTTCACAGTGGGTAACAAACATGTGCATGCTCTGTAAAACGTAAAAAAAAGATTTCTAACAATAAGTAAATTGCCATCTTTACTGTTTCCAAAGTCACAAAGATCCCGGAGACTCACCGGATTTTGAAGTCAGGAGTGGATCTGCGGCTGGAAGGGGAGAAATTACATTGTGAGTGACTGTGGCTATGGTTAATGACGGCTTACAAAGGGACGAATATGAATAGAATGTCCTCTTGGGTTTCTTTGGTCCCACCCGTGCATTTATGTATGTCTATTTGCATATTTTTTTGTTATTTTATTCTTGTTTATCTTGCACAAAGTAATAAATCTAAACTAAAACTAAACTAATGTTAAAGTACAAAATATGTGTCTTTCATTCATCTTTTTTTCTTTGGTTTCCAGGACGACTGACCTGCATTGGGTTGACCTTCTATTTCGCCATTAGAGGCTGAGGAGAAAGCACAGAAACAATTAATTATACCAAAACAAACATTTTATATATATATATATATATATACAAACCTTACAGATTGCGAGTAGTAAACGTTAGGACTAAAAGTAAGAAAGAATGCAGTTGATTCTATTATGGATATTTATAAATCATGGAATCAGATAACTCAGGCTAAGCTGTTGGCCTAGCCCTAGCCTCTATTAGTATGCCTTGTTTAAAGGGGACTTATTATGCTTTTTTTGACTTTTATGACCTGTAAACGTTGTTATAATGATTGATAGTCATGTTTAACCATACACAAAAAACGATGTCGATTTTCGGAAAACTCTTCCTCTCATCTGGACACTTTCAGCATTCTCTGTCAACGCTCCGTTTTTGTCCTTCTCCGCCCCCTCGCCCCCCTCCTGCCAACCCAACTCCGTTGTGATTGTTTACCTTCCTTGAAGCGCGCGCGTGGGCAGATTTGACCAGGCATATGGGGGCGCGGCAGGAGTGCCTCTACGTAGATGATTTCCCGGAAATGTGAATCGCAAACGTTGTCCCGAGTGTTTAGCGCTCTGAACAGCCACCCCAGACTGTCAGCAGGGAATACGTTGAAATGCATGTGCGTCATCATTTAACACTTTAGTATGGTTAAACATGACTATCAATCATTATTCATAAGGTTCACGTGACGTCACTGTAGCTTTGCGCCGCCATCTTGACGACTGATCCCACCCACTGACCCACTGATTTCAGTGGTAACTCAGCACCAACAACAACACCTACGACCACAATCAAACAATGAGGATGCGCTCTTTTATTCTCTTTAGTGCAGGTAATGAAAGGTTCTGAAAGATGGCAAATCCATGTAGCTTACTAATGAATAAAATGCATACAAAAAACGTTGACATATGACCCACTATGTTCTGCTCCATATACCCAATGTTGACATCGTCCCAGCCAAAGAGTATTGGTATTAATACGTCATTCATTGTCCAAAATAATCCAGAATAATTCCAATCGGGTTTTGTTGTGGGTACAAAATGAATCTTGAAGAAAACTCGTCCTAAGCATCCCCGGCGAAATTATCGTCTATGATTTGATGACTGACTTCAACGATCAATGATAGTAACCCACCACAAACTGTTCACAAGTAGTCACAAATATATAGTACTTAACTTTGCCCTTATCAGATAAAGATTATTGGTGGCCAAGTGCCTCACTTTAGCGTCCTTCACCCATCCAGCCACAGCATATTGGTAGGCATCAGTGCTCTTGAACGCTTTCAAGATATCTCCACTGTATGGGGAGGGGTTGTGGACTAAATAAATATATATGTCATGAAGATTGATTTGAGGCAAGCATACAAAAAAAAACTAGGGATCACAAATAAGGATCGGAGCCTAAACTCGATAATATCTCTGTCTCTCGCTAACATTCAGATGACCGATGTGGGCGGCCATCCTTGGCGAGATCGGTCGTGCAAATGGCGGCGTTCAGAAAACGTGACGCAGATGAACCGAATGAATAATAACGTTTATAGGTCATAAAAGTCGAAAAAGCATAATAGGTCCCCTTTAATGTTCTTATTTTTGTATTGACAGGCCATTTGAATCATGTGTGGGATCTGTGCCAGCTACCAATAGATCTACTCAACCTTCAGTTTATAATCCTCCTTCAAGCATTTCTTTTTCTATTAGCAACTACGGTGACTCACCTGCGACTCCATTGGCTTGTTGGCTGGTTCAACTTCAATAGCTGTTTTGACCGGAACAGCTGTTAGACAGACTGGATCGGCAGGCCGGACTGGTTTCTTGTAAAAAGCTGAAGTGAAACCAATAACAAGTTGATGTCATAATTTTCCCGGGACGGTGATAAGAATGACCACCCTCTCAAAGGCATTACTTGAGCCGGACGGTGGTCTGAAAAGCTTGACTTTTGTGCAGGACTCGATGTTGTGGAGTCCAATTTGTTTTCATTACAAATATACATTGGGAAATAGAATTTCATGGACATGCTCTTGTACACATACAGCTGTCATAGAAAGTCCTGTGTGGCTCTGGAGGTCGCAAACTTCCATAAAGGATGAATCCAATTTCAGGAACCCAAAACAAAACACTACACTACTAAAGGGTTGAACAGAGGCCTTGGGACAAACTGAACATCGCCGACATAAACAATTTAAACTAATGGAATTGGGGGCGCTCTAGATCATATACATAGAGTGTAGATATACATTTGACCAAAAAACACTCACGAATCCACTTCTTAAGACGCATGGAAAATGGATGTTCTGGACCTGGGTCAGGAAGAAAGGCTAGGTCAACATTGAGGACAGTAAACACTAATTTAATAAAACATTGAGTGTGGTAATTCGTGAAACGCGTCGTGTTCAAATATTCTAAGCCTATACGTTTTTAATAAAACTTCGTAAAACTAGAACATGCATTTTCCTGCAGAAAATACGGGGAGGGCTGTAATGCAAAGTGAGGTTGAAAATATGTTTTAATAAAGTCACATAGTTTAGTTTAAGACGTAGAGAAACGGCTTAAATCAAGTCAACCCGTACCCGTTCCGGCCCCATTCTCGGGACTCCTCCGTTGCGGTACCCAAAACGAGACCAGACGCCTGAAAGGGTCCCGTGAAATTCTAGCTACACCCCCCCTCCGTTGATTGGTCGAAAGAATCGTCACTTCCGGGTGACGCGGTGATAAAAACAAACAAACAGTAGCCACGAGGTATTATTCTTTACAATTAACATGTCGCGTAAAAAGCTTGCTTGGGCGAACAAGGAGGTGGAGACGTTCGTCTGCATTCTTGGGGAGGAAGACGTTGTTTACGATGTTTACGTAGCTGCCGCGGCGATCGACATCCGGCCTACCACCAAGGGTACTGTCGGCAGTGGAAACGCGACCTCGGAACTGAGCTGGGCTATACCGCCCCCTCCCTACCGCACCTTTGCGATCCGATCCGTTCCGCACCCTGCAGTGGAAACGCGGCAATAGCGACCGTCGATGCATAGCGGCAGCCAGGAGGGACTACTTTTTTGTATTCTTTAATAAAACGGCTACTTTGACTTTCTTGGTTTCTTTTTAAATGTAGTGTGTCTATGACTTTCGTTTCTCATTATACCACTGTGAAGGGGGTCGCCGGCCCTCCGCTGCGCGTCGGGGCCGGACAACGCCCCTTAACAGTGGTGTGTGTGTGTGTGTGTGTGTGTGTGTGTGTGTGTGTGTGTGTGTGTGTGTGCGTTCGTTCGTGCGTGCGTGATCGCTGGGTGATGTGTTTTGGGTTGACAATTCTATGAAGGAGGGGGTTATCCTCATGGTTACGACCCACGGCAACTTTGTGATACTTTAGTTGGATCTTCACTATCCACAAACGCAGCGTAGCGTTGTACTATAGGTGTCCGGGAAGCCTAACCCTCTCTCGGACACAAACATCAAAATCAATGGCTTCCCAGAGCTCAACACGTCCACACACACCTCGCCACCGGTGTCCCTCATAGTGACGAGTATATTAGGAGGGTTATGCCGCGTGCATTCAGGACAGAGAGGAACATTTGGCGGAGACATGGAACATATAGTATCAGGTCCACCACACGGAAGGACGGAAACGCGAATCAGGACATTTGCATCAAGGATTGGTCACTGTTTGAGAACCGTTGCAGTCGTAATACCTATATCCTTATTTATCTCTGATGATTATCTCTATCAATATCTAAACATATCTCTGTATATCTCTCCATATCTGTAACTTTATAGAGAAAAGGTTGATGAATGGATACCTACACATATAGACCACAGCGATTAGCGCTGCACATACAGCAACAAGCAAGACTATGATGACAATTGCTGAAATCACCCCAGGTGTTAGAGGACCTGCAATGAGAGAAAATGGAAATACACATAAAGTTACCATCAAGGCATCAACATGAAAACACACAACTTTAATACATATCATTTGCCTCTTCCAAGCGGATGTGTTTGCAACCAACATTGACATTATTCTTTGTTCTCCTACAATCACACCTCTTTGGATAAGTTATGCTGCTTTGTGTTTCTTTCCATGTGATTAGCACCAACTAAAACAAGGTAACAGATCTTATCCACCTAGGGGCCAGATACAAAGAGTACAACTGGAGACGTGCTAGGCGGTCCCTTAACATATTGACCGGCCTTGCAGCCGCTACGCATTAAGAGATGTTAGACGCCATAATTACATTGTTTGGATAGAACCCATACATGCATTTAATTTTATTTTTTATTGACACCGATGTAACCTTGGAAGAAACGTAAGCGCATACACGCAATAAATTGTCACAAATGCAACCTGGTCGCAGTCTTGAGCCCTGATCATGTGATATGACCCTTCACGTTTGAACCGTCCACTTGGCACATACCTGGTTCACAGAGTGGGTTGAGCACGGGATCGCTGGCTTCACTGGTCCTCAGAAGGGTGATCAGCCTGCAGGAGAACTTATCACAGGTTTTAGACGTCTTAACCATCAGCTGGTCACCCTCGGTCCACTCCCCGTTGTATTTCCTCCATTCGTGGGTGACCAGTCCCAGACCCTTGGTGTCCGCGGTACAGTTCAGCGCATGAGCGCCCTCAGAGTTCTTCGTTGTCATTACACGGGGCTTCGGAATGGGCACTGGTCATGTAGAAAGAACACTGGTCATTTACAGAGCCATAACCACTGGAATAATTTAACCCTTATAAAAAATAAATCCTCCTTTAAAAAGAATATGCATTTCTATTGGCATGCATGAGATGAGGTATAACTCAGGGCTAGTTTGTCATAGTCGTCCTCTGCTCCATATGAGTGTTATAATTATGATTCTTCTTAAACATCATCCAGCTTATTGTATGATCAGTATTAACCGGCTTTGAATATGAATGTATTTAAATATTAGTAGTATTTTTTTAATATCAATGTCACCTTTGCGTTTGCTTTATATTGATGTAAATGAGTGCAATTTAAGTTTTCGCATGTAGTGTGTTGTGTAATGTACAGTAGGTCAGGTATGGAACCCAGGAAGATTAGCTGATTGCAATGGCATCAGCTTATGGTGATCCTTTAAATAAAGAAATTAAATATGTATGTTTGAACCGTCCACTGGGCACATACCTGTTGGGTTGCGAACGGGATCGCTGGCTTCACCGGACCTCACGCGGGTCGTCAGCCTGCAGGAGAACGTCTCAGGGGTATCAGAACTGTTCATACCCTTCAGCTCTTCCCCCTTGGTCCACGGCCCTTCCTCCCATTTGTCTTCCTTCAATTCGTCTTTCTTCCATTCGTGGGTGACCGGTCCCAGATCCTTGGTGTCCGCGGTACACCTCAGAGCATGAGCTCCCTCAGGGTTCTTCGTTGTCAATACAAGGGGCTTCGGAGGGGGCACTGGTCATGTAGAAAGAACACTGGTCATTTACAGAGACATAACCAACTGGAATAATTGACCCCTTATAAAAAATAAATCATCCTTAAAAAAGAATCTGCATTTCTATTGGCATGCATGGAATCCTTTGCATTAGCTTTATATTGATGTAAATGAATGTATATTAGTGCAATTGAAGTTTTCGCATGCAGTGTGTTGTGTATGTTCAGTAGGTAAGGTATGGAACCCAGGAAGATTAGCTGATTGCAATGGCATCAGCTAATGGTGTTCATCTTCACCATGTCAGAATGATGATAAAACTACCGTCCACAGGGAAGCTATGGGCTTAGTGAAGGACCCCAGACCCTCTCTGCATGGAGTTTTAAGTTTTAAGAGTGTTAACCCCCCCCCGGCCAACGCAACACGTCCAAACCGTAATAAGGCGGGATGAACTGGTGCTTCTGTGTTTGTATGTAGTGTTTTGTGCTGACCCTGTACATTTGTTAAGGTAGGTATTCAGACATGAACTTTTTGTGACGGCAAAACATTTTAAATTAATATTTTAAAAACTACTTTTCATATAATTGCAAAAGGCAAGCAGAAGATTTGGTTACATTTCATCCTTATATCCCATCACCTATAGGACAATAAAGACCTATTCTATTGACTTTGTAACCTAAAAAAAATAAATGTTGTGGCTCACACCAACCGACACACAAACGTACGAGCACAACGCACACACACACACTTACTGATGACTTTAACCTCATGAATCCCGACTCTTCCAAGATTCGTCTCCACGGAGAACTGTCCGCTATCAGCCAAGGTCAAATTATTGATGACCAACCGCAGGGTTTGTGGATCCAACGTTGTGCGTCCTTTGAATGGCCCATAGTATGGATTGACGCTCTGATCCCAATCCACCACCAAGGTGGTGCCGTACTTCCACCTGATGCTGTCGATTGGTTTTTTAACAGCGGAAACGTCTGGCCCCAAGGTGAGCGGTGTTCCCACTTCAAAATATTTAGGTTCTCCTTGAGCTGCAACAAAAAACAAAAACTTGTTACGCGGAAAACTGGACAACATTTCGCAGTCTGACATGCTTAGTGCTCATTCATGACAAACGTGGATTTGTGTGACACCAAAGGCCAGCAGGTGCAAAGAGGATGACCCACGCTGTCCGTAGCGTGGTGGCGGCCCGTCCATAGAGGGGCTGGGGCGCCGCCCTCCCGCCGACCTACCTGCCTGTTATTTATTTGTTATTTAATATAATAATAATCTATCTAATTTTGAACAATAATCTGTGTTAATTACATGCAAATAACAATTTACTTTAGAATGTGTACTTTAGAACTCTCCAGAATGATATTTGCATTCCGTTTCACGTTCAACGTTTATCGTTGGGTGTAGTAGCCAATAGGATGTCATCCCGGGGCTCCAGTTCACTCAGCCCAACCGTACTGGAATTTAAACCAATGGTAAATGGTTAAGCCCTGGTTTTTAAAGATCTCCTATTATACTACTTTTCTGGTATTAATTTCTTATTAATGACTCCTATAGAGCAACCTGAGACGAATCACAGCACAAAAAACGATGTCGATTTTCGGGAAACTCTTCCTCTCATCTGGCACTTTCAGCATTCTCTGTCAACACTCGGCTTCGTCCTTCTCCACCCCCTCACCCCCCTCCTGCCAACCCCACTCCGCTGTGATTGGTTACAATACATGGAAAATCCGGATTGTGAATCGCGACCGGTGTGGGTGTCAGATTGACTCGGCTGCCAGATCGACTCGGGGTCCTGCGCTTACAGACAACGGACAAACCCGGAAGGGTTGTTTATAAACAGGGCTCAATCATGGACATAAAAATAAGGCTCAATACGTTTTAGTTTTGATTTCATTGAACGCAGCCCGTTCTTTCACACAACAAAGCCATTGGAAACACGTCTTAAAGCACTGATGAATGCATAATAACCCAGTTCCTGTTAGGGACTCTTATTCTGAAGGAGGAGAACGGAAATGTCTGCGCGTGAGTCGCTGTTTTGACTCCGTGTTGGGAGCGCTGGAAATAAAGTGGATCGCCCCGTTCAGTGAATGGAGTTAACCGATTCTTCTTTTATATATAACCCAAGTATATGCATCAATAATTTGTACATTGGATTATTATTCATAGATTAGAAAACAAAAGGAGATCGTTAATACTTGGGAATAACATGGGAATGAATGAAACGCGCATGCGCATTTAAAAGACAGCGTTTACAGGAAGTGCGTCATTATTGCGCATCTAGGACCCCGAGTCGATCTGGCAGCCGAGTCAATCTGACACCCACACCGGCGTCCCTAGTTTTTAGCGCTCTGCAGCACAGCACAGCCACCCCAGAAGGGCCGCAGGGAATACGCCTAAATGCATGTACGTCATTATTTGACACTTTGGTATGGTAAAACATGATTATAAATCATTATAACAACGTTTATAGGTCATAAAAGTCAAAAACCATAATATGTGGTATATATATAAAAAATATATAAATATATATATATATATAAATACTAAATGATAGAAAGAAATACATGTTTTACCAATTATTCGTGGGTTCTCAATGGGTAGTATGGGTTCTCTATGGGTTTCAGGAGGGCTCGCCTCAACGCGCTTGTGTCATACATAACTAAGCAAAGAGAGGGAGGAGGGGGCATGTTCGATCAAGTCACGTACTACTTTCCAGATCGCGACTGTAAACTGCAATTCCGTTGTGTCTTTGAAAGAACTTCCTTTTACTCTGCGATCTAATTCAGACAAATTGGCATTAAAACAATCAGGTCCTCCAAGATCAAACAAGATTAAACAGGTTTCTACAAAGGGGAGGATGTCACACACCCGAGGATAACCCTAACCCTAACAAATTGGTAGGAGAGAGACAAAGCCGTCTAGCAGGCTGTGATAAGCCAACGCAGGGTTCTGCTCCCCCTGCCTCCTCTTCCACCCTGACAGCCGCACGTCAGACAGCGCTGCGTGGGAATGGACTGATGGGACACATTGAGATGGGATTTGCGGTTATTGGGAGGGTAAACATTGCCACTCAACTCCAACAACTCCAAGATAGTTTGACTGCACTACCTTTGAAATGTTGTAAAGTTTATGAAAGCTCTTGATCCTACAATCTTAACAAATACCAAGATGCTGTATTTTCAGCTGATTTTGTTTTTCATTTTGCATATGAAAATACATTGTTTGTGTAATGTTGAGTATTGTAAAATGATTGAATTTCTATGTACCACTTTGATCACTTATTTCACTTTTGTAAGCCAATACTTTCAAGGTCAGTCATTAAATACTTCAATTAATATGCTGCCCCTGTCGTTGCTGGACATATTTTCTTCTGTTTAGCTATTTTACATCATACATTAGATTAATGTAAATAATTAACTTTGGAGCTACGCCCTTTTTGTTTATGGGGTTGCAATCTAGTGGACGGACACAAGAATGATCACTGTATGAGTAAATCATCTAACAACAAATTGATACTGTCTTGCTTAATGAACCTATTGAATTGGTCCCCTTAATCATTATCAGAAAAATAGCCCAACCTAAGATTTTTTTCAGAAGCCGCCGCTGCGTAGAGGTGAACTATTGATGAGTTTATCACCATCAGAATCGATACGTCCTAAATGAACAGGGCGCTCCTTCGGGGAACTGCGACTCAATGCGTGAATTTCAACACCGCAAATCTCAACACCGTGTTGCATTTCGGTATGCACTTCAAGGAGTGGTTGCTGGCCGCGGAAAATTAGGAATATTTTGAGAGTCGAAATTTCTGAACTACGAATTTCGTAGAATCACGCATGAACCCGGCTGGACGCACCCAGAGGTCGTAATACACACAGCCACTACAATGCTCACGCTCTTAGCCGCTTGCTGCTTCAAATGTGGAAGTAAGTAGGCCTCGATGCCTGCACTTAAAACAGCCGTACTACGACATGACAATAACACGGTCTAGACCCCTCATATCCGTATGATCACCAACATAACGACATAATAACCTCTTAAAAGTCACGCATGTTGTGTGAGGATGAGTGCGAGGAATTGAGGAGTGGCTCAGGGTGCTGCCGCAGCCACCTACCAGATGAGGGTCTGACTCCCAGGACGGCTGAAGTCAACAATAACAGAGCACTGGATAACTTCATGTCTTCGTCGGTTTAATAAAAGCGATGCATTGAACCTTTAAAAAGGGCCTTCTATTAAAAAAGACCCGAGCGCAAGCCGTCCGCCTACGTCTCGATCCTCAAAATGGAGCCTTAAGATCCGAACTTCCGTCTTCCGTCGATAGTTTCTGTTTCGACGGATGTTTTGAACTACCCCGATAGCTATACTTTTTCATTTGAGCGAAGCAAATTAGCACCAAAGGACAAAGAAGCTTTTAAAAAAAACGTAATTTATTTAAACAATTGACCAGACGTTCAGGTCTGCTATATTTTATACATAGACAATTGTAGGGAGGCGGAGAATCAGACGGGGCTTGGATCACCTGACGCGAGGCAGGTAAGAGTGGACCGCTGTAGATAAGATTAAACACCTGCTTCAAATGATTCAAAAGCCAAATAAAATAGTCGAACATGTCAAATAAACAGTTTTTTTTCTAATACATATTTTTTGTATAAAAGCTGGGTCTGGTTAGGGGTTCCACACTCCTATATAACCCAACCCCGGATCGGAGCAAAAAAGCTGAATTTGGTTTTAAGTTTCAAGTCAGTCATGAACAAAAAGAAGAAGCTTGGGTTTGGCTATTTTGTCAAAATGATTGTTTTAAAAAATAGCGCAGGAAGCCAGTCGAGTGACGGAGGGAAGCACAGCGACACACGCATGGGGCTGAAGGATTCATCTCGCGATGGGTTGAAAAAAGACGTCACAGTGCCGGTGTCTGTAGAAAACCTGTTAACCACTGGTGTGTCAGGGCCTAGAAGTACGGTGACCAACCCCGCATCACGTGGCCTTTATCATCCGGTATCTTATGCTGGAAAAAGTCATGTCAAGTCAAATAACATCAGTGCCGACAGGTAACTATTGTAGTCTTATATGTATTCTCGAAGTACATTTTTGACCAATTAATAAGAACCAGACAAACAGGTTATTTTCTTTTCTTTACAATTGAGCACTTACTTCTTTGACTTGTGGACACCAACTGTTTTCCTGATGCTCCAATTCTCTTTCTTGAGACACACATAAGGGCTGTTCTTAAATAACGCTCAACACGTCCAACGAGACCGTCAACACAGTGTGCGCAAGCACTTTGACACTCTATCCCACAGAATCCTTGTTGGTCGACAAACAAAGTGCAGAAAGGGATCAGTGGTGGGATGGTGCGTTGGGACCCTTTCACAACTCAGATTATGTAGGGAGAGGACGGGTCGTGAAGTCATGACACACCTAGGATGTCAAGAAAGACGAACGACGACAATAGTTTGGAAATGGGTCTGGATGTCGGCGTTTGTTTCCTTGAGATGAACACAATTCAAAAAACCCAAACATTTTCTGTGACCGCAATGTGAGGTCGGTAAAGCAACAAAAAATAAACAAATCCACAGTTTCCCCCCCCCCCGAGGTCGAGGTTCCATCGTTTCCCGGCCCCACGGTGACATCCAAAGCCCCCCTCCCTACGACGTGGCCAGCACAGCGTCAGACGCCTCAGGAGCGTCGCCCCCTGGTGGTGCCGAGCGAGGCGCGCAGCCTCGGCTCTCTGGCCCTGCAACGACGACCACAAGGAGAACGTTAGGACCCCCAGAAAGGGAAGGTTAAACACATGGTTCAGTGTAGCGGCAATTCGATTTCAGTGTTGCGCCGAGGACCAATCTTTAGAAAGGACGATCTGATCCGCCTAGAATCCAATTCATCTGAGCATTAAGCATTTTGGGTGAGGCAAAAAAAAAGTGATAATAAAAAAGAAAATACTTATAGAAAACAAACATAAATAATGGGAGCCTGCTTGAAAATTCTAGATTGTTAATCCATGAATAATAAGTAAATCTATCGTATATTATAAAACATACACATCATATAGGGTTTAATCCCTTTTGCATTCAAATATTTGTCATCACAAGTGGGCGTGTCCACCTAGATGTGTGCTGGGTAGATCAGTGTACCAGCCCACCCAGTGGACTGTAGCAAACGTTGCTCATCTATCCGTCACACAACCAGGTGGCCACGCCTACTGATCACACTCACACCTGCTGGTCAAATATGTCACCTTTAAACCGCTAGACTCTCAGGCCTGGTTTAATCTGGTGTTTGATTGACACACACACCCACCCAGCCACGCCCACCCACACACACCTGTAGTGCTCGTTGAAGTCTAGCCTGAAGCTGAGGAAGCGAAGGCTCTGGTCAGGACTGGTCATCAGCAGCACCAGGAACTGCTGCACGATGCCCTGGGGGCAAAGGAAGAAAAGATGTTCACAGAGCACCGCCTCCAGCGACATGATTGGTGGAAAACAAATATGAAGCAAAAGAAAAGGTTAACGCCCCCGTTCATACAGATATGAGCTTGACCGCCACCAGACTTCAGATATGAATCTAAAGGCTGATTTGTGGGACTGCCGCAGACAAAGGGAGGGAGGGAGGGTGGGAGGGTGGGAGGGAGGGTCAGGGGTATCGGGGTACCTGGTAGTAGTGTGTGAGGATGTGCAGCTGCGAGCGCATCTTGGGTATGGTGTCCTGGAACTCCCGCACTCTGTTGGCCTCCTCCGCCTCCTGCTCCGCCGTCACGCCCCACTCGCCCTGCAGCGGGAACACAAAGCCACAGAGGACGTCACGGCGAGGTCCGGAGGGGCGTGGCACTGACCTCTGACCTCCGGTGGCTGTTCGCCGTCGTCCCCAAATGATCCGTTATTAACTAGGCATTTGCTCCTATTGTACAGTACGTCGGGTCTCCCCCCCCCCTCAGACCTGGGTCTCCCTCGTCTTCTTCTGCTCGTCGTACTGCAGCCGCAGGCGGAGCTCCTCCAGGGCGGAGCGGTACAGAGAGTCCTGGGCGCTCTGGAACTCAATGATCTGGTTGAAGATGGCCCTCAGCTGGTTCAGAAGAGACTGGAGGGAGGGAGGGAGAGAGGGGGGAGGGAGAGAGACACACCGATATCAGCAGAGCCCAGATCAGGCCAATCACGGTCCAAATAACAGATTTTAGGTCTCACCTAATGTACATTTGGCCGTGGCATTTTTGATTTTGTGTGTGTGTGTGTGTAAGTGTGTGTGTGTGTGTGTAAATGTGAGTTACCGTATGTGTCCGTAAATGTGTGTGTGTGTGTGTGTGTCCGTATCTGTGCAAATGTGTGTGTCCGTATGTGTCCGTAAATGTGTGTGTGTCCATGTGTGTGTCCGTATCTGTGTAAATGTGTGTGTCCGTGTTTGTGTGTCCGTGTCTCTGTGTGTGTGTGTGTGTGTAAAAGTGTGAGTGTTTGTGTAAGTGTGTTGCGTGCGTGTGTGTTACCCTGCTGTTGCTGTCCAGCAGGCACCTGGAGATGATGGTGTCCAGGAAGACCTCGTGGGCGGTGATGATGTGGTCCAGGTCCTGGGCCTGCTGCACCTTGTTCCACAGCTCGTCCCACGAGCACTCCAGCACCTACACACACACACACACACACACACACACACACACACACGATTACTTTAACAGTGTGGACGCGCTCTAACCTGATTACCGCATCGTGGCAGCATTGCTAACATGTTAATAATGCTGTTAACATATGTTAACATTGTTAGCATATCGCCCCATGTCTCCTTTATGGATGCATAAAAACAACCACTAGAGGGTGCCCACGGTTCAGCGCCTCCTTGCTACACAGATAATCTCCAATGATCCAAAATGTCCCCAGCTAAAGATGAACATTGCGAGGTCACAAGCGGGACAAATGCTGCCTTCAAAACGCTCGGAGGTTCCGGGAGTTTCGGACCTTAAGCTCGGAGGAAAGTGCTTTGAACACGCCGTTGGGTCAGAGTTTTCGCTCAGAGTTTCACGCGGAAGTAAAGCCACCCAAGTCCTCTGAGATCACGTCACAACAATGGCTGCCCATTTCATTGATAGGCTAAAGTGAACTTGCAGCAAGCAAGAGGCGAGATTAACACCCATTCTAACTTTTGCATTACGATACATTATAGCTTACAATTATCAACATCACCTGATTAATTCTAGCTCATGTTCAACCTTCGCAAGCAGTTCTAATGAGTGATTCATCTGATTCCCGCAAAGAAGCGCGAAGAGGACCGTGCGGGCATCCATACTTGTAGTTGGTATGAAGTCTAGTCTCACAAACAATCATTTTTTCCGGTTTCTACGAACTTCTGAGGGGCGTTTCCTGAACACTCTTATTTCTGAAGAAGGGAGGGTTTACGTAAAGACAGGTAAGCGCTTCCGAACATCTGAGCTGTTTTGAAGGCGGCAAAACTCCCACTTGTGAGGTCACAAGCGGGACAAGCTCCCACTTGTGAGGTCACAAGCGGGACAAACTCCCACTTGTGAGGTCACAAGCGGGACAAACTCCCACTTGTGAGGTCACAAGCGGGACAAACTCCCACTTGTGAGGTCACAAGCGGGACAAACTCCCACTTGTAAGGTCACAAGCGGACGTCTCTTGGGGATACGGCGTGTTGCAAATTGCTCGTCGTCATGACCGCACCCAGTGCGTTGAATACGACGGCACTTTAAAAACTGCTTCTGCGGCGGCTTTTGCGGCGGCGTGTTCAGCCGTGCGAACGGTAGCGATAAGGTAGGGTGGTGGGCGGGGTTAGGGGGGGGGGGCCTCCTCACCTCAAAGGTGATGTAGTACTGCATCTGGTGGATGAAGTGGACCATCTCGGAGGCCAGGATGTGGCACTGGTGGAGCACCCCGGACAGCTCTGCAACAAGACGGCGAAACACAGGTGTCATCAAAACCCAGCACAGAGAAGAGCACAGGGAGGCAAACACCAAGTACCAGGGGGAGGGGATAACGGACTGGAAGGGTGTTGTTGGGACATTGCAGTCGGGCGGGTAACAAAGATGTGCGGGAAGATCAAATAAAAGACGGGTGCGGCATGGCAGCCGCATTCAACTGTATCAACCTGCGTGAGTGAGTGAGTGACTGACTGACTGGGTGGGTGGGTGGGTGAGTGATTTAGAGGGTGAGTTTGTCCATGTGTGCCGTCACTCACCTGGCATGGTCTTGAGGAGCTTGGCGTTGCACATCTGGCCCTTCCAGATGTCCGTCAGCGTGTACTCCATCCTCTTAGCCCTCCACAGGAAGTTGAAGGCACGCAGGTAACGGCTCATGCACTCGCGCGTGAACACCTGGAGCACATGCACACGCGCACACGCACACACACACACACACACACACACACACTTAGAAACGCCTGAAGTGTCCTCAGACGGCTACACACATTTTGGTTTCTGTATGATTGATTTCTTGAATCATGGTATTACAATAACACAAGCAGAATAGCTTTGAGATTATCTTATCTTATCTTTCTTTGTTTTACTACATACCGTTGGTCAAGCTGATCTATATACAAAGTACGACACCACAAAGTAATGATAACGATTCAATAATTGCTAATTTAGCTAATTGTTAAAGGTGAAGTGGATTTTGCGGTAACTTCATGCCATCTGCAGAACCACATCAAGGCGTTTGAATCCAATGGGACAGCAACTGCTGCGTGTGGGTGTAGTAAGCGTGCGTTACCGTGGCGATGGGTCCATCCACGTGGTAGTCCAGACTGAAGACATCCCAGCCCGTGCTACCGGGCGACACCTGGAAGAGACGTTTCATTATCTTAATGGAGGTTCTACTAGGGGCGATTGTGGATCCATCCAAGTGGACAGGCAGAAAGACAAACAGGGAGAAGGAGACGGACGGACAGAGGTTGATCCACAGACAGACAGACAGACAGACATGCGGCAGTGACCTCAAGAAGACAAGAGACAGACAGGAGGCAGGAGAGGAAACCAGAGACAGACCAGAGACAGACCAGAGACAGACAGGAGGCAGACCAGGGACAGACCAGAGACAGACAGGAGGCAGACCAGAGACAGACGAGAGGCAGACCAGAGACAGACAGGAGGCAGAGCAGACAGACAGGAGGCAGACCAGATACAGACCAGAGACAGACCAGAGACAGACAGGAGACAGACCGGAGACAGACAGGAGACAGACCAGAGACAGACCAGAGACAGACCAGAGACAGACCAGAGACAGACAGGAGGCAGACCAGACAGACCAGAGACAGACCAGAGACAGACAGGAGACAGACCAGAGACAGACCAGAGACAGACCAGAGACAGACCAGAGACAGACCAGAGACAGACAGGAGACAGACCGGAGACAGACCAGAGACAGACAGGAGACAGACAGGAGACAGACAGGAGACAGACCGGAGACAGACCGGAGACAGACCAGAGACAGACCAGAGACAGACCAGAGACAGACCAGACAGACCAGAGACAGACAAGAGGCAGACCAGAGACAGACAAGAGGCAGACCAGAGACAGACCAGAGACAGACAGGAGACAGACCAGAGGCAGACAGGAGACAGACCAGAGACAGACCAGGGACAAACCAGGGACAAACCAGGGACAAACCAGAGGCACTGACCTCCAGCAAGCGGACGTCCAGCCTCTTGAGGATCTCGGCGTTGTCGTACTGGGCGTTGGTGGCGCGCACCGCCGTCTCCAGGATGCCCGTGAGGTTGTGCTGGTAGAGAGTGGTTGCCGGGCGGGCCAGCTCTGGCCTGAGGTACAACAGTATTATGTTATTATATATTACATTGAGTTCTATTCATCCCATTCCCAATAGTTTTTTCCCGTAGGGCTCATTTATTTTTGTTCGCAATCCTAAGAGAAGGTACATTTTATTAGTTTCCGATGTGAAATCGAACAGGAGGGTCAATGACATTGAGTGTGCCTTCTGAATGTGTGTGTGCGTGAGAGTAAGAATGTGAGTGTGAGTGTGAGTGTGAGTGTGTGTGTGTGTGAGAGAGAATGTGAGTGTGTGAGAGTGTGTGTGAGTGTAAGAATGTGAGTGAGAGTGTGAGAGTGTGAATGTGAGTGTGTGGGATCTGGCTGGCCACTGACTTCAGCAGGTCCATGAGGGTCTAACACACGGAGTGTGCCTTCTTAAAAGGTGTGTGTGTGTGTGTGTGTGTGTGTGTGTGTGTGTGTGTGTGTGTGTGTGTGTGTGTGTGTGTTTGTGTGTGTGTGTGAGAATGTGAGAGAGTGTGAGTGAGAGTCAGTGGGTGTGAGAGTGAGAATGTGGGTGTGAGAGTTTGAGTGTGCGGGTGGTGAGTGTGTGTGTGCATGTCTGTGTGTCTGTGTCTGTGTCTGTGTCTGTGTGTGTGTGTGTGTGTGCTGGCGGCCCCGCTGGCCACGTACTTGAGCAGGTCCATGAGGTGGCGGATGAAGTCCCCCTGGCCCAGCAGAAGGTAGCGGCGCATGGCCTGCAGGTGGTCCAGGAGCAGGTAGTCGCGGTTCAGCACGTTCAGCAGGTACCTGCTGGTGTCGAAGTACGCTGCGTCGATCTTCCCCTGGAACGCCCCCTCCAGGTCCCACAGCAGCTCCGCCGCTGGGGGGGGGGGGGGGGGGGGAGGAGTGGAAGGAGATGGAAGAGGGGAGGGGAGGTGGGTGGGTGGAGGAGAAGGAAGTGGGAGGAGGAGGAGGAGGAGAGGTAGGTGAAGGAGGAGGTGGGTGGAGGAGAAGGAGGTGGGAGGAAGAGGAGGAGGAGGAGGAGGAGGTGGGTGGAGATGAAAGGGTGGAGTAGGTGAGATTGAATAAGAGGAATAGGTGGGAGGAGGGGGTGAGATGGGGGTAGAGGAGGAGGAGGTGGGGGGAGGAGGAGGGCGAGTTGGTTGAAAGGGTGGGTGGAGGAAGTAGGGAGGGAGACAGGGTAAACCATCGGTTAGGATGTTTGACTCCCAGCCCAAAGCTACAGGGCGCAAAGGAGCTAGCAGCTTATCATTGAGCGTACCTTACCAATAAACACGCACTATATGTTGCCCTGTATTACTAAAGAGCCCTACATAGATATAGTTGCTAGAGAGCCTCTATGTTCTAGCAACTGTGTGGATTTCCCGTTTAGCCTCTTCTCCTGTGACCCTACATGGACCACACCCCTGTGTCGCTCTCTAAAACGGGAACAGGGTCTTTCAGACTAGATGCTCTGCCTTCCGGTATGTCTTGTGGTATCTTCCAGCAGACTCTCACGGGGAAGACGCGAGTTGACCATGTCGAGTCAGACGGCGCGGGATGAATCTAGACAGTAGGTGGACGTTCGATACCTGTATGCGCTCAGCTTTGAGCGATGGTACACCTGGAGGCTAAAAAAAGGTGGGAATCAATGGAATGTGGCAATGTATATACACCCCCCCCCTCCCTCCCGTCTCTCTCTCTCCTTCCATTATTAAAGGGAACAAGGACAAGGACAGCTAGCGGTAAGTGCAGTGATCGATGCCAGCGGGCTACAGGGGAACAACAGCGTTGTCGGTAACAACATCTGCGCACGCACACAGGCACACAAAAGTGTGTTTGGTTTGAAAGTCTTCATCTTTGTTTCATCATTTCATTCATGTGGTTTGTTGTTTGTCAAGTGTCGTTTCTTAAAAAGTCTTGTAATACTTGAAGTGAATTCAATCCACAATCTATTTTATTTGCGACATCCAAAGGCCTCCCATTGAAGCTTTTTGAATTGTAATAGAGCGAAAGAGACAGAGACAGACAAGAGACAGAGAGACAGAGAGACCTACAGACCGATAGAGACAGACACAGACAGAGAAACGGAGAGAGAGACAGACAGACAGACAGACAGACAGAAAATAAAGCGTGGTCTACCATCGCTGGGCGTGTCGGCGGACTTGGAGGCCGGTGTGATCTTGCCGGGCGGCGTTCTGTCGTGACACACCTGGTGCAGGAAGTTGATGGACTTCCCGATCAGCAGCACCTGGGGAGGGGCAGACGGGGACAGACGCGTGATTGGCTACCAGTCAACGAATGCCATGACAACGTGGCCGGACTCCTTCCACGGCCATCGACTGAGGAGTAGTTGATAGATCTGATTGGATTGACTCAATGGTATCTATGACTTTGAGTTACATACAGGCAGGTTTCTTCCAAAACTATGTAACAGGGGCTGTTACCAAGTACGGCTGCCCTGGAAAATAATTCAACATATTATTATTTTATTGTACTCGACTCATCGTCGTTTCCCTTTTCATCTCTCAAATATTTCAATTCATCCAAATTGTTATTGTGATTTTAAGATGATATTTAAAACTTTGAAAAGGCGAAACAACAATATCCCGCAGGATTGCTGCGTTGACGGCGTCAGCGACTTGAGATCCACTCGGCAGAGCTTCAGTGTATAAGACTCCAAAGACTCGCAGTATGAGTTCTTCAAATGACCACTAAACCAAAAGGTGGCTTGTACATACAAGTTTGGACTCAATGTACAGCACCACCACTATTTCGGAGAACTAGAAGTAAAAAACACAGGCACTTTTCTGGATGACAGATCAGCAGAGAAGGACAAAACATCATAACTCTAATCTGTATATGCGTATATGCGTGTGTGTGTGTGTGTGTGTACCTTGTGGGACTGGTCCATGGTGATGAAGGAGGGGATCATGGACTTCCTCAGGGAGTACTTGTCGTGCCAGAGGCGGTCCGTCTTCACGTTGGGGTCGGACGCCACAAAGAACTGCACAAGAAAGAGAAGGACGTCAAAAGAAGTTGCAATAGGTACCACTTAGGAGCTATTATTTGATGTAATTTGTTTAAAAGGTTCAACAATGAATGAAATGCTCTGTGAGAATATCATTATCTAGTTGACCAGTTTGATTTCAGACGGCTCCAGGCTCAATTCTGACCAATCAGGGCGTCTGTCCCTTGATTGGCGAATCGATTTTGTGATTTTGAGAAACGTAGGGAGGGAGGGAGCATGGAGGGAGGGGGCATTATAGTATTTCTTAAGTTCCGAAAATCTTGCTCTCCTTTGCTCTTTTCGGCGCTCTTGAACCTTAACCTACCGCAGCTTTAAATGATGGTTCCTCATTTGGGCTGTACAGAATAGTATTTTATGAGCTAGAAAGAGTGTATATGTGTGTGTTTTTCTGACTGTGCCTTCTTTCACCTTCGCTGAGGTTATCAATATACAACATAGATTATAAATATACATCAATCAATAGTATATATAACTTCCCGCGGTTGGCCACATTAAAAGGTGCATTGGACCAAAACGGGCGAGAACGCCGTCGTAAATACCGATAATTGTCATATGATCGGAGGGGAGGGGAGGGAGACAGCTAAGTTTGACCGGCCCACCAAAGACTGCAACGAGTTACAACCGGGGAACGCATCATGACCTTTATAGTGGTGTCCCCAGGGCTGTTGCACCAAATCCTGGGCCCTGTATACAAGAGGTACTGATGGGGCCCCCCCCCCCCTCCCCGAATTCCCCCTACCAGCCCCCTGCGCTGAATTGTTGACCGGGGGGAGGGGGGGGGGGTAGAGATCAATTGCTGGGGGGGGGGGGGGGGGGGGTAGAGATCAATTGCTGGGGGGGAGACGTGACCGTGTGCAACTCCTAACACTATGGGCTGGTGGATAATTCAACAGATTTTTTATTTTTTTTTTTTTTAATTGCCATGGGCCCCCCCTCTGCCTTGGGCCCCCCCACGACTGCCTCACTTTCCCCCGCAGTCCGTCGGCCCTGGGTGTCCCTATACTGTTCCGAACGCTTCCTGCTCTTTGGCCCCGCCCCCTGTGGATTGATGAGGTCACCCCCTCTAATGGAGAGCACGCTATTGGTGGGCCTCTTAACGAGCCACCCAGAAATCAGGATCGTTGGGAGCACGTGGACGTTTGGAATTGTTTTAAGGTTCAGGATGTGTTTTAAAATCTCTGTTTAGTTATTTATTTCTCTCTTTATCTGAGCGATGTATTTCATTTTTCGAATGCCAAAAATAAAATTTAAAAAGGAAACAAAATATAAAAAATAATCTTCTTGTGGGTCAGTTTGCGCCTAACAGAATTGAATGACCTTGACGAGACGGTATTATGGTCACTACCGTCTGTTTCCTCGTACTGTTCCAGTGGTGTTGTCTTTAGTTCCTCGGCTGGCAGTCAGTCTGTTCTCTGTTGTGATTTCAGAGGAACTCAACCCTGCCCAAACTGAACTAAACGGTATTCAACTCAACAGATGTTTTGATGCTGCATTTTGAAATTGCGATTATGCCCCAAGGTAAAAAAAACTAAAACTAAACTAACTAACTAATAAATTGTGTAATATCTATATATGTAACATAATCATAATAAAAATAGCAATACCGGTAATCAGTATTTAAGGGATAAAAAATGTAATTGATATGCAATGTCCCAAATTGTATTGAACAAAACTGAACCAAACCCTGTGTGATGTGTGTGCGTATGTCTTCTATGCGTCTTTGTGTGTGCGTCTGTGTGTGTGCGTCCGTGTGTGTGTGCGTCCGTGTGTGTGCGTCTGTCGGTGCGTCTGTGGGTGTGCGTCTGTGTGTGTGCGTCCGTGTGTATGCGTCTGTGTGTGTACGTCTGTGTGTGTGCGTCTGTCGGGGCGTCTGTGTGTGTGCGTCTGTGTGTGTGCGTCTGTGTGAATGTGTCTGTATGTTCGTCTATGTGTGTGTGTGTCTGTGTGTATGCGTTGGCCAGAGAGTGACGCCACTGGACGAGCGCGACGTCAGAGCCTGACACCCTCTGAAACCGCAGCCCCTCTCCGCGTTATAGCAGTGTTTATATCATATCGTCACAACCCGTCGTATCACAGAAAGCGATATGTACGATTTCTTCTTCTGACGAAAAAAAGGTTTATAGTTTACAGCAGTGCTTATATCATATCATCACAAGATGAGTAACTTGTCACAGAAAGCGACGTTACATTTTTTAGGTGACCCACAATGTAAGTTATGCCATTCATGATAATGAACTACGAGGGCACTAAAATACGTAATAGTTTACAAGTCATACATGTATGCATAACCCTAGAAAGCACAGACGAAATAAGAGAAAGCACGTTCACGCGGAGAGGGGGTGCAATTTCAGACGGGGATTCCTTTTTTTCGGCACAACACTGGCATCTTTAAATACTAGCATCAGCGTTCAGTCAACAATAGAGTACTAAAGTGTGACGTCACGTTTCCATAGCAACCGATTTTCGGTTTTACACCTACCAAATTAATAAGGGGAAATCCTCTGCCACACCAACGTTTTATAGAAAAGGAACGTTTTTGGCGAATTAATTTGCGAGTTTTCTTTACCAATGATGTAAGTAATATTGAGAATAGATTGTCCTCATATAAAAAAAACTAAACTAAACTAACGTTGTGTAAACTGCTGTCAGTTTAATACACCAGGGGAATACATGAACGCCTCGACGTGTTTCGATTGGTAGTGATTTTCACCTCTTGAAATTGATTTATCTTCATTTTGAAAGAAACAACACACGGAAGCAATGGAAAACGCCATCTCTCGTTCGGTTGTTTAGAACTGAGAATCCGGTTGCCAGTACTCTATAGTGATTGATTATTGAACAACGCAGGATCAGAGCGCAAGAACTGTGACCGAGGTGGAGACGCTCCTGTGTGTAGCCCTATCTGTTTATGTTATGGCTGGCTATGCAACACATGCAAGAGGTACGTTTTCAGATGGAAACAAGACGTGCCTGCTGGAACCGAACCAAGTCGTGCCGCGCTAAGTCGTGGCGAGTTGAGCTGGTACGGTCGGTGGAAAAAGGGCATATGCGAGCATGCGTCTACAATGCGTGCATCTGTCTGCACACGTGCGTCTATATGCGTGCGTGCGGTCACCTCGTGGTAGGTGTCCTCCAGCTCCCCGTCGTAGATCCAGCGGTACAGGAAGTTGAGGATGGGGTGGGACACCAGGCTGAGGATGTGCTGCACCAGCGCCCTCATCTGGGGGTCGCCCGTCTTGCCGTACGCGTGGACGGCCGACGCCAGCTCGCCGCCCTTGCGCCCTGTGCGTACACACACACACACACACACACACACACACACACACACACACACACACACACACACACACACACACACACACACACACACACACACACACACACACACACACACACACACACACAGCCGGTTTAACATGTGCAGTGGAAACACGCTACTGGGGTCTACCGGGGTCTATTGTTTACTTGTCTTTATCTGTTGTTATTGTTTACTTGTCTTTCTGTTGTTATTGTTTACTTGTCTTTATCTGTTGTTATTGGGATAGGGAGGAACGTCGTTTACTTCCTCTGTATGTTAGTTACCTGTGTGGAAATTGAAAATAAAGCCGACTTTGACACCAACTTTGGCCAAAATATGTTTGCATGGACCGTACCATCGGAGTGACGCGTGCGTAAACGAGGAGAAGACGTCTCCATGGCGGCTACTCAGAACACACACACACCTTGGCAGAAGTCGACGAGGGCGGCCAGGGTCTTGAGCCGGGCCTTGGGGTCGTAGGTCCAGACCAGCAGCCTCTTCAGGGTCAGGCTGCTCTCCACCATGAGGTTCACCCCCTGGTCCTCCTCCACCTGCAGCTGGGACACGCACAGACACAGACACACACACACACACACACACACACACACACACACACACACACACACACACACACACACACACACACACACACACACACACACACACACACACACACACACTTTATTTTCAACCGTTTGCAATGAAATACCGTGAATATTGTGTGCGTGTCTGAAATTGCAATACTACTCAACGGTGGAGGAACGTAGGGAGGAAGGGAGCAGAGAGGGATGACTCAAATTCAAAATGAGTTAAAAAATATATAGCTATCTCTATTGATAACTCTCGAGTCTTACCCCCACCGCACCTTTAACTCATTTAAGTATAAAGCATTGTTCCCGCTACAGTTCGATTAAGGTACATGCAGCCAGGCCCATTCTTTGTTTTGCTCATCTCAGCAGGTACTTTACACCACCTGGGAGTGGAGCACGGAGAGGAGGCGGTAGTACTCCTTCAGCTCCTGGTGAAGCGACGCACAGAAGCTCTGCAGGGAGAGAGAGGCGACGTCATGAGAGGGAGACAGTGGCTCAGAGAGGGGCTGGACAGGAGAGACAATAGCATTAGAAGAGACCGACCGATGCGGTCACGTTGTCTGAGGTTTTGTTTTGCCTACGAGGTGTAGATACGGTTTCAACTAGAGCTGTCAGTTAAACGCGTTATTAACGGCGTTAACGCAAACCAATTTTAACGGCGTTAAAAAATGTATCGCGCAATTAACGCAATTCTTTTATTTAAAAAAAATAAAAACTTTTTTTTTTTTCTTTGGCTCAAAACCAAGAAGCAATAGCCTGACTGCTATGTTCAAATGACATTTGTTCAAAGCAGTCGTTTAATTGCACTATAGGCTCTTTTTTTGTATCGTCCTGTTTTGATCAGTATATGCCAATGTTGTTATCAATAAAAAATCATTTGCACAAGGCAAGCCGATGCACTTCACCATGTTGATAAGAGAATTAAAATGAGAAGAATTATGGGACAAAGAAATCAAGGGATATTTAGCATAGAAAAATAATTTGCGATTAATCGTGAGTTAACTATGACATTAATGCGATTAATCACGATTAAATACTTTAATCGCTTGACAGCTCTAGTTTCAACACCACAACGCGACCTGAACGGTGATATGAGCAGTGAGGGGTCATTTGAGATGATACACTGATATTTAAAAAATTAATAAATGTAGTCCCCTCCATTTGAATTTTATGAAATAATTAATAATACATCAAACACAAATTCAGGCCATTAATAATGAGGTTGACCATCGATAACAAGATTATAATTCATTTGAAAAAGTATTAAATTAGTGGTGCCAATTTGACATAAATATTAATTTACTAAATACAGCGATGTTGCAGGTTTACCACACACACACACACACACACACACACACACAAACACACACACTTGCCCCCAGCCCCACACACCTGTCCGACCAACCCGAAGGCGCGGTCCAGGCTGCGGGCGTCCGTGTATTTGCGCACTTTGTTGTGCAGCCATCCCAGCTCGGCCAGCCTGCTGCCCGTGTCCCTCAGGGACTTACACAGCACCACCTGTCAGAGGTCAGAGGTCAAAGGTCACAGGGTCAGAGGTCATTCACACAGCAGGGTTCAACGCCAACTGACCAGTGGTTGGAAACATACTCGCCCAAAGGATAGTTTCCCATAAAAAAAACAATATTTAAATATTTTTGATGGAATACGCATCAAATCTTTCGCGGTGGAGACAGCGGGTTGAACGTTTGACGCCCGTTTCCCGGTCGCCTCGTGTGGACCAGCGACACGACGGCAAGGCTGAGCCGTCAGGACCGGGTCGGGTGGGTTGTTCCGCCGAAGAAGGCTCCGACTTTAAAAGTCTCCTAGTGAGAAGGGGCCCTTAGCGGACCACATCCAGGGTGACTCGGACCCACCGGCCTGGTACCCCACCCCCCCCGTACCCGGTCCGCACAGACGCCCGGTACCGTAAACCTTGTAGGATTCGCTTTATACCGAGGCTAAGTGCCCAGGAGGCAAAAGCCGTAAATATCTGCAGCCCTGGGCTAATGCATGTCTAAATGAGCCTGAGTGCTTCCACATCCAACGGTGTGACTATAAGCCTATCTTTAGCCCTGCTGCTGTAGATGAGGGGAAGCGCTTGTGTGTGTGTTAGTGTGTGTGTGTGAATTTGAGTGTGTATGTGTGAATTTGAGTGTGCATGTGTGAATTTGAGTGTGTGTGTGTATGAGTGTGTGTATGTATGAGTGTGTGTGTGTATGTATGAGTGTGTGTGTGTGTATGAGTGTGTGTATGTATGAGTGTGTATGTGTGAAATTGAGTGTGTGTGTATGAGTGTGTGTGTATGTATGAGTGTGTGTGTGTGTGTGTGTGAATTTGAGTGTGTGTGTGTATGAGTGTGTGTGTGTGTGTGTGTGTGTGTGTGAATTTGAGTGTGTGTGTGAATTTGAGTGTGTGTGTGTGTGTGAATTTGAGTGTGTGTGTGTGTGTGTGAGTGTGTGTGTGTGTGTGTGTGTGAATTTGAGTGTGTGTGTGTGTGTGTGTGTGTGTGTGAATTTGAGTGTGTGTGTGTGAATTTGAGTGTGTGTGTGAATTTGAGTGTGTGTGTGAATTTGAGTGTGTGTGTGAATTTGAGTGTGTGTGTTTGTGTGTATGAGTGCGCGCGTGAGTGCGTGCGCGCGTGCGTGCGTGCGGCGGTACTGCATGGTCTTACGTTATCGATAACTTGAAGGGAGGGAGGGAGAGGGAGAGCGAGAGAGATGGATGGACAGACTGAGTGGAGAAGAGTGGTCGATGAGGCAGTGAGCCAAAGAGCGCCATATTGATCTGTTGAATCTTTTTTAAAGAATCAACTTTGCTTTTAAAGACGGTTCAGAGAGGAGGGAGGACTGATCAACACACACACACACACACCTTTTTGTTGTCGTCTGTGTTACCGTGTCGACAGACAGACTGTCTTAATGGGGGGAGCTGTCGACGTCACACACACCCATCCCAAACCCATCTCCCATATAGTCTACAGCCGTATCAGCAGCATCATATTGTTCCTGTGTGATTAAATAGAGCTACTCTAAATACTTGTCAAAAACAATTTTGTTTTGTTTAAAATGTTCACCAAATGAAGCTTGAGTTTAACTTTATTTAAACCTCACTGACAGTATAAAATCGAATCGAAGCAGAATGTGTCCAACAATAAAATAGCATAAGGAGCACAAATACACCAAAGAACTGCATCAAAGCTAAATGTAATATTGACCTGATTGTACCATTTACATATTATGACTCATCGATCAGTAATTTAACACGAATAACCTATCCCTCTCTTAGGGCTGTGCAATTAATCAAATTTAGATTGTTGGGTCAAACAATCTCCAAACTAATTTAATAAAAAAAATGAAAAAAACATGAAATAGAAAAGATGTAAGGGGAACTTTCAATGTGTTTTTTGAGAGAAATGCTGAATACATGCATCATGTTTTCGATCTCCATAATTTTTTTTGGAATAATCATGATTTCAATATTGACCAAAATAATCGTGCCAATGATTTTTTTCCCATAAAATCGAGCAACCCTACCCTATCTGCAACTTTGCTTCGGAGAGGGTATCAAGCAGATCTTTCATTTTGGCGGCCGTCTTTTCCCGCCCCTTCCCTCACTACCGGTGCACGGTACCTTGGCGTCCATCTTGTAGCAGTTGTCGGCGAGGTTCATCTTGATGTATTTGCCGTCGATGCCCTGGAACACGTAGAGGATGTCTCGCACCAGCGCCGCCTCCGTCACCTCCGCTGCGCCCCCGCCGAAGGACACGGAACAAAAAAAACAGGAAGGTCGTCAACATCTGAACGGTAATAAAAAAAAGAACGACAAAACCTCCACGCCCGGCAGAGTGTGGCCGGCCGCCCGGAACAGATATTAATGGGAGAGGCTATAAGGGTGGGCTGGGGGGGGGGACGGACCTGTTGGTGAGAGAAAACTAAACAGTTGAGGTGGATCATTGTGTTGTAACGGGTCAGAGGATGGCCAGCGCAGCAGTAAACGCCGGTTCGAGTCCCAGGGAGGTCGCAGGGGCTCAGACTCCAAACTTTTCCAATTACGTCGCCACGACCCTTGACCCCCCCCCCCTCCCGGTGACCTTCCAACGCGAGGAGCACGGACTAAGTCGACCAGCTCTTTGTGCGATTACCGCCTCTCCCTCCGGCCTCATACAGTCTAAAGCACGATGAAGAGACGGGTAAGAGTGCCTTTCCACAGAGGCCATTTTTGGCCTTTTTGGGGGCGTTTGGCCGACGCTTTTATCCAAAGCAGCTTCCAACGCTTCTTCCACGAATTCACGGCGAGTTAGTCACACTCAGGTACCCCTCAGGGATGCTCAGGAGGAGCCGGGAATCGAACTAGGAACCTTCCGCTCACAAGCCCACCCGCTCCTCCTCCTCAGCTAAGCCGAACCCCCGACAGCCTGCGTCTGTACGATGAGGCCGTCTGTAAAACGGCGCCGTCTTTCTGGGGATTGTAGTTTTAATCAACGGACGGCCGTTCTGAAACGGAGATCGGCGGTCACCGTTGGGGTCCCCGTCGCGGCGGGGCCGTATGCCGCGGTTGAGGGAGACGGGCCCCAGGGGGGGCCGTGATGAGGGCGGGGCCAGGGCACAGGCAGGGGCGGAGCCAACCGGGAGGGCCCAGGCGAGACGCGAGCCCAGCGCCGGACCGCCTGCAGCTGGGGGTTGACTGGGAACACACGCACACGCACACACACACGCACACACGCATGCACACACGCACACACACACGCACACACACACACACACACACACACACACGTTAATCTGTGTGCATAAAGGCTAACCATAATATACATTTTCTCATAGAAAATGCAACCACATTCAATAATAGCAAAGTTAAGCAGGTAATGGTACAATGTTTGAAAAATACACAGGACTTCTAATAAGTTTAAAAGGATGAACCCAACACAGGGTACTTCAACATTAGAAACTGAAGATAATAAAGGAATTTTGCGAGGGCTTGCCAACATCATATTTAAAAAAAAATTAAAGCAAGTTTTTTTAACTCACGGTGACTTAAAAGGTCAACATTGCAGGAAACTGATCCAAACATAACATTTTAATATCATATTATACATTTCTACGAGAGCAATATCCGACACCAGTCCAAAAAACACAACGAAACGCAAACAAAACGATCGGCAAAGTCAGCAGACACCTGCGCGCATCACACGAGCCCTGTCGGAATTGTAAAACGGACATTCAATGTACGGCCAGTATTTAATAATTGCATCCATTCGACCTCTGGGTAACTCGTCCAGCACAAGCGCTGTATAGCTTGTGTCTCGTAGGTTAAGTGGTGGCCGCTGTGTAAACACAGCCGACCCCTGGGCGATGTGTTGATGCACTCAGGGCCGGTCAATAAATAACTAAATCCCAGGCAGCCCATAACTCCGGGAACGCTTTGGAACGGGAAAAGAGTATGCATAATTAAAGCGTCAATACTGAATTAGGACCTTTAATCACACTTCAGCCTCACGCAATCCCACCAGTGATTAGGAAAAATACATCGTATTATGGTCTGGATGCTGACTAATGGGAGTGTTTGAGTACAAAGATAAAAGCTATGTGGCCCTGTTTACATGAGATAGATCTAGATCTAGGTCTAGATCTACTTAGATCTAGATCAGGATTCTCCAACTGTTTGGGTTGCATTTTTGATCTGTATATATATATTCAAAACCTCATCTGTTTTACACAAAGGGGGTAGCACGCGCTCAATACCGTCTCAGCCTGTTTACAGGTGGGTACAGCGCACGAGGGACAACTTCTTAAAACGCACACGTATCCAGGTTTCAGGTTTGTCCGCACATCCATGGATTTGTACATCTCTGAGGCCAGGGTGAACCAGTTCACATCGCTTTGGATCATGCCGCAAATCACGTTTAGTAATAAAGATAGAAGGCCCAACGTCAACAACACTGCCCCGATAGAAAGAGTCAAGAAGCCGTCAAACTGTGTGCGCTCAACATCATAAAAGCACACTGGTTGTGCGCTTATGATGTTGCGCAACAAATTAACACACCATTGAACTTAACATATCATTGAACCCGGTTGCTCCGCCTCCTCGAGGATCGTCTTACCCGGCCAGGAGGGACTGGGGTGTGGGCGAGGGCCCGTTGAGCGTGTACACCCCCAGGCTGGAGATCCCGCTGGTCCCCATGGTGGTGCTGGAGAGAGCCCCGGGGGCCCCGGCCACCACCGTGGCCCCGCCGGGGGCCGACGCCCGGTCCCCGTAGCTGAGCGCCAGGCTCTGGGGGCGGGTGCAGTAGAAGGGGGTGGAGTGGGCGTCCCGGGGCAGGGCCTGGGCGAACAGGGCCCCGTAGCTGCCCAGCTGTGGGGGCCACAAACACGGGGACACGGCGTTCGTTAGTCGGGGGCGGGGCGTTCGTTAGTCGGGGGCGGGGCGTTCGTTAGCCGGACACACAGCGCTCGTTAGTCGCACACACAGCGTTCGTAGTCGAAGTGGCGCGACGGGGCCGATTGCGGCGCATTCATTCTTTTTACGCATTTATTGCCTCCATTAAAGTTTGAATTATTATGGTTTAACAAAAGGGAGAAGGGGTCGGGTGGGCCAGCCAAACCACCGAAGCATGGAAGCACTTGCTTAGGATTTTTTGCTTAGGTCAAGCCCTTTGGCCGTCATAACTGCCCGGGAAGTACTCAAGCTATGGGGCTGATGTTCCTCAATAAGAAGGCATTTAATGATCTAAGCCCTGCTTTAGTGCGGATCTGTCGAAGGCGATAGCGGGCCCGTTCCTTAAAGTACCTCATCATACATCCATTTAGGGAGGCTGGGCTCTGCGGTCGTCTCTATTCTTAAACATTTCGTCCCCCATTTGCATCGGCTTCTTTTCGCGCCGCGATCGATCGACCCTGCTGGCATTGTTTTGGTCTGGAGTAAAAAAAACGCCTCGACTTTGTTCACAGGTCAAAGATGGCCGGAAGGGACTGCGGCTTTGGCCACCATGTTTGAGAGAACCGTGTGCTATTCCTTAATTTATACAATTTCAATGACGCTGTACTGGTTAACTTGATGGGATTGAGGAAGAGCAACATTTAGTTTTTTTAAATGTTGTATTTGTCGAACGAATAGATCTACCAGCCAATCAATGGTTTGTAACCCTGATATATTCCATACCTATTCCATACCTGCCATATATATATATATATATATATATATATATATATATATATATATATATATATATATATATATATATAATATATATATATATATATATATATATATATATATATATATAGTGTGAGATTGCGTGAGTGACAGGAAGAGAGTGAGTGATTGAAAGGTAGATTGAAGTGTGTTAGTGAGTGACTGAAAATGTGTTATGCAGGGGGAGAATAGCTGCAAATAGGTAGAGAATAGGGAATAGACTAAATGAGTGAGTGAAATTGAGTGAGTCTCACCCTAGGGGAGGGCTTGCGGGGGTCTTCACAGAGACTCAGCAGTAGGTAGAGGACAGACCAGCGGTGTTTCAGAACTCCCTGTAAGGGGGGGGGGGAGGTCCAGAGGCAGAGCAACATGGTTAGAGATACAACAGGTGGTCACTGGGTTCAATCCCCAATCGTCCTGCACCACCAGGCCTCATGTGAAGCAAGACGCCTGAATGACACGCACCTCGGCATGCACGGCCAGTCGCTATGGATAAAGGGTCGATCAACTATTTCATTGTAACTAAACTACTATTGCTATTAATACATGATTATACTGTATGTATGTATGTATGTATGTATGCACATTTTCTGGAATGAAACGAAATGCCCTTGTTTGTATCAATAAAAGTCTAGTACCATACAATATTGCGCCAATAGTGCACAGCTCAGAATTAGTCTACGTTTAAATAAATAATTAATAATGAATCATGAATCAATAATATTATAATAATGTGTTCACATCAAATTCTATAATATGTCAGATACCAAGAAAAGACAAAAGTCGGTCTCCTGACCTTCTTGCCTCCATGCCAGTTATCGCCAATGGGCTCAGCAGCATTATGTCGACGTGTGCACTCTGGCCGTCTCTCACCCCCACACACTGACCTGAGTCTGCAGCTTCCGGTGGAGCTCAGAGAACAGGGCTGCGTCGGCCTCCCTCCTCTGCTTCACCACTGCAACACACACACACACACACACACACACACACACACAACTCAAAATAAGACTAGATAAATTGGATAGTGGAGGTTTGTTATTTGCTCTGCACGTCAACAGCCCGTTGTTACAACATTGGCTTTGAGCTAACAATTGAAAACATGAGAGAAGGAGTAATGGTGTCTCTTTAAGAACACGCCTTACTTCTGTATGCCACAACAAAAACATCATTCGATTGGATGGCAAACGTTCTACAAGCCAGGCCGCTGTGTGTTAGTCTTTTCTATTGTACATGAAGGAGGGAGCTGAAACGTGACCCGTGTCATCACGATGTCATCGGCAACTAAATTATTCAACCAGAGATCAGCTCCTGGGCAGTGGATCGGAGGAGAAATATTTCAGATTTTGTGGCACCCGATGTTGACCAGACGAATGTACCACAGGGGAAGCATTTACATTTTAATGTTTGTCTTCAAAAGGATAGACTTGCGACCCAACATTAAAGCTAGGGGTTGGCAAGTTGGGGAAACCAGACAGAGTGAGCTAGATTATCAAAGTATCAAACCGAAAAAAGCCTCCAAAGCCACTACCGCAAAACACGTGTGTAGCTCCCTAGCTTTAGCAATAGGTTTGTCAAGCCTGCTCCGCTACCAATCCAATACCAGTTTGATTACTTCTTCAGATGAACCCTGGATAAACAGAGACATGGATCTAGATGGTTTGCATGTCAAAAGGAACCGGGCGGACTTGTGTGTGCATTGCAATAAGTCAGGCCTTGATACCTCAAACAGAATAAGATTATTTTCCCCAAGTGCTCTTCCGACATCAGGCCTGTTTAACTTGAATCTAGGGTTGAGATCTTCAACTAGAACAAACAACCTCTCAGTAACGGCCTGTTTAGTGGGCTTATCCCCACTGTGATCTCCCCTTTGCAGTCTTACTTAACTTGTTTGCAGTTAGAAGGCAAAGTCATAGCTTAAATCTGAATAATAGATCACGCTGCGCACATTACTTATTTTCGTATTCCACGTCAACGTTTTACATTATAAACAAATCGGGTCGATGGTTTCTATTCTAATGGCTCCACCGGCCACCACGCTCGACCTTTGGTCGGATAAAAGATCAATCCGGGAGATGAATGGTTTATTTAGCAGGGGCCGCAATATTAAACATTCAGGAGCAAAGTGAAAACCCCAGTGCATCTCCTAATTCCCCATCTGGCCATCAATGTGGTCAAAGTACGCCATAGCTCGCCACAGTTTGCAGAAGCCCTTGTGCTTCCTTTAGGGCTGCTTTAGGGCGGGCTAGCGGTCAGAGAAGGTCGAAAAACAGCCAAAAAGACGTTAAGTGCGATCCCCAAACCCAGCAGTGTTCCTATATCATTGGGCAGGATGCCCAACTCCTCTAGGATTGTCAATGTTTACATTTGCATTGGACATACGGCTCCTGATAATACAGATCCCGTCCTTGCTGGCTGCACTGTAACTCCTTGCTACAGAAGACTGAGGCAGCTGAGAGAGAAGGTTGGTGGGCGGGATCTGGAAGGAGAACCAGCCAATGGGAGAGCCGGAAAGCTTAGATCGCTGGATACAAGTCAGACGAATGCTCCGGCTGTGTCATCTCACACACTCTATACATATATTATAAATCGAAACATATATTTTTATAGGCTTCTTTATGACCATATGGCCAAGAGAGTGAAGAGAGAGAGGAGAGAGAGGGAAGGACATGGGAGTATAGGATCGCAGGTCAGAGTGGAGCCTGGGTCACCACAAGGCAATAGGCATAGGGCGACGGTTTCCTGCAATGAGTCGACCATCTCTGTCAGCAGCAACTTAATACGCAGCGACATTCCCTTACAACATCAATATTGGAAGAGGTCGCACTTTTACTGGTGTAAACACAGGACACGACAAGCGGGGCGTTTAGTGGAACATGGTGTGGAACAGCGGGTCGGTGGCTTGTGAAGGGGGTGTGGGCCGCCAGGTTGAGCCGCACTGTACAGTACACACCGTAGGGCGGGTTGCCAGCGGTGACCGGCTAGCTCAACATCCAGGGATGGGATCCCGCTCCGGCGGAGGATATTCCCAGCGACGTCGCTGTAAACCGCAGGGCGTCTTAAAGGGTGATGAGCGTTGGTGTCTCATAACTCCGGTAGTGTAGAAACTAGTCTAGTGGTTAGGGTGATTGACTCCCAGCCAAAGGGTGGTTGGTTTGAACCCCTATGTCAACAGCTTCACTGTAGGCATGCTAGAGCAGGATGTCATGACCCATACAGACTACTGGACGAAATGCATCCGAGTTTCCTGTCAGTCACTTTGACTAAAAGCTCCTGAGAAATGAGTTTATCATTGTAAACAACTACCCTAACTGCTCCTGACGGGCTGGCTGTCGCTTTGCATGGTTGACTCTGCCGACAGTGTGTCAATGTGTGTATTAACAGGTGTAAGTCACTTTGGATAAAAGCGTCTGCCAAATGCCCTGAATGTAAATGTATGTCTCTTCTAAGCACAGCTTTTACAAATCCTTGTTTGTGACCCTTTACCATGCTGAACCCGTTAAATGTACAGGATATTGGCAAGGACGAGTTTTCACAAAGACATGGCGCCAAATCTTGAGAAGAAAAACAGATGTTAGTTGTTGTCAACTGCGGGGTAGTTTGCACAGTGTACGTACTTTCCTTCTTGATCTTCTCAGACACCAGGAATTCATCCCGTTCGATGGTGGGGGCGTAGTTGCTCCCGATGACCCGCACGGCATACTGGAACTGGTGGGCTACTTCCGCTGGGGACGGAAACAAATCCACTCAATGAAGACGTCAAGAAGTCAGACAGGTCGTTTCAGCAAAGAAGCCCTTCGGTTTCTCCAACTATTTGGATTTGGTCTTGATGACCAGAATCTAATTTGAAATTAAACTGTGGTTGTAAACTGAGTTAAGTTATTTGTATCATTGTTTTTTTTAATTTGACAAAAGGAATGTATCTTGATACTTTAAAAGACATTATCATTGTTAAAACAGCCAATTAAATATAACACTACTAGAGATCATCAGATCGCATTGACAGGATAACACCCGTTATCCGTGTTATCCTGCCCAGGATAACAGACGTCTCAGCTTCAGGACCAATGTGCGGGAACAGAGGCGTTACAGAAAGAAGTCAACACTGCGTCCACTCTGACAGCCAGCCTGCTCTGACACTGTCCCCAGCATCCAGCAGCCAAACCACCACCCAGTCATCATAATAATCCTAATGGTTTGGTCAGTGGGACCAAACCATTAAGCACATCCTGTATGCAACATGATCCTCATAACTCATGAAGTGTAAAAGGCTACGCTAACTGGGGGCATGTAGAAGACCCCTGCTATCGGTCCGCTAGCGGCTAGGCTACCTTCGCTCTTCCCAGTGATTCTGCAGCACAGGCTCTGGAGCAGCACGTTGGGGGACTTCTGGTCCAGCGACGCGGCCATAGCGGTGCTGCTGCTGTCAAATCTACTTTCTCCTTAAAATCTCGCTCCGATGGAAGAGAGTTGAGGCCAGGGTGGGTGTCGGCTAACTCCAGCGGCTCAGTCCTCGTACGCGCAACGCCATTTTACTAAAACCCGCCGAAACGCGTCTCCTCCTCCTTCTGTGGTCTCCGGCTGTGGGTTCAGAGCGGTTGCTAGCTAGATAGCTAGCCGCTAGCTTGGAAGGACATGAGGCATGAAAACATTGCCCGCGAAACACAATACGCTTACGAAGGTTCCTACCCACACGTGCTGCTGGTACAAATCAATAAATCACGGGATGTAGGGCTGATTCAATTTGATGTAACTGGAATTTAGAGTTATGGGAGGTAAATGATGATAACATTTTAAGACATAGATATTAGTTAAATATATTGTTAGTATTTTGTTATGATTACTTCGTAAGAATAATACGTGTTTTTTTTTAACTACACTCGTTAATATATATAGTTTAGAATAAAATCATGCAATATGTATGTTTAATTGTGTTTCAGCACCTTACGAAATGACAGCACCACTTGGGGTGTCCCGAGGGTGTGCCTACGTGTGTGTGTGTGTGTGTGTGTGTGTGTGTGTGTGTGTGTGTGTGTGTGTGTGTGTGTGTGTGTGTGTGTGTGTGTGTGTGTGTGTGTGTGTGTGTGTGTCTGTTTGTGCGTGTGATTGTGCGTGTGTGCGCGCTTGTTGTATGCATGATATGTGTGAGCGCGTTTATGTATGCGTGCGCGTGTGTGTGCGTGCGTGTATGTGTGTGTGTGTGTGTGTGTGTGTGTGTGTGTGTGTGTGTGTGTGTGTGTGTGTGTGTGTGTGTGTGTGTGTGTGTGTGTGTGTGTGTGTGTGTGTGTAAAAGAGACAGCGACAAAAAAAGTTCGAGTGCCGAACCAAACTTCAATGCATAGTTTCATTGAACTTCATTTCCTTCTCGAGCCGGGTAGCAGACAACACTAGAGCGCGCAAGCGCCCCTCTCCTCGCCACCTGGCCAGTGCGGTGACGTAGAACCAAAGAAAATCTCCCTGCCACCGGCAGCAGCACGGGCCAAGGAGATTAGAGGAGGGGAGGGAAGGTGAGGAAGGAAGCAGGAGGAAGGAAAGAGATAGTTAGAGAGAGAGAGAGAGAGAGAGAGAGAGAGAGAGAGAGAGAGAGAGAGAGAGAGAGAGAGAGAGAGAGAGAGAGAGAGAGAGAGAGAGAGAGGAGAGAGAGAGAGAGAGAGGAGATTCACGAGGTTGTAGAATAGTAGTGCTTTGTCACAGACACACACACAATCTCAGACAATCCCAGAAAGAGGTGGAGCGCGCGACTCCCGTGCTCTGCCTGCACACGAACTGTTGAAAAGTATGAGCGCCTCGAGCCTCGAGCCACTCTACCGCCTCGGCTTCCCGTCTCGTGTCGGCTACCACAGGTGAGGCGGAGATAGGATTACAGCCTTTTATTCGATCAGACTCGCAGCGGGGTTGTTGATTTTAGTTTAGAGGAACTACGAAAGACACAAAACAAAAGCACAAAAAAAAGAAGGCAAAGTCATGGACAGAAAAGAAGAATTAAGAAGAAGCTAGCGTCTGACGTTTGACCGGTGGAACGACGCGCCCTCCAGGAAGCTCAAGTGTCCGGGGAGAATACGCCGAGGAAGATGGGGATGTATTTTAGCGCGCTTCGGACCCTCATCAGCAGATACGTGAGTACGGGGACGGCGCGAGACGCCGATGGTCGCCGTGCACGCTTACCTTTAGGTGTTAGTGGCAAAGTTTCAATCATAGCCGGATAATGGGCTGATAACAACACTGCACTTCTACTACTACTTCTACTATACTACTACTTATAATTATAATGATAATCATCATCATCATCACCGTAATAATTTACTATTAATCATAAGTAATAATAACAAACCGGTAATGAATATCATTGTCAAAATAATAATGGTTATTATATTAATTTCTTTTCATTTTTATTCTTAGCAAAGGAAATTTCGGAAGTTACAATTTTTCCACTACACGTTTTGAAGTGTTGCAATTCAGGTTTATTTTCTTCGCCTCTTTTATTTTTCTTCTTTTAAGATGTATTTACTCTCTCGAAATAGTGAAGTCTACAATGAGGTAACTTCAATTGTATATATATTTTTATTATTATTATTATGCTTTTATTGTTGTTATTACATAGACACTTAAAGCACACAGGCTCACGAACCAACAAGCACGTATGACAGTAAGTCATGAATTATGTAATAATAGTGGTTTCAAAAATCGATATCGGCTTGTGGAGCCAGCCTACTTCAGCCGGTCATTCAGTCAGTCAGTCGGTCGGACGGACTCATAAGCTTCACGCACTAATCCCGAGGTGTGAGCCCCTGCAGATCACATGATGAGCAAACGGTTAGGGGCTGGCCGTGCCATGCCAAGTAAAAAGGGCTTAACCTTGGATAGC